>NC_057809.1:513683130-514022785 GCF_018294505.1 Triticum aestivum | reverse complement strand
ATTAAAAAAAAATTCGTCGACAGAAATAAAATCCTAGAAAAGTAAATAAAAAACTAAATAGGCCAAAATAAATTTTCACCGTCTAAATAAAATATTTAGAACGAGATGAACATTTTCTTGGCCCTAAAATGCAATTTTGAAAACATGCAATTTTTCTAATGCAAACAAAATTGCAATAAAATCCAAATGGAACAAATATTTTATTTATTATTTTTCCTCCAATATTTCATTTATTTTTGAGAAGTCATATTATCTCCTCTCTTGTATTTTAATATGAAATATTTTCGGAGATAAAAATAATTAAAACCAAAATCCTCGTTTCAAAATTTGATAAAAGAATCAAATATGAAAACCGGGAAATTTCCAACTCTCTCTGAGGGTCCTTGAGTTGCTTAGGATTCTGAGGATTATGGAACGGAAAAGCAATAAAACATGATATGCAATGATGATCTAATGTATAACATTCCAAACTGAAAATTTGGGATGTTACAAATCTTCTCTGAATTCTTTTATGTATGATTGGTTATCTTTGAAAGTCTCTGTGAATTATCAGTTTGGTTTGGCCTACTAGATTGATCTTTCTAGCAATGGGAGAAGTGCTTAGCTTTGAGTTCAATCTTGCGGTGTCCTTTCCTAGTGACAGTAGGGGCAGCAAGGCACGTATTGTATTGTTGCCATCGAGGATAACAAGATGGGGTTTTCATCATATTGCATGAGTTTATCCCTCTACATCATGTCATCTTTCTTAAGGCGTTACTTTGTTCTTATGAACATAATACTCTAGATGCATGCTGGATAGCGGTCGATGTGTGGAGTAATAGTAGTAGATGCAGGCAGGAGTCGGTCTACTTGTCTTGGACGTGATGCCTATATACATGATCATACCTAGATATTCTCATAACTATGCTCAATTCTGTCAATTGCTCAACAGTAATTTGTTCACCCACCGTGAAATACCTATGCTCTTGAGAGAAGCCACTAGTGAAACCTATGGCCCCCGGGTCTATCTTCATCATATTAAATCTTCCAATACTTAGTTATTTTCATTGAATTTTATTTTACTTTGCATCTTTATCATAAAAATACCAAAAATATTATCTTATCATATCTATCAGATCTCACTCTCGTAAGTGACCGTGTAGGGATTGACAACCCCTTATCGCGTTGGTTGCGAGGATCTATTTGTTTTGTGCAGGTGCGAGGGACTCGCGCGTAGCCTCCTACTGGATTGATACCTTGGTTCTCAAAAACTGAGGGAAATACTTACGCTACTTTGCTGCATCACCCTTTCCTCTTCAAGGGAAAACCAACGTAGTGCTCAAGAGGTAGCAAGAAGGATTTCTGGCGCCGTTGCCGGGGAGGTCTACGCAAAAGTCAAACATACCAAGTACCCATCACAAACCCTTATCCCCCGCATTACATTATTTGCCATTTGCCTCTCGTTTTCCTCTCCCCCACTTCACCCTTACCGTTTTATTCGCCCTCTCTCTCTATCCTCCCTCTCTTTCTCTATTTGCCTCTTTTTGCCTTTTGCACTTTCTGCCATTATGTCTGAAATTGGGGAAATTATTGTCGATATGGACAATAATAATATCATAAAAAATTTGGATGGTCCTGCTGAAGAACCCCCTATCTTACATACAAAAAAATTCCGTATTGGTAGTGGTAATATAATTGGAAAAGGAGTTATCAAAGATTTCTTTACTTGTGCTGGTGCTTTGCCTTCTATGGGTAGTTCTATCCTTCATAGAACTAGTAGTCTTGCGGACGCTATTGCCATGCTTGTAGTTGAACTTGAAAGACAATTCATGCACATGCACCCTTGCATACAAAGGATTTTCCTAGAATTTTCTAATATTGAGCATTCTTCTGTTAAGCGTGCCGCTACTATCTTTTTGGGTCATGAGTTCAGATTCATAATAAAAGAGGCCAAAGAAATCTTTGCACATTATAGGGTGGACGCTTGCCGTCCTCCCATAGAGGCTATCCTTTTTGATCAAGAAGAAATAATGCGCTTTCAATCTCTAAACTATGTTGCTTTCAATGAAAATCTTAGAAAAAGGGTGCCTAGCAATGTTTTAGCTGATAGAATTTCTGAACTTAATGATGATTTGGCCATTCGAAATAATGAACTAGGATATTCTCTTGAGTATAGGCTTACAAAGTTCTGTCAAAAGAATGCTTATAATGATGAATTGGTTGTGCAATACGAAGGGCCAAAGGAGGAACCTATACCTCCCAAGGTTGATCTTGGGGACTTTTGTCCCATTAAATTTAGCCCTTTTGATTACTTTTGCTTGCCTCAAAGAAAACTTGCTGCCGAACATAGAGAATATGAAATGAGTTTTAATGATATATCTTACTATTATGGCAACACCTAGATCTATCATTGCTTTTTATGCCTAGCTAGGGGCGTTAAACGATAGCGCTTGTTGGGAGGCAACCCAATTTTATTTTTATTCCTTGCTTTCTGCTCCTGTTTAGTAATAAATAATTTATCTAGCCTCTGTTTTGGTTGTGTTTTTTGTGTTTAATTAGTGTTTGTGCCAAGTAGAACCGTTGGGAAGACTTGGGGAAAGTCTTGTTAATCTTGCTGTAAAAAACAGAAACTTTAACGCTCACGAGAACTGCTGTATTTTTATTTGAAAAGTGCTATTTAGTTAATTATTTTTGAAGAGGATTAATAGATAAATTCCTCACGTCCAGCAATTTATTTTAGAATTTTTGTGATTCCATATCTTGCGCTAGCTACAGATTACTACAGACTGTTCTGTTTTTGACAGATTCTGTTTTTCGTGTCTTGTTTGCTTACTTTGATGAATCTATGGCTAGTAAAATAGTTTATAAACCATAGAGAAGTTGGAATACAGTAGGTTTAACACCAATATAAATAAAGAATGAGTTGATTACAGTACCTTGAAGTGGTATTTTGTTTTCTTTCGCTAACAGAGCTCACGAGATTTTCTACTTTAAGTTTTGTGCTGTGAAGTTTTCAAGTTTTGGGTAAAGATTTGATGGATTATGGAACAAGGAGTGGCAAGATCCTAAGCTTGGGGATGCACATGTCACCCCAAGATAATATAAGGACACTTGAAAGCCAAAGCTTGGGGATGCCCCGGAAGGCATCCCCTCTTTCGTCTACTTCTATCGGTAACTTTACTTGGAGCTATATTTTTATTCACCACATGATATGTGTTTTGCTTGGAGCGTCTTGTATGATTTGAGTATTTGCTTTTTAGTTTACCACAATCATCTTTGCTGTACACACCTTTTGAGAGAGACACACATGATTTGGAAATTATTAGAATACTCTATGTGCTTCACTTATATCTTTTGAGTTATATAGTTTTTGCTCCAGTGCTTCACTTATATCTTTTAGAGCATGTCGGTGGATTTGTTTTATAGAAACTATTGTTCTCTCATGCTTCACTTAGATTATTTTGAGAGTCCTAAAAAACAGCATGGTAATTTGCTTTAATTGTTTTAGGCATTCAAGATTAATAATAAAATTTTCTTATGAGTGTGTTGAATACTATGAGAAGTTTGAAACTTGATAATTGTTTTGAGATATGGAGATGGTGATATTAGAGTTGTGCTAATTGAGTGGTTGTGAATTTGATAAATGCTTGTGTTGAAGTTTGTGATTCCCGTAGCATGCACGTATGGTGAACCGTTATGTTAAGAAGTCAGAGCATGAGGTATTTATTGATTGTCCTCCTTATGAGTGGCGGTCGGGGACGAGCGATGGTCTTTTCCTACCAATCTATCCCCCTAGGAGCATGCACGTAGAACTTTGCTTCGATAACTAATAGATTTTTGCAATAAGTATGTGCGTTGCTACCTCTTGAGCACTGCGTTGGTTTTCCCCGAAGAGGAAGGGATGATGCAGCAAAGTAGCGTAAGTATTTCCCCCAGTTTTGGAGAACCAAGGTATCAATCCAGTATGAGGCTACGCGCGAGTCCCTCGTACCTGCACAAAACAAATAAATCCTCGCAACCAACGCGAATAGGGGTTGTCAATCCCTACACGGGCACTTACGATTGTGAGATCTGATAGATATGATAAGATAATATTTGTGGTATTTTTGTGATAAAGATGCAAAGTAAAATAAAGGCAAAGGAAATAAGCAAAGGAAATAACTAAGTAGTAGGAGATTAATATGATGAAGATAGACCCAGGGGCCATAGGTTTCACTAGTGGCTTCTCTCGAGAGCATAAGTATTCTACGGTGGGTGAACAAATTACTGTTGAGCAATTGACAGAATTGAGCATAGTTATGAGAATATCTAGGTATGATCATGTATATAGGCATCACGTCCGAGACAAGTAGACCGACTCCTGCCTGCATCTACTACTATTACTCCACTCATCGACCGCTATCCAGCATGCATCTAGAGTATTAATTTAAAAACAGAGTAACGCCTTAAGCAAGATGACATGATGTAGAGGGATAAACTCATGCAATATGGTGAAAACCCCATCTTGTTATCCTCGATGGCAACAATACAATACGTGACTTGCTGCCCCTACTGTCATTGGGAAAGGACACCGCAAGATTGAACCCAAAGCTAAGCACTTTTCCCATTGCAAGAAAGATCAATCTAGTAAGCCAAACCAAACTCATAATTCGAAGAGACTTGCAAAGATAACCAATCATACATAAAAGAATTCAGAGAAGATTCAAATATTGTTCATAGATAGACTTGATCATAAACCCACAATTCATCGGTCTCAACAAACACACCACAAAAAGAAGATTACATCAAATAGTTCTCCACAAGAGAGGGGGAGAACATTGTGTTGAGATCCAAAAAGAGAGAAGAAGCCATCTAGCTACTAACTATGGACCCGTAGGTCTGAGGTGAACTACTCACACTTCATCGGAGGGGCTATGGTGTTGATGTAGAAGCCCTCTGTGGTCGATGCCCCCTCCGGCGAAGCTCCAGAACAGGCCCCAAGATGGGATCTCGTGGATACAGAAAGTTACGTTAGTGGAATTAGGGTTTCGGCTCCGTGTCTGATCGTTTGGGGGTACGTAGGTATATATAGGAGGAAGGAGTACGTCGGTGGAGCAACAGGGGGCCCACGAGGGTGGAGGGCGCCCCTGGGGGTAGACACGCCCCCCTACCTCGTGGCCTCCTCTTTTGTGTCTTGACGTAGGGTCCAAGCCTCCTGGGTCTTGTTCGTTGAGAAAATCACGTTCCCGAAGGTTTCATTCCGTTTGGTATTCCGGTTAATAGGTTTCACAAGAAAAGAATATCAAACGGAGTCCAAACGGAATGAAACCTTCAGGAACGTGATTTTCTCACCGAACATGATCTAGGAGACTTGGACCCTACGTCCAGAAACCAACAGGGAGGCCACGAGGTTGGGGGGGCGCACCTAAGCTCCCCCCCCCCCCGGCGCGCCCTCCACCCTCGTGGGGCCCCTGTTGCTCCACTGACGTAATTCTTCCTCCTATATATACCTACGTACCCCCAAACGATCATATACAGAGGCAAAACCCTAATTCCACCACCATAACTTTCTGTATCCACGAGATCCCATCTTGGGGCCTGTTCCGTAGCTCCGCCGGAGGGGGCATCGATCACGGAGAGCTTCTACATCAACACCATAGCCTCTCCGATGAAGTGTGAGTAGTTTACCTCAGACCTACGGGTCCATAGTTATTAGCTAGATGGCTTCTTCTCTCTTTTTGATCTCAATACAAAGTTCTCCCCCTCTCTTGTGGAGATCTATTTGATGTAATCTTCTTTTGCGGTGTGTTTGTTGAGACCGATGAATTGTGGGTTTATGATCAAGTTTATCTATGAACAATATTTGAATCTTCTCTGAATTCTTTTATGTATGATCTTTCTTGCAATGGGAGAAGTGCTTAGCTTTGGGTTCAATCTTGCAGTGTCCTTTCCCAATGACAGTAGGGGCAGCAAGGCACGTATTGTATTGTTGCCATCGAGGATAACAAGATGGGGTTTTCATCATATTGCATGAGTTTATCCCTCTACATCATGTCATCTTGCTTAAGGCGTTACTCTGTTCTTATGAACTTAATACTCTAGATGCATGCTGGATAGCGGTCGATGTGTGGAGTAATAGTAGTAGATGCAGGCAGGAGTCGGTCTACTTTTCTTGTACGTGATGCCTATATACATGATCATACCTAGATATTCTCATAACTATGCTCAATTCTGTCAATTGCTCAACAGTAATTTGTTCACCCACCGTGAAATACCTATGCTCTTGAGAGAAGCCACTAGTGAAACCTATGGCCCCCGGGTCTATCTTCATCATATTAAATCTTCCAATACTTAGTTATTTTCATTGCCTTTTATTTTGGTTTGCATCTTTATCATAAAAATACCAAAAATATTATCTTATCATATCTATCAGATCTCACTCTCGTAAGTGACCGTGTAGGGATTGACAACCCCTTATCGCGTTGGTTGCGTGGATTTATTTGTTTTGTGCAGGTGCTAGGGACTCGCGCGTAGCCTCCTACTGGATTGATACCTTGGTTCTCAAAAACTGAGGGAAATACTTACGGTACTTTGCTGCATCACCCTTTCCTCTTCAAGGGGAAACCAACGTAGTTCTCAAGAGGTAGCACCTTTCAAGAGGTCCAAGGATAAGAAGACCAACCTTTTGGTGGCGGTTGATAAGTTTAGTAAGTGGGTTGAAGCAGAGCCGGTCAGTAAGTGTGATGCAGCAACGACGGTTCAATTCATCAAGAAGGTGATCTTCCGTTTTGGCTTTCTCCACAGCATTATAACGGATAATGGCACTAATATGTCTAAAGGTGCTATGGAAGAATTTTGTCAATGGGAGCATATTCGACTTGATGTTTCCTCCGTGGCTCACCCTCAGTCCAATGGTCAAGCGTAACAAGCTAATCAAGAGATTCTGCGAGGCATCAAGCCCCGGCTTATGGTTCCTTTGCAAAGAACACCAGGTTGTTGGGTGGAGGAGTTACCCTAAGTGTTATGGAGTATCAATACAACCCCCAATAGATCTACGGGTTAGACACCTTTCTTCATGGTTTACGGAGTAGAGGCGGTTCTCCCTAGTGACATCCATCATGATTCACCCCGGGTGGTGGCTTACGTTGAAGATGATAATGAAAAGGCACGTCAAGATGCACTTGACCTGTTAGATGAGGAGCGTGACCTCACGGTGGCTCATTCGGTGATTTATCAACAAGATTTACATCGTTATCATAGCCGCCGGGTCAAAACCAGAATCTTTCAAGAAGGCGACTTAGTGCTCTGGCTCATCCAAGATCAGACGGATATGCATAAGTTTCACCGCCTTGGGAAGGACATTTTGTGGTCAGCAAGAATCTGCATAATGGGTCATATTATCTTATCGACATTCGAGACCACAAGGACTCACACAAGTCAGAGGAGGAGACCTGTCGGTCGTGGAATATTGCTCATATTTGGCCCTACTATACTTGAGCCACCGGCTCTCATGATGTACATAGTCTAATGATGTATATATTATAAACAGTATAATAACGCTGGCATCCCTGATAATTCAGAGCCTCTATCGTTTCACTTCCTCAAAGCTGAGTCTTTATCATCGTCTCACATGCTTATTTAAGAGGCTTAACGCCCAAATTACAGGGATCAAAGAGAGTTGGATGCACAGCACAGCTCAAACATAGGCCCCTGGCGAGCACAACCTGTCAATATGTCACTTGGGGGCTTCCTGTTCAAACATAGGCGTATTCGACCAAAGAGAACATAGCGTGACTACCCTCTTGACCAGGTTATCTTGTTCAAACATAGGTATATTCGACCAAAGAGAACATAGTGTGACTACCCTCTTGACTAGGTTATCTTGTTCAAACATAGGCGTATTCGACCAAAGAGAACATAACCTTTCCGGGTCATCCTACCTGTAACCAGCTGCTTCAACTCCACCGGGTAATCCCGATTGACCCGTTGAACTCTTAACAATCAATCTTTTGCGATGTATTCACCAAAGATCCTGAGCTTGTTAAGGTTCAAATGGTGGTTTGTCACGTGAGAACACGGTTTACAGATAGTCAGGATAGATCCAGGCTTCATAAGCCGCCTTCCTTGAAACTTGGATAAATCAGCCCGTGATGACTGCTGCTACTCTGACCCCGCGTACTCCTGATAAGTCTATCTTTAAATAAGACCTGAATTTATCTGGGTTCAAATGTCGATTGGGTGCTACGAGTGCCGGCTCACGGAAAGCACGTACCTTCCAGTGGCTCATGCTAGTTTCATTGAAGAAGAAACTTTGGCTTGGCGGCCTGCAAAAGCCTCGAATTTTTTGATTTCTTATTTCTTTTCTTTATATGATCTATTTTTTGCCGTACAGTTTTTACAATCGGGCCAAGCTTCCCTACTTATGGCTCATATTTGAAGCATCTTTTGGGTCTCTATAACCCGCCAGGATGGCAGACTCTAAGTCGTCAGAGCATCATCATTTTATGTTTGGAGTTATAGCTCTACAATCGTTAATTGCATAAAGCGGCTAAGCTGGCAGTGTAAGCATACACCACAGGTACGGTATTTTTTTATGTCAGTATTATGGTTAGACCGGCCCTGGTTATGGACTATCCGTCCCCAGTGGCTTCAATTGGGTACTATGACCCGCCCGGTGGTAAACTGCCAGGGTACTTGTGATATGTTTGTGTGCAGGGCAATGATCAGTTTGATCTACATAAATCAAGACTATCATAAGCATAAGTGATACTTTCTCAAATTGGTGGATTAGCAGTATTGTGCAAAAACAGAAACATGCACGATGGCACGGCAGATTAAAGTTTCACTACCCTATTACATGGCTCCGTGAGCCGAACAGCATCAAGTGTTTTGAAAAGGATCAAGTAGCTAAACCACCTGGCGTTTCATTCTTCTTGGCCTTGCTGACTTTGAGGGCTCTGGATCATCCTTTGTCGGTTCTTCATCCTCCTCCGCCGGCTGGAAGTTACTGGTCGACTAGTCGATCCCCATTAATGCTCTGAAGACAACTTCATCACTTATATGTGTGGATGGATCAACATCAGCGGCATAAGTGTTCTTACGGATCGGAGGAGTCAGGTCCAGAGCATCATGAGTCGGCGCCTTCACCTTCTTAATATTGGCATCATAAACCGGCTGATAATGGGCCTGATCAGTTTCTTCAGCCAATTTGCTAGCCAAAGTGCGCATTTCTCTAGTAAGAGCAGTGAAGTCGTCTGCAATAAAGGGTGATCCATCTTCTTTAATGCTTGGGAAGCCATTGGCTAAGTCTGCCAGCTCAAGATCGGCTAGCCACGCTTTGGCCCAGGTTAGTGCGGTAAGGGCACCGGCTCTGGTGGTTGATTTTTTCAATTCCCCAATCCGTGTGGGCAGCATAGATAATTTGCCCAACGTATCCCTGATAAGGGTTGGAGCCAGTTTGTTGTGAGGCTCGATGTGCACCCGTATAGAGTTGCTCTATGAGTGTATAAGCAACCTTCAGCTTCATCCGCATATCTGAGCCCAGATGGGTAGCTAGGGATCCTGTGGTATTAGGGATGTTTATAAGCTGGGAGCATGATGGATAAACAAATGTTCAAAGAGTAAAAAGAAATTATTTTACCAAAGACGGCAGCAGTCATGGCATTAATTTGTTGTTTTAAGCCGGCAAGCTCTGAAGATACCGGCTCAAGGGCCGCTTCAGCATCTTCAGCCCTTTTCAGCAGAGCTGCCTTCTCTATTTCCCAACTTGTTTCTTCCACTGATACGTCTCCAACGTATCTATAATTTTTTATTGTTCCATGCTATTATATTATCTATTTTGGATGTTAATGGGCTTATTTTTACACTTTTATATTATTTTTGGGACTAACCTATTAACCGGAGGACCAGCCCAAATTGTTGTTTTTTTGCCTATTTTAGAGTTTCGCCGAAAAGGAATATCAAACGGAGTCCAAACGGAATGAAACCTTCAGGAGCATTATTTTTGGAACAAACGTGATCCAGGAGACTTGGAGTGGACGTCAAGAATCAATCGAGGAGGCCACGAGGCAGGGGGCGCCCCCACCCCCCTAGGCGTGCCCTCCACCCTCGTGGTCCCCTCGTTGCTCCACCGACGTACTTCTTCCTCCTATATATATCATATCAAACAGATCGGAGGATGCGAAGCTATGGATATGGCTGGTTGATACTTTACCCTCAGCAGAATTAGCACGGGTGCTCGTGATGATGTGGGCCATTTGGTGGGCAAGGCATCGCGCCATCCACGACAATCAGTTCCAAAGCCCGCTGAGCATTCATGTTTTCATTAGCAATTTCTTGGCTGAGCTAGAGATTCCCGAGAAGAAGGCAAAGCCTAAGGGCCTGCAAGCAAATATCAGGGACCTGCATGTAAATTATGGGGACTTGCATGTAAATTCAGGGAGTTCAAACAACCAGACGCAATCTAGCTTGTGGCTTCCGCCCGTCAATCATGAGGTCAAGATGAATGTTGATGGTGGCTTCTTGAAGATCGGCAACCGGGCAGCGTCAGCGGTGATTTGCAGAGACAAGCGAGGCATGTTTCTCGGTGCATCCGCCATCATACATGACGGCTTCCTTGACCCCGCAGTTCTTGAAGTACAAGCTTGCAGCGAGGCACTCTCGCTCGCTATGGACCTGCATGCTCAATCCATCTGTGTCGCATCAGACTGCCTCAAAGTGGTGACCAACATAGAGGATGAAGTCCCATGCCGATATTTTTCTATCTTGCAAGAAATTAAGTACTAGAGGAGGCTTTTCCACGATGTAAATTTTATTTATGAAAGTAGAAAACATAATGGGGAGGCGCACGCCTTAGCAAAGGTTGCTGCCTCACTTAGCTCAGGGCGCCATGTGTGGCTTACTAGTTTGCCCAACATCATTTGTATCCCTATGTTTCTGAACGTTTAATAAAGGGTGCAGTTGCTCAAAAAAATTAACCGGAGGCCCAGCCCAAATTGCTGTCTTTTTGCCTATTTTAGAGTTTCACAGAAAAGGAATATCAAACGGAGTCCAAACGGAATGAAACCTTAGGGAGAGTTACTTTTGGAACAAACGTGATCCAGGAGACTTGGAGTGGACGTCAAGAATAAATCGAGGAGGCCATGAGGCAGGGGGCGTGCCTACCCCCTGGGAGCGCCAACACCCTCGTGGGCCCCTCGTTGCTCCACCGACGTACTTCTTCCTCCTATATATATCCATATACCCCGCAAACATCCAGGAGCACCACGAAACCCTATTTCCACCGCCGCAACCTTTTGTACCCAAGATATCCCATCTTGGGGCCTTTTCCGGAGCTCCGCCAGAGGGGGCATTGATCAACGAGGGCCTCTACATCAACTCCATGGCCCCTCCGATGATGTGTGAGTAGTTTACTTCAGACCTCCGGGTCCATAGCTAGTAGCTAGATGGCTTCTTGTCTCTATTTGGATCTCAATACAAAGTTCTCCTCGATTCTCTTGGAGATCTATTCGATGTAATCTTCTTTTGCGGTGTGTGTGTAGAGATCCGGTGAATTGTGGGTTTATGATTAAGTTTATGTATGAACAATATTTGAATCTTATCTGAATTCTTTTATGTATGATTGGTTTATCTTTGCAAGTCTCTTCAAATTATCAGTTTGGTTTGGCCTACTAGATTGATCTTTCCTGCAATGGGATAAGTGCTTAGCTTTGGGTTCAATATTGTGGTGCTCGATCCCAGTGACAGAAAGGGAACCGACACGTATTGTATTGTTGCCATCAAGGATAAAAAGATGGGGTTTACATCATATTGCATGAGTTTATCCCTCTACATCATGTCATCTTGCTTAAGGCGTTACTCTGTTCTTATGAACTAAATACTCTAGATGCATGCTGGATAGCGGTCGATGTGTGGAGTAATAGTAGTAGATGCAGAATCATTTCGGTCTACTTGTCACGGACGTGATGCCTATATACATGATCATGCCTAGATATTCTCATAATTATTCGCTTTTCTATCAATTGCTCGACAGTAATTTGTTCACCCACCGTAATACTTATGCTATCTTGAGAGAAGCCACTAGTGATACCTATGGCCCCCGGGTCTATATTCCATCATACAAGTTTCCAATCTATTTTATTTTGCAATCTTTACTTTCAATCTATATCATAAAAATACCAAAAATATATATCTTATTATTATCATCTCTATCAGATCTCACTCTTGCAAGTGGCCGTGAAGGGATTGACAACCCCTTTATCGCGTTGGTTGCGAGGTTCTTATTTGTTTGTGTAGGTACGAGGTGACTCGCGCGTGGTCTCCTACTGGATTGATACCTTGGTTCTCAAAAACTGATTGTCGGTGTCAAAACCGGCGGATCTCGGGTAGTGGGTCCCGAACTGTGTGTCTAGGCCAGATGGTAACAGGAGGCAGGGAACACGATGTTTTACCCAGGTTCGGGCCCTCTTGATGGAGGTAAAACCCTACGTCCTGCTTGCTTAATATTTATGATATGGGTAGTACAAGAGTAGATCTACCACGAGATCAAGGAGGCTAAACCCTAGAAGCTAGCCTATGGTATGATTGTTGTATATGGAGTTGATTGCCTACGGACTACAACCCTCCGGTTTATATAGACACCGGATAGGGTTAGGGTTACATAGAGTTGGTTACAATGGTAGGAGATCTTGAATATCCGCATCACCAAGCTTGCCTTCCACGCCAAGGAAAGTCCCATTCGGACACGGGATGAAGTCTTCAATCTTGTATCTTCATAGTCCAGGAGTCCGGCTGAAGGTATAGTCTGGCTACCCGAACACCCCCTAATCTAGGACTCCCTCAGTAGCCCCTGAACCAGGCTTTAATGACGACAAGTCCGGCGCGCAAATTGTCTTCGGCATTGCAAGGCAGGTTCCTCCTCCAAATCCTTCATAGAAGATTGTAAACACCAAGAGTAGTGTCCGGCTCCGCAAAATAAGCTTCCACATATTGCCATAGAGAGAATAATATTAACACAAATCAAATCTGCTGACGTATTCCGCAGTGCGTCATCACACTATAGCCAAGTCCTTCACTCGAATCGTTTTCACTTTTCCACCTCAGCGTGTTTTGCGAGGCGGTTTCCTTGGCACGTCTTGTCAAAGCAGAGATCGTGTACCCCCCTTTTACGGGATTCTCATCAATACGGACGTGGGTAAACCGACCGCGCCACTTATCACGGCGCTTGGGAGGTAAGCGAGTTTTACTAGGAAGGTGGGGACGCACAACCGCATCCGCCCATATAATGGGATAAGGATCCACCTTTTTACCTACGCCTTCTTCCTCCTTTGCCTATCCATCTCCCGCGCACTCGAGCTCCAGCGCCCAAGCCCGCGCTTCCCACCTCAACCTTCTCCAGCAATGTCCGGAGAGGGAGGCAAGTGGATGGTCTCCTCTGCTACGGAGGGCCAAGTCAAGAAGCTAAGGAAGGCCGGATACCTGTCTAAGGACATCGCGCACCGGCTTCCCGAAAAGGGGCAGCTTCTCCCCACCCCAAGGCCCCATGAGAGGGTAGTATTTCTTCCCCACTTCCTCCGCGGACTGGGTTTTCCACTCCACCCGTTTGTCTGGGGGCTCATGTTCTACTATGGCCTGGATTTCCACGATCTGGCCCCGAACTTCATCCTCAACATCTCGGTGCTTATCATTGTGTGCGAGGCTTTCCTCCGCGTCCGCCCTCATTTCGGCCTCTGGCTCAAGACCTTCAACGTCAAGCCCAAGGTGGTGCGCGGCAGCCAGGCGGAGTGCGGAGGTGCCATGGCGGGCAAGATGGCCAACGTCCTATGGTTCGAGGGCTCTTTTGTGGAGACCCTAAAGGGGTGGCAATCCGGGTGGTTTTACATCACCGAGCCACGCGATCCGAACTGGATCGCAGCCCCCGAGTTCCGATCCGCCCCCCCCCCCACGGCTTATGTCCCGGAAAGAGACGGGCCTGTCGTGGGTTGACGAAAAAGAGGTGACCGGATTGCAAACATGCATCCAGTCCCTGGTGAACAAGCCAATCCAGCTTGTTAATGTAATCCAGGTTATGCTCATCTGCCGGATCCTCCCGTGCCAACAATGGGATTTTAATCTGTGGGAGTTCGACCCGGCGCAGCACCAAACCCTTAGCAGGCTCTTCTACACGACGTACGAAGATGCCTGGAAGGTGCTATTCAAGGGCGCCGAGGCTCCTGCATCTGCTTCCGAGGACCACGGATACAGCTTGCAGCGTCACGCTAGCGAGGGAAGCTATCTTCACCTTTTACAGGATGTTAAGCTTTCTTCATAGTTTGACTCTATGCGGGATCTAAACTCCCTTACCTTTGACAGGCTTGGCGGGCGATATCTGGACCGATTAACTATCCGGCTCCGCTGCCCGAAGACCCAGCCCCAGCTCTACTAGTGAAGCTGCTGGTTCCGGCGCCTTATGTGGTGCCGGAGAAGAAGGCCAAGAAGAAGAAGACCACGGGGACTCGAAAGAGTGCCCGTAACGTGGTGGTGTCGGACTCGTAATCTGACGAGTCCGAGAGGCCCTCCTCCCGCGAAAACAAGGAGGAGGAAGAAGAAAACTCTCCCCCCCCCCAGCGGAGGGAGGAGAGAAGAGGAAGGCCGCCCCAACAGGGGAGGCCGAGGGGTCTAGGAAAAGGAAGACCCCTCCACCGGACTACGCCCCCAACGCCGAAGAGGGCAAAGAGGAGTGGCCAAACAGGGCCAAGCGTCCGGCGAAATCGTAAGTTCGGATATCAGAATAACTCATGATGTTCCTTTGTTGCACAGCTTTCCCTAATGTCGAACGTAATTATGCAGTCCGCCCCGGGCCGAATTCGACGAATCGTCGGGCGCCTCCATGGACTCATCGGACGTGAACTCAGTTCCGCCCGCTGTCTCCCCCCGCACTGCAGACGACGCTGAAGTGGCATCGCGACAAGCTCCGGGGCAGGAGGAGGTGGTCCCGGAGGAGCCGCAAGGCAACCTCCCGGACTCCAGGAGTGAAGGGGATAAGGCCCCCCAGGGCTCCAAGTCCGGCTTTGGGCCGGACACCGCGCCGGAATCTTCCACAGTTCCGGACCGCGGTAGGCAAACTCCTTCCAAGAGGAGCAAGCCTTCTGAGCCGGTGGCCTCCGTCCAACCGAAGGTGCCGGACAATCTGCTGGAGGTGCTTGACGGCGCCTCCATCGACGAGGGGCACCGTACTATTATGAGTACGGTGATCCAGAAGGTTCAGTCCGCCAAGAGCGGACTGACTGAAGCTTGCGCTAGCCTTCTAACAGGCTTCAAGGTAAGTAAAAATATGTAAAAATATTACCGCATAGACAGTAGCCCCTGATGCTCTGTTTGGCGTTCTGAAAGAAAAGCTGAATAGAGGATCTATTAAATTTCGCAGGAGTCTAACAAAAAGAGTCAATATGCGTATGCATGCTTCGCGGCTATCCACCGCCGCACTGACTGCGGAGGTGGGTGTCCTGAAGCAGGACCTCGAGCGGACCGACCAAGAGCTCGGCCTTGCCAAGCGGCAGCTCGAGGAGAAAGAAGGTAAGAAATACCTTACAGAAAAAGTGCCTATAAAAAGGCGTGATTGCAAAAAGAAAAAATAACAGGATTGTACTGCTTATTGTAGGGGCCACGACTGAGGTGGCGACCCTTAAGCATGCGCTATCTGAGGCCGAAAAGAAAACGGCCACGGAGCGTACCGAGCGAGACAGACTTGGGGTTCAGGTCGGCGAGGTGCAGCAAGAGCTTCAGGCTCTTATGAAAAAACATGAGAGTTTGGAGCTTGAGTCAAAGGCGCAAGCATCCGAGCTCGCGACGGCCCTTGAGACTGCCAAGTCTGCCAAGGTCGAAGCCCAAAAGGACCTCCAAGAGTTGGAGGAGATGAGGAAGATAGCAGCGGGTAAGGCATTCTTTATGCAAAGCAGAAATATAAAAGTAAACTACTTGTTACTTACCCGAATCCGGAGCTCTCCAGGGGCATTCACAGATCTTCCTCGCAGCGTATCCGACGCCTCCGCATTCTACTGAGCTGAAGAGGGCAGCTCGACGGAGAAGGTGTTCTAGTCTCAGTATTATGAGGCCGGACACCCTGTGCCTTTGAGCGACCAGCTGAAACACCTGATCGAGCTCCACAAGGCGGCCGAACAGGCCATGAAGGGCCTCATAGTTCGGCTGTGGCCCGGAGAGGCCCTGCCTGGGAGCTATTTCGGGCTGGTGCAGCGGCTGGTGGAGGCCTGTCCGAGGCTCGAGGTCATCAAGCGCTCCGTCTGCATCGAAGGTGCCCATCGGACCCTTGCCCGTGAAAAGGTGCACTGGGGTAAGCTGGACGGTGAGAAGCTTGTGAAGGATGGGCCACCGCCGGGGAAGGAGCATCGCAAGCCCGAGAACTACTACAAGGATGTTCTTGCAGGTGCCCGCCTTGTGGCGGATGAATGTACCAAGGATGTGATATTTGAATGAACTCACTCGTGTTTATCCTATGCGCTGAAAACTTGTTCATATGTGCTAAGCAATGCTTATGGAATTTAAAATATTACTTTCTTTGCGGCCGTTTATCAAAAAATTGAGAGATGGCCAGTCGTCGGCTTCTGCCCCCATGCCACTAGTGTTGGGGTGTTCGGGATAAACCTGAGCGCTCTTTTTCCCATAGTTGGGTCCTTCGAGGGAGGCGCTCAGCACAACGAACCAGGCAATCGGACTATAATGCTTGAACACTCTCACTTAGCCATAGAACTCTACAATTTTAAATTTCGGCGAAGCCCCTAGTTCGGAAGACCGAGTTCGGGGCGCTATCCACGCCTTGGCCGGACAAAGCCAGCTCCTCGCTCGAAGCGGCATAAGTCTTTAGGGACTCGAAAAACCTCTCGAACAGCGACCGGTCTCTTGCCTCATCATGACAGTCAGTTTTAGCTTTCTCCACTGAGGTGCTTAACCCAGCTGAACCGGGGCACAATCGCAGTGGTTCTCCTAGTGCTACCTTAGCCGATATAGCGGAACGTAAGGCACCAAAACATAGGAGCCGGGCAAACCCAACTATTGACCCAAATCATGATTCGGAGCCGATGCATATAGTGCTATAAGTTCGGGGTGCCGCACTTGTGAAAGTGTACGGACTTCTCACACCATAATGAGGGGTACTAAAGCCCCTGGCGTGTTTGCCGTACCATGGTGTACGGGTGCAATCATGTCATTTAATAAACATATATGTGAAAAGAAGATAATGCAAAAAATAGACAAGAAGCTAAGCATTGTTTATAGAGAGGCTATTTATCAAAGCCGAACGATACAAATAGTGCGGTAAGCAAAAGATATTGGACTATTCAGTATGTCCTGACCAGGGGCAGGACGCGGAATTCTATTTAAAACAGGTATACCGCTCGTAACAGAGACCACCTGGGAGTTCCATAATGCGGCATGACTTGTCTGCCTCCCTGGATCTTGCATCATTTGTGCGGCAGTCGAATTGCCGAATAGGTCGTCCGAAGTATGGAGTCCTGAAAGTAAGAAAAAATTAAAAAAAAAGAATCCGGCAGCCCCTAGTACGTTTTAAGCCGTATTTTGGGCGTGCCGTTATTGTGCCCCTTCCCCTGCGCCCATGGTATTTCAAGGGCGTAGTTATGTACGCGAGGTACTGGTTTCGCTATGTCGCGAAAGATGGGGTTGGGGCCGTATTGCTACGCTTGCTCAGAGTGTGCCAGGCAGTCCTGCTGTGGGTTACTCCGGGCGCGCTTGGCAGTGTCTGACTTTTTAATGGCCGGACTGGAGAATTGCCTGAGAAGGCTACTTTGTACCTCCGCTGTGAGAGCCGCCGTATGCTCCTCCGTACGGAGGGAGCGTTCGGTGTTTCCGTTGACCGTAATTACTCCTCGAGGGCCTGGCATCTTGAGCTTGAGATATGCGTAGTGCGGCACCGCATTGAACTTTGCGAATGCGGTTCGTCCGAGCAGGGCGTGATAGCCACTGCGAAACGGGACTATATCGAAGATTAACTCTTCGCTTCGGAAATTGTCCGGGGATCCGAAGACCACGTCAAGTGTTACTGAGCCTGTACAGTTGGCTTCTACACCTGGTATAACGCCTTTAAAGGTCGTTCTTGTGGGCTTAATCCTTGAGGGATCTATGCCCATTTTTCGCACTGTATCCTGATAAAGCAGGTTCAGGCTACTGCCGCCGTCCATGAGGACTCTTGTGAGATGAAATCCGTCGATGATTGGGTCGAGAACCAATGCGGCGAAGCCGCCCTGACGGATGCTAGTGGGATGGTCCCTTCGATCAAAAGTGATCGGGCAGGAGGACCATGGGTTGAACTTTGGGGCGACTGGCTCCATCGCGTATATGTCCCATAGCGCACGCTTCCGCTCCCGCTTGGGAATGTGGGTTGCGTATATCATGTTCACCGCCCGCACTTGTGGGGGAAAGCCCTTCTGTCCATTGTTGTTCGGCGGCTTGGGCTCCTCGTTGTCGCTGTGCAGCCCCTTGTCTCTGTTTTCGGCCCTTAACTTGCCTGCCTGCTTGAACACCCAACAATCCCTGTTAGTGTGATTGGCTGGCCTTTCGGGGGTGCCATGTATCTGGCACAAGCGATCGAGTATTCGGTCCAAACTGGACGGGCCCTGAGTATTCTTTTTGAATGGCTTTTTCCGCTGACCAGATTCATAGCCTTTGAATCCGGCATTGACTGCCGTGTCTTCATTGCTGTCGCTGTTAATGCGGTGTTTTTGCTTATTCCGACGTGTCCTGCCACTTTTGTCCTTGGTATCCGAATTACCAGGGTTCTTTGATAAGTTGTTACTGCGAGCTAGCCAGCTGTCTTCTCCCGCACAAAAGTGGGTCATGAGTGTCGTGAGGGCTGCCATGGATTTCGGCTTTTCCTGTCCCAGGTGCCGAGTAAGCCACTCGTCGCGGATGTTATGCTTGAAGGCTGCTAGGGCCTCTGCGTCCGGACAGTCGACTATCTGGTTTTTCTTTGTTAGGAACCATGTCCAGAATTGTCTGGCCGATTCCTCTGGCTGCTGAATTATGTGTCTTAAGTCGTCGGCATCCGGCAGTCGCATGTAAGTGCCCTGGAAGTTGTCGAGGAATGCGGCTTCCAGGTCCTCCCAAGAACCGATTGAGTCTGCTGGCAAGCTGTTAAGCTAATGCCGGGCTGGTCCTTTAAGTTTGAGCGGGAGGTATTTGATGGCGTGTAGATCATCGCCACGTGCCATGTGGATGTGAAGGAGATAATCCTCGATCCATACCGCCGGATCTGTTGTGCCATCGTATGATTCGATGTTTACGGGTTTGAAACCCTCTGGGATTTTATGATCCATTACTTCATTCGTGAAGCATAGCGGGTGTGCGGCGCCTCTGTACTGGGCTATATCGCGACGCAGCTCGGAAGAGCTATGTCTGTTGTGTTCGGCCCGACCGGATTTGTTGTATCTGGCGTGAAGATCATTGTCACATCCGTAGGGCGCCTGTGCGATCCATAGATCGATCTTGTTTGTCTTGCCTTATCCTCCAGTATGTCTCGCAGGTCGGGCGCATTTTCCCGTGCCTTAGTTGAGCGGCGTCGGGGCATGGCTTGGGTGGAGGGCCGAGAGGCCTCTCTGTCGCGGCCGCGAGGTGGCCGGTCTGCCATGTCATGCGCTGGTGATGTAGGTGCTTCCTCCTCTGATCGGGGTAGCGGCCTGCGCTTCGGGTAACTCTTGGAGGGGCGTTCGAGTTCATACTCTTCGGCCGCAAGGACTTCAGTCCATCTGTCAGCTAGCAAATCTTGGGCAGCTCTAAGCTGTTGCTGCTTTTTCTTGAGGCTGCTTGCCATGGCTAAAAGCCTGTGTTTAAAACGCTCTTGTTCGGCGGGGTCTGATGGTATGACGAATTCGTCGTCATCGAGGCTTGCCTCGTATTCGGAGGGAGGCGTATAGTTATCATCCTCGACCTCTCGGTCTGCCGCTCTCTCATGAGGGCTGGCTTCTCCATCTTCCTGTGCCGAATCTTCCTGAGGTGGGTGTTCTTCGGCGCTATCCGGGGTAGTATTATTTCCCGTGCCGGAATCACCGTTTTTGCTTTGGCGGGATTTTGAGCGGCGCCGCTGACGCCGGCGCTTTGGCTGTTTCTTGGGGGCGTCATCCCCCACTGTTCCATCGCCATCTCCATCTTTTGGGGTATCCACCATATATATGTCATATGACGAGGTGGCCTTCCAGCGCCCTACAGGTGCTGGTTCCTGTTCGTCTCCTACATCGTCGATAGTGGCTACAAAGTGGGTGGTCGGTGGGCTTTGAATTTCCTCATCGTCCGTATCCCACCCTCGCTGACCGTAGTCCAGCCAGGGCTCTCCTGATAAAGAGAGAGACTTAAGAGAATTCAGGATGTCGCCAAAAGGCGAATGCTGAAAGATGTCTGCGGTGGTGAACTCCATTATCGGCGCCCAATCGGATTCGATTGGCAGGGGCGCGGGGGGTTCGGAGTCCGGGGAGGAGTCCGGATCCTCGGAGTCACGGGTCGTGCAGAGTGAGGGGCTAGCATTCGGCTCGATCGCTTTCGGGATCGTAGCCCCCGAGGTGACGTCCAACCGCTCATCCTCGATTGGTGCAATAGGCTCCGAGTTAGGGGTCGGAACCGATGCGTGTGTGGCCTCTAGGACACTGTCCGAGGGTAGAGCTAGATCATGCCCCTCGAGATAGTGCGGCGCTTGGCCGTGGCTCGAGCCCGTCGAAGATCAAGTCTCCGCGGATGTCAGCCGTGTAGTTTAAGCTTCCAAACCTGACTTGATGGCCAGGGGCGTAGCTTTCGATCTGCTCCAGGTGGCCGAGCGAATTGGCCCGCAGAGCGAAGCCGCCGAAGATGAAGATCTATCCGGGGAGCAAAGTCTCACCCTGGACCGCATCGTTGTTGATGATCAAAGGAGCCATCGGGCCTAAAGGCGGCGACACAGAGGAACCCTCAATGAAAGCACCAATGTCGGTGTCAAAACCGGCGGATCTCGGGTAGTGGGTCCCGAACTATGCGTCTAGGCCGGATGATAACAGGAGGCAGGGAACACGATGTTTTACCCAGTTTCAGGCCCTCTTGATGGAGGTAAAACCCTACGTCCTGCTTGATTAATATTGATGATATGGGTAGTACAAGAGTAGATCTACCACGAGATCAAGGAGGCTAAACCCTAGAAGCTAGCCTATGGTATGATTGTTGTATATGGAGTTGATTGCCTACGGACTACAACCCTCCAGTTTATATAGACACCGGATAGGGTTAGGGTTACATAGAGTCGGTTACAATGGTAGGAGATCTTGAATATCCGCATCGCCAAGCTTGCCTTCCACGCCAAGGAAAGTCCCATCCGGACGCGGGACGAAGTCTTCAATCTTGTATCTTCATAGTCCAGGAGTCTGGCTGAAGGTATAGTCCGGCTACCCGAACACCCCCTAATCCAGGACTCCCTCACTGATGGAAATACTTATGCTACTTTGTTGCATCACCCTTTCCTCTTCAAGGGAAAACCAACGCAGTGCTCAAGAGGTAGCAAGAAGGATTTCTCGCACCGTTGCCAGGGAGATCTACGCCAAGTCAAGACATACCAAGTACCCATCACAACTCTTGCCCTTCGCATTACATTATTTGCCATTTTCCTCTCGTTTTCCTCTCTCCCACTTCACCCTTGCCGTTTTATTCGCCCTCTTTTTCCGTTCCCCTTCTCCTTTCCTGTTTGCCTCTTTTTGCATGTTTCTTGTTTGCTTGTATGTTGGATTGCTTGCTTGTCATGATGGCTCAAGACAATACTAAATTGTGTGACTTTGCCAATACCAACAATAATGATTTTATTAGCACTTTGATTGCTCCTTTTACCGACACTGAATCTTGTGAAATTAATATTGCTTTGCTGAATCTTGTCATGAAAGATCTGTTTTCTGGCCTTCCTAGTGAAGATGCCGCTACCCATCTAAACAACTTTCTTGATTTGTGTGATATGCAAAAGAAGAAAGATGTGGATAATGATATTGTTAAACTTAAGCTATTTCTGTTTTCACTTAGAGATCATGCTAAAGCTTGGTTTTCGTCTTTGCCTAAAAATAGTATTGATTCATGGAATAAGTGCAAAGATGCTTTTATCTCTAATATTTTCCTCCCGCTAAGATCACCTCTCTTAGAAATGATATTATGAATTTTAACCAACTTGATCATGAACATGTTGCACAAGCTTGGGAGAGGATGAAATTAATGATACGTAATTGCCCTACACATGGTTTGAATTTATGGATGATTATACAAAAAAAATATGCCGGATTGAATTTTGCTTCTAGAAATCTTTTAGATTCGGCCGCGGGGGGCACTTTTACGGAAATCACTTTAGGGGAAGCTCCAAACTCCTAGATAATATTATGGTTAATTATTCTCAATGGCACACGAAAAGATCTACTAGTAAAAAAGTGCATGCAATTGAAGAGATTAATGTTTTGAGTGGAAAGATGGATGAACTTATGAAATTGTTTGCTAATAAGAGTGCTCCTACTGATCATGATATGCCTTGTCTACTTTGATTGAGAATAATAATGAATCTATGGATGTGAATTTTGTTGGTAGGAACAATTTTGGTAACAACGCGTATATAGAGGTAATTTTAATTCTAGGACATTTCCTAGTAATTCCTCTAATAATTATGGTAATTCCTACAATAATTCTTATGGAAATTATAATAAGATGCCGTCTGATTTTGAATCTAGTATTGAAGAATTTATTACTTTGCAAAAGAGTTTCAATGCTTTAATTGAAGAAAAATTGCTTAAGATTCATGAGTTGGCTAGGAATGATGATAGAATTTATCTTGATGTTGATTCTTTGAAAGTTGGATCTATTCCACCTAAGCATGATATCAATGAGTCTCTCAAAGCCATGAGAATTTCCATTGATGAGTGCAAAGAAAGAACCGCTAGGATACGTGCAAAAAGAGATTGCTTTGTGAATGTGTGTTCTTATAGTTTTCATGATAATAAGGATGAAGATCTAAAAGTGATTGATGTGTCCCCTATTAAATCTTTGTTTTACAATATGAATCTTGATAATGATGGGACTGGAGACGAGTCACCTTTAGTTAGAAGCGTCCTAATGATTCGGAGTTTTTAGATCTTGATGCAAAAATTGTTAAAAGTGGGATTCCCAAGGCACCCCAAGGCACCCCAAGGTAAAATACAAGCTTGGGGATTCCCAAGGCACCCCAAGGTAAAATACAAGGACTCCAAAAATCCTAAGCTTGGGGATGCCCCGGAAGGCATCCCCTCTTTTGCCTTCGTTCATCGGTAACTTTACTTGGAGCTATATTTTGATTCGCCACATGATATGTGTTTTGCTTGGAGCATCTTGTATGATATGAGTCTTTGCTTTTTAGTTTACCACAATCATCCTTGCTGTACACATCTTTTGAGAGAGACACACATGAATTGGAATTTATTAGAATACTCTATGTGCTTCACTTATATCTTTTGAGCTATATAGTTTTTGCTCTAGTGCTTCACTTATATCTTTTAGAGCACGATGGTGGTTTTATTTTATAGAAATAATTGATTTCTCATGCTTATTATATTATTTTGAGAGTCCTTTAGAACAACATGGCAATTTGCTTTTAGGCATAATAATAACTTTCATATAAGTGCATTGAATACTAAGAGAAGTTTGATACTTGATGATTGTTTTGGGATATGGAGATGGTGATATTAGAGTCATGCTAGTTGAGTAGTTGTGAATTTGAGAAATACGTGTGTTGAAGTTTTTGATTCCTGTAGCATGCACGTATGGTGAACCGTTAAGTGATTAAGTCGGAGCATGATTTATTTATAGATTGCCTTCCTTATGAGTGGCGGTCGGGGACGAGCGATGGTCTTTTCCTACCAATCTATCCCCCTAGGAGCATGCGTGTAGTACTTTGTTTCGATAACTAATAGATTTTTGCAATAAGTATGTGAGTTCTTTATGACTAATGTTGAGTCCATGGATTATACGCACCCTCACCCTTCCACATTTGCTAGCCTCTCTAGTACCACGCAACTTTCGCCGGTACCATAAACCCACCATATACCTTCCTCAAAACAGCAACCATGCCTACCTATTATGGCATTTCCATAACCATTCTGAGATATATTGCCATGCAACTTTCCACTGTTCCATTTGTTATGACATGCTTCATCATTGTCATATTGCCATGCATGATCATGTAGTCGACATCGTATTCGTGGCAAAGCCACCATTCATAATTTTTTCATACATGTCACTCTTGATTCATTGCATATCCCGGTACATCACCGGAGGCATTCACATAGAGTCATATTTTGTTCTAAGTATTGAGTTGTAATTCTTGAGTTGTAAGTAAAAAAGAATTGTGATGATCATCATTATTAGAGCATTGTCCCAGTGAGGAAAGGGTGATGGAGACTATGATTCCCCCACAAGTCGGGATGAGACTCAGGACGAAAAAAAGGAAAAAAAAGAGAAAAGAGGCCAAAAAGAAAAGAAAAATAAAGAAGGCCCAAATAAAAAATGAGAGAAAAAGAGAGAAGGGACAATGTTACTATCCTTGTTCCACACTTGTGCTTCAAAGTAGCACCATGATCTTCATGATAGAGAGTCTCCTATGTTGTCACCTTCATAAACTAGTGGGAATTTTACATTAGAGAACTTGGCTTGTATATTCCAATGATGGGATTCCTCAAATTGCCCTAGGTCTTCGTGAGCAAGCAAGTTGGATGCACGCCCACTTAGTTTCTTTTTGAGATTCATACACTTATAGCTCTGGTGCATCCGTTGCATGGCAATACCTACTCACTCACATTGATATCTATTGATGGGCATCTCCATAGCCTGTTGATACGCCTATTTGATGTGAGACTATCTTCTCCTTTTTGTCTTCTCCACAACCACCATTCTATTCCACCATAGTGCTATATCCATGGCTCACGCTCATATATTGCGTGAAGATTGAAAAAGTTTGAGAACATCAAAAGTATGAAACAATTGCTTGGCTTGTCATGGGGTTGTGCATGATTTAATATTTTGTGTGATGAAGATAGAGCATAGCCAGACTATATGATTTTGTAGGGATAACTTTCTTTGGCCATGTTATTTTGAGAAGACATGATTGCTTAGTTAGGATGCTTGAAGTATTATTATTTCTATGTCAATATTAAACCTTTATCTTGAATCTTTCGGATCTGAACATTCATGCCACAATAAAGAAAAATTACATTGAGAAATATGTTAGGAAGCATTCCACATCAAAAAAAAATCTGTTTTTATCATTTACCTACTCGAGGACGAGCAGGAATTAAGCTTGGGGATGCTTGATACGTCTCGAACGTATCTATAATTTTTGATTGCTCCATGCTATTATATTATGTATTTTGGATGTTAATGGTCTTATTTTTACACTTTTATATTATTTTTGGGACTAACCTATTAACCAGAGGCCCAGCCCAAATTGTTGTTTTTTTGCCAATTTTCGAGTTTCGCCGAAAAGGAATATCAAACGGAGTCCAAACGGAATGAAACCTTCAGGAGCATTATTTTTGGAACAAACGTGATCCAGGAGACTTGGAGTGGACGTCAAGAATCAATCAAGGAGGCCACGAGGTAGGGGGCGCGCCCACCCCCCTAGGCGTGCCCTCCACCCTCGTGGTCCCCTCGTTGCTCCACCGAGGTACTTCTTCCTCCTATATATATCCATATACCCCGCAAACATCCAAGAGCACCACGAAACCCTATTTCCACTGCCGCAACCTTCTGTACCCAAGAGATCCCATCTTGGGGCCTTTTCCAGAGCTCCGCCAGAGGGGGCATTGATCACGGAGGGCTTCTACATCAACTCCATGGCCCCTCCGATGATGTGTGAGTAGTTTACTTCAGACCTTCGGGTCCATAGCTAGTAGCTAGATGGATTCTTCTCTCTCTTTGGATCTCAATACAAAGTTCTCCTCGATTCTCTTGGAGATCTATTCAATGTAATCTTCTTTTGCAGTGTGTTTGTCGAGATCCAATGAATTGTGGGTTTATGATTAAGTTTATCTATGAACAATATTTGAATCTTCTCTGAATTCTTTTATGTGTGATTGGTTTATCTTTGCAAGTCTCTTCGAATTATCAGTTTTGTTTGGCCTACTAGATTGGTCTTTCCTGCAATGGGAGAAGTGCTTAGCTTTGGGTTCAATCTTGCGATGCTCGATCCCAGTGATAGAAAGGGAACCGACACATATTGTATTGTTGCCATCGAGGATAAAAAGATGGGGTTTACATCATATTGCATGAGTTTATCCCTCTACGACATCATGTCTGCTTAAGGCGTTACTCTGTTCTTATGAACTTAATACTCTAGATGCATGCTGGATAGCGGTCGATGTGTGGAGTAATAGTAGTAGATGCAGAATCGTTTCGGTCTACTTGTCACTGACTGGATGCCTATATACATGATCATGCCTAGATATTCTCATAATTATTCGCTTTTCTATCAATTGCTCGACAGTAATTTTTTCACCCACCGTAATACTTATGCTATCTTGAGAGAAGCCACTAGTGAAACATATGGCCCCGGGGTCTATTTTCCATCATACAAGTTTCCAATCTATTTTATTTTGCAATCTTTACTTTCAATCTGTATCATAAAAATACCAAAAATAGTTAGGTTATTATTATGATCTCATTCAGATCTCACTCTTGCAAGTTGTCGTGAAGGGATTGACAACCCCTTTTTCGCGTTGGTTGCGAGGTCCTTATTTGTTTGTTTAGGTACGAGGTGAATCGCGCGTGGTCTCCTACTGGATTGATACCTTGGTTCTCAAAAACCGAGGGAAATACTTATGCTACTTTGCTGTTTCACCCTTTCCTCTTCAAGGGAAAACCAACGCAGTGCTCAAGAGGTAGCATCTGCCGTGAAGTTTTCTTCATTTTTTCCATCGTAGCCAAGGCACTAGTCAGCTCATCCTTGGCCTTGGAGGTTTCTGCTTGTTGCGACTTAATATTTTCTTGGAGGTCGGTGACTTGAGATTCTTTGCTGCTAAGTTCAGTCTGCAAAAGGTAAACAATGCATAAGATGGTAAAGGAGTTATTTGAAGTCCCAAGTACAATACAAGTTTTACATTTGGCACTTGGGGGCTAATGTCTATTGCTTCTTCAAACATTGGGAAGTCCGAAGTACAATGCAAGTATTACACTTGGCACTTGGGGGCTAATGCATATTGCTCTTTAAGAATATGGATTTATTTGCTGACCCGGCTAAATGGGGATGAAACGGCTTATGAAGGCTAGGACTGGAATTATGGATTTCTAGAGAGTGATTAGTCTTGACTTAACATATTTTGTTAAGACGACCCTTGGGGCCTACGGACGCAATTTTATTTATTGCTAGGTTGAGAAGTCCCGGCTCAACATATTTATTAAGCTGGCCTTGGGGCTACAAGGAGGTGATCTATGCGATTATTGAAGTTTACATCACATGTCATTCTATCATGTTCAATAAACTTGGCGGCTAAGGGGAAGGATATTTATGTATAAGAGATTGCAGTGTTTACCTCATATCGATCCTTCATCAGATACACTAAGCCGGCTTCAAAATCACGGCTTGTGTACAGGCGATTTAAGAAGCCAGAATGGAGATCTTGGGCGCTGAAATGACTATAGCTCTCCAAGTCTGTTTTCCACTTGCCTTTGCCTTCAACAGTAATTTCCTCCTTAGCGCTGTGCTTGGATAAAACATTAGGCTGACCCGGAGCTGTGAAGCCAAAGCCGGTGACAACAACGTCATCAATCTTATACTCGGAAGTTTGATTGGGCTTGGCGGCTTGGAGGTAGTCGGTTCAACATCCACATGGTCCATGGAAGCTTCACGATCTTCCGGAGGTGGGTTATCAATAGTGGCCTCTGCGGTTTGTTGAGGGTAAGAAGACTCTGGCTGCTTCTCCGGTTCAGACAGATTAAGATCGTCCGCCGGCTTAGCTAGCCTGGCCTTTTTGCTGGGCTTAGCTTGGCCCTGAAAAATAAAAATTAAAAGGAAGTCAAGGTGATGATCAAGTATAAAAGTTGGAATAATTGAAAGTGATCTTACCCAAGTACAGTCTTGAAAGGTTGAATTTGTGTGCCTGTTCACTCACCAGAGGAGGAATGAGAAGTCCCCTGGTAGTTTGAATCAGACAGTTTAAGAGGTTGTCGAAAATAACCCTCCTTGGGGTAAAGTATGTCAGAAATATATAAGACCTCTGGACGGCGTTTGCGAAGCGGAGTGTTTGGTAAGCCGGCAGAAGTTATCACATTGTCGCTATGCCGGGTCGTGCGGCGAGCTTCATGTTGTTGTTTCTTCAAAATAAATTTTGGATCCAAGTGAGCTAGAGGGTGAGAAAAGCTTGCTTGTCAGGTTTTTGGTGTTGGCAGATGTTCTGAGCTGGAAGAAAGAATAATTACCTTTGCGTCACCGGCACGGCTAGCTTCTGCATCATCCTGGTAACAATCATTGTCAATGAGATGTATAAAAAGGAGCCAAGAGAATCAAGTTCTACCTCTGACTCATGATCGTCATCATCATCATCATCAATATTTAAATTGGCGGACTTGGTGGTCTTTTTCTTGGTGGGCCTCTTGTGAGCCTTGGTTTTCACGCGAGCCGGTTTTGCCAACTTATCCTATGTTCTCTTATTCCAAAATGGATCATCAGCCTGTGAAGATTGAGAAGATCATAAGTAGTTATCAAAATATGGATTAAGCATTAGAGGGGAAGTTCTTACAGCTGGCGGCTGGTTGAAAGAACAGAACGGACTAAGTCCGGTTTTGCTGCACTCTTTCACAGGTTCATTCAGTAGCTTCTTAGTGGCTTCAGTGATTTCCGCATTGCTACCTCTTGAGCACTGCGTTGGTTTTCCCTTGAAGAGGAAAGGGTGATGCAGCAGAGTAGCGTAAGTATTTCCCTCATTTTTTGAGAACCAAGGTATCAATCCAGTAGGAGACTACACGCAAGTCCCATGTACCTACACAAACAAACAAGAACCTCGCAACCAACACGATAAAGGGGTTGTCAATCCCTTCATGGAAACCTAACATATCACACAAAGTTTTAGGAATTGTGGAAATACTAGCACCAAAATCACACAACGCATAGCATTCATGATCTTTAATTTTAAATTTAATAGTAGGTTCCCACTCATCATAAAGTTTTCTGGGGATAGAAACTTCCAATTCAAGCTTTTCTTCATGAGATTGCATTAAAACATCAACGATATGTTTAGTAAAAGCTTTATTTTGACTATAAGCATGCACAAACTTTAGCACGGATTGCAACAAGGAAATACAATCTATTAAAGAACAATTATCATAATTAAATTCCTTGAAATCCAAGGATGTGGGTTCAATGCTATGTACAGTTTTGACCTCTCCCATCCCACTTTCATCAATTTTTGCATCAAGATCTAAAAACTCCGAATCATTGGGACGCCTTTTAACTAAAGTTGACTCCTCTCCAGTCCCATCATTATCAATATTCATATTGCAAAACAAAGATTTAATAGGAGACACATCAATAACTTTTAGAAGTTCATCATTATTATCATGGAAACTAGAAGAACACGCTTTCACAAAGCAATCTTTTTTAGCACGCATCCTAGCGGTTCTTTCTTTGCACTCATCAATGGATATTCTCATAGGTTTGAGAGACTCATTGATATCATGCTTAGGTGGAATAGATCTAAGTTTCAAAGAATCAACATCAGGAGAAATTCTATCCACGTTCCTAGCCAACTCATCAATCTTAGACAATTTTTCTTCAATCAAAGCATTGAAACTCTTTTGCGAACTAATAAATTCTTAAATATTAGATTAAAAATCAGTGGGCATCTTATTATAATTTCCATAAGAATTGTTGTAGGAATTACCATAATTATTAGAGGAATTACTAGAAAACGGCCTAGGATTAAAATTACCTCTATATGCGTTATTACCAAAATTGTTCCTACCAACAAAATTCACATCCATAGATTCATTATTATTCTCAATCAAATTAGACAAAGGCATGTCATTAGGATCAGAAGAAACACTCTTATTAGCAAACAATTTCATAAGTTCATCCATCTTTCCACTCAAAACATTGATTTCTTCTATAGCATGCACCTTTTTACTAGTAGATCTTTCAGTATGCCATTAAGAATAATTAAACATAATATTATCTAGGAGTTTAGTAGCTTCTCCTAAAGTGATTTCCATAAAAGTGTCTCCCACGGCCGAATCTAAAAGATTTCTAGAAGAAAAATTCAATCCGGCATAAAAAATTTGTATAATCATCCAAAGATTCAAACCATGTGTAGGACAATTACGTATCATTAATTTCATCCTCTCCCAAGCTTGTGCAATATGTTCATGGTCAAGTTGCTTAAAATTCATAATATCGTTTCTAAGAGTTATGGTCTTAGCGGGAGGAAAATACTTAGAGATAAAAGCATCTTTGCACTTATTCCATGAATCGATACTATTTTTAGGCAAAGACGAAAACCAAGTTTTAGCACGATCTCTAAGCGAAAACGGGAATAACTTCAGTTTAACAATATCATTATCCACATATTTCTTCTTTTGCATATCACACAAATCAACAAAGTTGTTTAGATGGGTAGCGGCATCTTCACTAGGAAGGCCGGGAAATGGATCTTTCATGACAAGATTCAACAAAGCAGCATTAATTTCATAAGATTCGGCATCGGTAAGAGGAGAAATCGGAGTGCTAATAAAATCATTATTATTGGTATTGGAAAAATCACACAATTTCGTATTATCTCGACTTGTGTGTAGATCTCCCTGGTAACGGCGCTAGAAATCCTTCTTGCTACCTCTTGAGCACTGCGTTGGTTTTCCCTTGAAGAGGAAAGTATTTCCCTCAGTTTTTGAGAACCAAGGTATCAATACAGTATGAGACTACACGCAAGTCCCTCGTACCTACACAAACAAATAAGAACCTCACAACCAACGCTATAAAGGGGTTGTCAATCCCTTCACGGTCACTTATGAGAGTGAGATATGATAGAGATAATAATGATAAGATAAATATTTTTGGTATTTTTATGATATAGATTGAAAGTAAAGATTGCAAAATAAACGGTGCCAGAAATAACTTGTTGACGGGAGATTAATATAATGGAGGATAGACCTGGGGGGGCATAGGTTTCACTAGTGGCTACTCTCAAGATAGCATAAGTATTACGGTGGGTGAACAAATTACTGTCGAGCAATTGATAGAAAAGTGAATAATTGTGAGAATATCTAGGCATGATCATGTATATAGGCATCACGTCCGTGACAAGTAGACCGACTCCTGCCTGCATCTACTACTATTACTCCACACATAGACCGCTATCCAGCATGCATCTAGAGTATTAAGTTCATAAGAACAGAGTAACGCATTAGGTAAGATGACATGATGTAGAGGGATAAACTCGAGCAATATGATATAAACCCCATCTTTTTATCCTTGATGGAAACAATACAATAAGTGTCATTTCCCTTTCTGTCGCTGGGATCGAGCACTGCAAGATTGAACCCAAAGCAAAGCACTTCTCCCATTGCAAAAAAGATCAATCTAGTAGGCCAAACCAAACTGATAATTCAAAGAGACTTGCAAAGATAATCAATCATACATAAAAGATTTCAGAGAAGAATCAAATATTGTTCATAGATAGACTTGATCATAAACCCACAATTCATCAGATCTCGACAAACACACTGCAAAAAGAGTTACATCGAATAGATATCCAAGAAGATCAAGTAGAACTTTGTATTGAGATTCAAAGAGAGAGAAGAAGCCATCTAGATAATAGCTACGAACCCGAAGGTCTGAACTAAATGTGACGCCCCGAGACTGACGCGCCAGGTGTCTTCCAGTTATTCGTTGTCTTTGCCATGTCATTTGCTTGCGTGTTGCATATTGCCATGTCATCATGTGCATTGCATCATCATGTTTTCAAAACTTGCATCCATCTGGGTTCCCCCAGTTCCGTCCGTTGTCCGGTCTGAGCCCAGACACACTTGCACGCGCCCACGGCACGTCCGAAATATCATTTTATAAGTGGCCGGAAAATGTTCTCGGAATGGGTTGAAAGTTGGCATGCGGTTTTGTTTTTTTGTAGGTAGGCCCCCTGCCAATTTTCATCGCATTCGGAGTCCATTTGACGCCCCAACGGATAACTATAGCGGCAGTATAGCCGGTTTAACATCGGACGTTTTCGGTCTCCGGAAACAGTCGCCGGGCCTCTCTCTCTTCTCTTCTCTCAGCTTGAGACCATCTACACAGTCCACTATCTGCCGCCAAGCCCAACCTAACCTCTCTCGCCAGCCCGCGGCCCTCCCCGCGCGCGCGTCCGAAACTGTCCCGAACCCGACCCGGATAGTCGTCACCGTTGGGTTCGGATCATCCCCAAACATCTACAAAACATCTCCGTTTTGTTAATTGGACTTCCTAACATATATTTTCTCGACCATCCGATAACGATCGGAGGGACGAGGTAGCCCCTACCCAAAAATCCATATGCAATATATATCAGTCAAACCCTAGTTTTTAAGGCTTGCCACATCCATCCTTCCCTTCCGCCGCCACCCGACCTACTCCCCTCTTCCTCGGGATCTCCCTCGATCCAAATCAGTAGCCACCACTTTCCCCTCCTCGATTTTGGCACCGAACCAACCAGCCACTCCTCTCGGTCCACCTACCACAGCGCCTGCCTCCCTCATTTTCCCCATCCAATCACCAGCACCCGATCCCCCCTGCCCGAACTCCTCTTCGCGCCTGCAGTTCCTTGCCCGAGCAGGCAACCGGACTGCAGCCGTCGGCCTCCTACTGCATCGCCAGGCCAGCCTCATGTCTCCTCCTTCCCCTTCTGTTCCCTCCTTCCTCTCTCCTTCATGTAACTCTCTCCACCTCCCTCTGTTTTCTCTCACAGGGAGAACAAGGCGCGTCGGCCTCCATGGATTTCGCACCGGAGCTCCATCCGCGCAGGATCCCCCTCTTCGACCTCCGCGCCTCCCTGTGCTCGTCGAGACCGCAGCTCGCAGCCCTACAGCCCTGCATCGGCGCTCATCATCGCTTCCCGCACCAACCGCTCTGTGCCTCGCGTCGCGCCCAAGCCCCTCGCGGCTCCACCGGGAACTGCTCCTCGCCGGCCGTCCCTGCACGCCCGCCGCCGCAAGTCCTATCGCCGCTCCACGCCAAGTCCCTCGCCTCGCCGCCCCTTCGCCCTCTCGTCAGAACTCTGCTCCAGGCGCCGCCCGCAGCTCGCTGCAGCGAACGGGACAACAAGCGCACGAGCAACGCTCGCGTTGACCGCGCCCTGGCCCAGCGGCCTCGCTCGGTGCCTCCACCAACTGGGCCTCAGCCCATGGTAAGCCTCCGCTGCACCCCCCCCCCCTTCCACTATTGGGCTAGTGTGTTTCAGCCTAGTCTTTTTTCTGCCGAACGAATTTGTTAATTATCCAGTGTAAACCAGTTTTGCAGAAAAGCCCTCTGAGGGAGTCCTGGATTAGGGGGTCTCCGGACAGCCGGACTATCTCCATTGGCCGGACTGTTAGACTATGAAGATACAAGATTGAAGACTTCGTCTCGTGTCCGGATGGGACTCTACTTGGTGTGGAAGGCAAGCTAGGCAATACGTATATGGATATCTCCTCCTTTGTAACCGACCTTGTGTAACCCTAACCCTCTCCGGTGTCTATATAAACCGAAGGGTTTTAGTCCGTAGGACAACAATCACGACATACAATCATACCATAGGCTAGCTTCTAGGGTTTAGCCTCTGTGATCTCATGGTAGATCCACTCTTGTACTACACATATCATCAATATTAATCAAGCAGGACGTAGGGTTTTACCTCCATCAAGAGGGCCCAAACCTGGGTAAAACTTCGTATCCCCCGCCTCCTGTTACCATCCGGCCTAGACGCACAGTTCGGGACCCCCTACCCGAGATCCGCCGGTTTTGACACCGACATTGGTGCTTTCATTGAGAGTTCCACTGTGTCGTCGCCACCAGGAAGGATGTCTCATCTTGTCTTTAAAGACGACACTATCACTGAGGGAGATTTGGCTATCAGCCAAACTCCCCGGCTAGGTGGTTTTCTTACGACCGCCTGTTCGGCCGCTGCGCCGACGATGGCTTCTCGGGTCATCGAAAGCAATCTTCACGTCAACTCAGAACTTGCCGAGCAGTTAGATCCAATGGAGCTCTCTTCCCTGAACGAGCTCTCAGATCGCATCGCCGCCCTGGGAGTCGCTACACACTACAATCAGATTGGGCCTAAACCCGATCTGAGAGAGATTAACACTCCCCAGGTCACCCATCACGTTGCAGTGGTGGAGGAACAATGCGGCAACCCTTCATCTATCTTAAGGACTAGCTATGTCCGGATTCCCGATCCCTCCAAGCCGGATACCCGCGGAGGGGAGGACGTCACTCAAGGCCTAAACCTAGAATCAGGCAGCGGGCTAGATTTATCAAAAAACATCCAAGAATCCAAACTTTCGAGTTCGGAAACTCCTTGGCCCCTGAGTCTCAGATCGGGTGAGGATTCGGATTCAATTCCACCCACCCAGCCAAACATACGCGATCTATCTCAAATTAGGCAAGAGCCTGAAGAAACAGTACACCATTACTGGGCCAGATTCCTCCTAGTCATGAACAGGATAAAGGACTGCCGCGAGAAAGACGCAATTTCATTCTTTTGCAACCACGGACAAGGGAATCCTCAATGCCATAAGTCGCCGCGAAATTACACGCTTTGCCAACTTGGTGTCCATAGTACGAAAGTACTGTGCGATGGAAAGCGCCTGGAAAACCGAAATAAAATTTTGGGATAATCCGGCCCTGAATACAAACCGAGTCCGAAATAAAAGGGCGCATTATCACAATACACCTGGGTTAACTACCAAAAAGAAAAAGCCCTCAACGGGGCAAGGAACCGTACTGGAGGGATGGCTCAACGGACCCTGCAAAATTCATAGTACAGCGGATGCAATACCAACGCACAGCCTTAGAGCATGTTGGATACTCCGGCAGGTGGCCAAATGTGGTGAGGATCTACTCCTCCCAAAAACCACAAAGCACCATCCCACAAACAACAATACGGTGTTAACGGTCTTTGGGACCTTCGCATCAAATAATAGACGCAAGCGAGCACTCCGCAGCATGGCCGAAATCTGCCACGTAGCAGAAATAAATCCTTGGAGTGACACAGCTATTACCTTCAATTCCAGTGACGAACCAAAATTCCGAACAGCCTGAGCACCAGCCGCACTGGTCCTCAGTCCAATTGTGGATGGCTTTTGACTCACCAAGGTACTCATGGACGGCGGCAGCGGATTAAACCTCATCTACGAGGAAACTCTTCAAAAGATGGAAATAGACTGGAGCCACATTGAGCACAGTAGCACAACCTTTCGAGGAATCATCCCTAGTCGGGAAGCACGCTGTGCCGGGAAAATCACACTAGATGTGGTATTCGGCACGCCAGATAATTACAGGTCCAAAGAAATTACATTCCAAGTGGCCCCGTTCAGCAGCGGATACCATGCTCTACTAGGGCGAGAGGCGTTTACAACCTTCCAAGCCATACCCCATTACGGGTACATGAAGCTCAAAATGCCCGGGCCCAATGGAATCATCACTCTTGCTAGTGATCCGGACATAGCACTTCGCGCCGAAAATAAGACAGCCACACTGGCCCTCAAGGCACTATCCGAGGCCCTAGCGGCCAAGGAACTAACTGCGCCGCGCTCCACGGTGAACAGGAACAATGTGATACTCGATAAAAGATCCAAGTCCACCTCCTTTAAACCGGCGGACGAAATAGTCAAATTCCAAGTCCATCCAACGGACCCTACAAAAACAGCTTCCATCGGGGCACAGTTAAACCCTGATGTCGACGCCGCACTTCGAGAGTTCCTACGCGAGAACTGGGACATTTTCGCCTGGCACCCTTCAGACATGCCAGGAATCCCACGCAGGATGGCTGAGCACAACCTAAATATCCTAAAAGGTTCAAGCCAGTCAAGCAGGCTCTTCGACGTTTCTCCGAGCCTAAGAGACAAGCCATGGGAGAGGAACTAGCCAAGCTATTGGAGGCCGGATTCATCAGAGACATAAAACATCCGGATTGGCTAGCAAACCTGGTGATGGTACCAAAGAAGGACAAATCCTGGCGCTTGTGCGTCGATTTTAAGGACCTTAACAAGGCCTGCCCAAAGGATCCCTTCCCCCTCCCCCGCATCGATCAAATCATCGATGCTACCGCAGGACACGATTCATTTGTTTCCTCGACGCATACTCTGGCTACCATCAAATTAAAATGGCGGAGCCAGACCAAGCCGCAACGGCATTCATCACACCATACGGCCCATTTTGCTTCAACACAATGCCCTTTGGGCTCAAAACGCCAGCGCAACATATCAGCACATGATTCAGGCATGTCTGGCAAACCAGATCGGCAAAACAGTGGAGGCATACGTGGACGACGTGGTCGTTAAAACCAAGCATGTCAAAACTCTAGTAGATGACTTGAGGCTCACATTCGATAACCTCCAAACATATGATATCAAGCTCAATCCAGAAAAATGCGTTTTCGGCGTACCAGCCGGAAAGCTCCTGGGATTCATTGTCTCCAGTAGAGGTATTGAAGCTAACCCGGCCAAAATCCGAGCATTGTCACAGTTGGCTACCCCAACAGACCTCAAACAAATACAAAAATTGACTAGATGCGTGGCGGCTCTAAGCCGCTTTATCTCCCGCTTGGGAGAAAACGCATTACCCCTTTATCGCCTCCTCCGGCGCACCGAACACTTCGAGTGGACGGATGCCGCCTCGGCCGGACTCAACGAAATAAAAGCCATATTGACAACAAACCCAGTCCTGGCCGCGCCAAACATTGGCGAAGCAATGCTATTATACATTGTGGCAACTCATCAAGTAGTAAGCGCAGTGCTCGTCGTCGAGTGAGAAGCAGACGAACACAAATTCCCCCTTCAAAAGCCAGTTTACTATGTGTCCACTATCCTTACTCCGTGCAAATCACGGTACCCGCATTATCAAAAGATAGCGTACGCGGTATTTATGGCATCCCGGAAGCTGCGACACTACTTTCAAGAGTGTTCGATAACGGTAGCCTCGGAAGTACCACTTAACGATATTATAAACAACCGTGACGCGACGGGCCGGATTGCCAAATGGGCCATCGAGCTCCTCCCGTTCGACATAACTTACAAGCCACGGCGAGCTATTAAGTCACAAGTTTTGGCTGACTTCGTCGCTGAATGGACGGAAGCCGAACTCCCTAAAGAGTACGGCACATATTCAAACTGGATCATGCACTTCGACGGCTCCAAAATGTTGGTTGGTCTGGGGGCTGGCGTCGTTTTGACGTCCCCAACAGGAGATACTGTTCAATACGTATTACAGATAATGTATACGGACTCCAACAATGCAGCCGAATATGAGGCCCTTCTACATGTTCTCCGGATGGCAGTATCCATGGGCATTCAACGCCTAGAGGTGCGCGGGGATTCGAACCTCGTGATATCCCAAATAAATGGAGACTTCGACGCCAAGGATCCGAAAATGGCAGCTTATCGCAATGTCGTCCTAAAAATGTCAGCTCGGTTCGAGGGGCTCGAATTTCACCATGTGGCTCGAGAAAACAATCAGGCGGCGGATATCCTCGCCCGCATCAGCGCAAAACGCGACACAGTACCTCCCAACATATTTCTGGAACGGCTCTTCAAGCCATCCGTAGCATGGGAAGGGGGCACCGGTAACAACAGTCCGGACCCAGCCAAAATACCCGAAACCGAACTCTCTGACACAATCGGAGGCTCCGCCACCGAAATAACACAATCAGCCCATGAAATAATGGCCATGGTTGCCACGTGGACAGAACCATTCCTGGCCTACTTAACTAGACAGGAACTTCTGGAGGACCAAAATGAGGCACGCTGCATAGTGCGGCGATCCAAGGCCTACAGGGTCCACGAGGGAGAATTGTACAAAAAAAGTGCTACCGGAGTCCTTCAACGGTGCATCTCCGAAGAGGAAGGACAGAACCTTTTGGCAGAAATTCATGCTGGACTCGGCAGTCATCACGCCGCATCCGGTTAAAACAGCCGAATCCGGACCGATGATAGATTTCATACCCGGGGTTGTACACCGTTACGGCGTCCCCCACAGCATCATCACTGATAACGGCACGAACTTCACGGCCAACGAGGTAAAACTCTGGTGTAGCAAAATGGGCATCAAGCTCGATTATGCTTCAGTCTATCACCCACAAACCAACGGTCAAGTCGAACGAGCAAATGGTCTTATAATGAGCGGCATTAAACCCAGATTAGTGTGCTCCTTAACGGAGTCTGACACGCACTGGGTAGAGGAGCTCGACTCCGTACTCTGGGGGCTGCGGACCACGCCGAATCGTAGTACCGGATACACACCATTTTTTATGGTGTACGGCGCAGAGGCAGTCCTACCCTGTGACATAATTCATGACTCACCTCGAGTGCGCATGTACGAAGAAAGAGAAGCCGAGCTCGATCGGCAGGACAGTGTGGACACCTTGGAGGAAGAGCACGACGTAGCCAAAGCCCGTTCCGCATTTTACCAGCAACAAGCTCGAAGATACCAAAGCAGAGAAGTACGGGCCAAAACTTATAACGTTGGCGAACTAGTTCTCTGGTTGCCGGATAAGAAAAAGAACAAACTAGAGCCCAAATGGGAAGGTCCCTTCACCATCGACCAAGTTCTGACCGGCGGAGCGTACCGACTGCGGGATGCATCGACTAGTCGACTCGAGCTGAACCCATGGAATGCAGCCAGGCTCCGAAGATTCTACGCCTAGCACCGGACTTTATGTTAGTCCCCTCCCTTTGTCCATTTTCTGCATATGCGTCCTCTGTCTTGTTTCCCTTTCTTTCTTTTATTTCTCTAGGCCTTCAAGGGTCACCTTGTGCCTCACTTGTACATTACAGATGTGCTAGCCGCACTCTCTACACCTGGGGGCTTCTTTCACAGAAGCTTAAATTATTTACCTGGGCATCACGCCCAACACATGCGTTATACTTCCGCATGTACCTTTTTTCACCGTTATATGCATCGAGATGACTTAAGTTTTGGCCAAGCTGGGTTGCCTGGCTCTTGTATTTATGCCCTACGTTCCCGTTAATTCGGCTAGGGCATAAGGGTAGCACCTCTGCGATTGTTACCGCTGGGTCAGCCGGACGTGTACCTCAGACTGGGTGAAGCCGAAAGCTAGCGTTCTTAAGAGAATATTCGGTCGGTGAACAAAAGATGACTTTTATTTATTATCCATATCTGCCCCCAAATGTTTTTTCTGCGCTTCTTGTCGCAGTCCGGACATGCACTTTAGGGCATGCCTACCCAGGGAAAGGAACCCTTAACGGAACTATTCTCTCTGGAAGATGTTTCTTACTACACATGTAATATAACATAACTAGTTGGGCACTTATCTGATAAAGCACTAATGACCCCTACGCCTGGTCTCCACGCATGCCCCAGTTCTTACATAACCGAGAGGGTATTCGGATACACTCCGAAATGTCGGGTCCTGAGGTTGAAGCGAAAAGGTCCGCCACGACAAACGATCTACAATCCGGCTAGAAGGCATTATACATGTCACTTTAAAATTACATAGTCAATTTGACTGGTTGAATTCCTCTTCAATGCCATCCAATAGGCTGTCTATTCTACAGTCCTATTGGGAATACTTTGCGGCCAATTCTACTTGGCCGTACACTAAACCCACAGGGATCTCCTTGCCATCAGGCCCCACAGGTCCGACTTCGGCCATGTGGTTCGGGTCAGCCTTCGTGTACCGTGTCTTCACCATTGCCCAGGCTTCCCTGGCACCCTGATGGCAGGCCGATATCTTCCATAATCGGAAGCACCTCCGTGCTCCCTTCAGCTTTTCCGCAAGCTCTCCAAGGCCTTCGGGTATGGAGACGGACGGCCACAAGGCCTGGGCGATGCCTTGCATCACCTGCCGAACTCGTTCGTGCAACTGCAAGAGCTCGGGAAGAAGATCACCCGTCGAACCAGGCATCTCCTCGGCAGGACGACCTGTTAGCATACCTACAAACATAACTCTGTCAGCCAGCTTCCTCGCCGAACTCTTTTTTCAAAGTACGTTCAAGCACTTACTAAATATGCCGCGTCGAAGCCGCCGATTCTCCTTAACAGAATCTGACAGTTGGGCACGAACATCTTTTAGTTCCACGCCCAGCTTGGTGTTGGCATCTTGGAGATCATTCTTCTCCCGCCTCACCCTCGTCAGCACGCTCTCGCCGGCCTTCAGCTGGCATATGAGCTGTTGCTTATCCGGATTTACTCCAGCGTCATCTACAATTTTATCGTCAGATCTGCATATATGCCACATTCTAATACGATACTTATCATTCAAAGGATATGTTACCAGAGGGGGTCTCTTTGGGCTCCCCTGCTGCGGCTAGTGCGGACTGCAGTTGGGCTTTGCACTCTTCCAGCTCCTGGGACAGTTGAGTATTCTTTTCTGTAAGAACCTGCATAACAAATGATCCTTAAATCAGTTACCCTAACTGTTTCAAGTCTCAGGGGCTACTGATATATATAATCATTAAATTTTCTCACCCGTATGTCTTTTACATACTGCTCCGTGGCTCTGGCTAGACCATTTTAAGCGGCACGGAGGTGCGCATCTCTCGAGTTGAAGGCAGCCAATGCCTCTTGGGAGAAACAAGTGTCACGAAGAACAGTCCGGGGACGCCTGTGGTTCATGGCACTTTCCACCTCGGAATGGGTGGCGGACAGTTTATCTGCATCCTCTGTCGGAGGAGCACCCGACGCACGCCTTGTATTCATTCCCGCCTCTGAATCCGGCCTTGGAGCCTGGCTTGTGGAGGCGTGATTGGTAGCCTCTTCAGGTATAGTCCGGCGAGCTCTCTTTTTCCTGAAAAGAAGGCATGGGTGTTAATATGCCTCCGCAAATAATGTCTTGCAATAAAGACGGTGCGCCGTACCGCTGCGCCGGTGCCTCAATCCGGACTGCGGATCTTTTCAGCCTGCCTGGTCTTGTGGCCCCTTGTTGGCTAGTTGCCACAGGCTCGACCTTCTGCCCCGAGGACCTCCCCTGCAAAACATGGCTGTTATACGGCAATCAAAAAGCGTAAGGACGGATCCCTTTTTAAGTGATGGGACTTCGGTCTCAGTCACTTGTGAGGCTGGAACTAGCCCAGGGTAATCGGCCGTAATGGCCACCAAGACGTTGTCATTACTCCATTGGTAAAATACCTCGTCGATCAGCTCCACAGATATGTCCGAATCCTCCTGGGAGGTGGGGTCAAGGGACCATCCGGGGTCTTCGGGTTGTGGAGGAGGGTTGTTTATCTCCTTTACTGCCTGGCGCAGCTCCTGCGATAAAATCGCTAGAATAAATACTTAACTACGGGAATACGAAATGGATGGGCGATAAAAAGTCTTCGCTTACCCAGCCCGGAGGAATGTACATAGAAAATCCGCCCTGTGGGTTGACACGAAGGAATTCCTCCTCTTCTCCCTTGTACAAAGTGGATAAGATCTTTATTAGATCGGCAGCTGATCCCGGGCCTTTACGGCCGTGGCGGGTGGCGTCATCCTCCCGGTTGAAATCCCACATGGGGTGGCCTCTATACTGAAGCGGCTGCACCCCCCGCATGATGCATGTGGCCATGACCTCGATCATGGTCAATCCGGATCGAGCGAGAAAACTTATCCGGCTCATCAGGTAAAGAATGTCCCTGTCATCTTCCTCCAGGGAGCTCTGTGGATGCCAGCTCCGGTGCTTCTTCAAAGGAGCGTTGTTGAACTCAGGAAGGCTGATCTGAATAGGATCCGGAAGGGGGACGTCTTCTATATAAAACCATTCTCGAGGCCAGTCTTCGGACGTCTTCTTTGGGGTCCCGGACAGGTATCCGGTCCTGGCAATACGCCACACTTCGGCTCCACCCACTTGATATATTGATCCCTTCTTAGAATGGGGCACAAGGAAGAACAGCTTCTTCCACAGAGCAAAATGAGCCTCACAGCCCAAAAACAACTCGCAAAGGGCTACGAATCCCGTGATATGCAGCAGGGAGGCGGGCGTAAGGTTGTGCAACTGGAGGCCATAGAACTCCAGAAGCCCCCGGAGAAATGGATGAATCAGGAATCAGATCCCTCTTACCAAATAAGGGACGAGGCATACCCGCTCTCCCTTGGAGGGATTGGGACGACTCTCCGCTTTCTCTCCGCCATTGTAGGTGGCAAGCCCGGCTCGAACCGGGACCAGGTACGTTGGGGGGAAGAAATCCCTTGGATTGAAGCATCACCAATTTGCTGTGCGGGATGGAACATCTCTCCCAATCTCCCGGCTTGGAGCTAGGGGTGCGAGAGGAGGAGCTGCGTCGACCGGCCATGATGGAATGGATCTCTGTCGGGTGCGCTCCGATGAAGGCTCGCCAAGGGGGGATGGTGTGATTTGGATCTGAATCCTCGTCTTTTTAAATAGGCAGCTCATTCACACAGCTAGGGGGGTAAACATGAAAACACCCTGGCTCTTCACATTCGCTCGACACGTGGAAAGTGGCCATTATTGGGCGTGGAAGCCAAGGAGTACAAACATTCACAAGAAACCGGACATTATTTCGACAGGTACACAAAATTTGGAGAGGAACCCGCCTTGCAATGCCGAAGACAATACTGCGCGCCGGACTCATCGTCATTGAAGCCTGGTTCAGGGGCTACTGAGGGAGTCCTGGATTAGGGGGTCTCCGGACAGCCGGACTATCTCCATTGGCCGAACTGTTAGACTATGAAGATACAAGATTGAAGACTTCATCTCGTGTCCGGATGGGACTCTACTTGGCGTGGAAGGCAAGCTAGGCAATACGTATAAGGATATCTCCTCCTTTGTAACCGACCTTGTGTTACCCTAACCCTCTCCGGTGTCTATATAAACCGAAGGGTTTTAGTCCGTAGGACAACAATCACAACATACAATCATACCATAGGCTAGCTTCTAGGGTTTAGCCTCTCTGATCTCGTGGTAGATCTACTCTTGTACTACCCATATCATCAATATTAATCAAGTAGGACGTAGGGTTTTACCTCCATCAAGAGGGCCCGAACCTGGGTAAAACTTCGTGTCCCCCGCCTCCTGTTACCATCCGGCCTAGACGCACAGTTTGCGACCCCCTACCCGAGCGGCCTAGACGCATATTATAACTCACCAACCATGCATCATATTAAAATAATTTATATATGAAAAATGCTTAGAATTTTGTGTAGTTTCATAATATGCCACTTTCATCTATGTATAAAATGCTTAGACTGTTGTTTGCATATATTTGCTTAATTGCCATGCTAAAATGCTATAATTCATAACTAAATAACCGTAGCTCCAAATTTAATAATCTTTATATGTAAATGGGGTAGAAAAATGTCTAGTGTAACATGGTGGCATCAATTTGCATGTTTAACAACCCTAAAATTGTGTTTAGGGCAGAACAGTACCAAATCCATTAATATGCACATGAGGATTTTCCGGACTTATTGCTTGTTGTTCCGGCCTCATTTGAACTTGCCTAGATAGGTAGTTTTACTTTGCTCCAACCCTTGCCATGTTTAAGAACATTTAATATTGTTGGGTACATAAACGAGATTGAACTAAATAATCAAATGTGGTGTCCGCGTTGCATATTGAGCTCCACTTAACTTGTAGTATTGTTTGTGCACTTTGCCATGCCATGCCTCATTAAACCGGACATGCATCATACTTGGTTGTGCATCATGCCATGCTTATGTGATGGTTGTTTACTATGTTGTGTGCTTCTTTCCGGTGTTGCTTCTTCGGGTTGATTCCGATAACGTCGCGTTTGCGAGGATCCGTTCGACTACATCCGTTTGTCTTCTTCATGGACTCGTTCTTCTTCCTTGCGGGATCTCAGGCAAGATGATTGTCGGTGTCAAAACCGGCGGATCTCGGGTAGTGGGTCCCGAACTGTGCGTCTAGGCCGGATGGTAATAGGAGGCAGGGAACACGATGTTTTACCAAGGTTCGGGCCCTCTTGATGTAGGTAAAACCCTACGTCCCGCTTGATTAATATTGATGATATGGGTAGTACAAGAGTAGATCTACCACGAGATCAAGGAGGCTAAACCCTAGAAGCTAGCCTATGGTATGATTGTTGTATATGGGGTTGATTGCCTACGGACTACAACCCCCCGGTTTATATAGACACCGGATAGGGTTAGGGTTACATAAAGTCGGTTACAATGGTAGGAGATCTTCAATATCCGCATCGCCAAGCTTGCCTTCCACGCCAAGGAAAGTCCCATCTGGACACGGGACGAAGTATTCAATCTTGTATCTTCATAGTCCAGGAGTCCGGCTGAAGGTATAGTCCGGCTACCCGAACACGCCCTAATCCAGGACTCCCTCAGTAGCCCCTGAACCAGGCTTCAATGACGACGAGTCCGGCGCGCAAATTATCTTCGGCATTGCAAGGCGGGTTCCTCCTCCAAGTCCTTCATAGAAGATTGTAAACACCAAAAGTAGTGTCCGGCTCTGCAAAATAAGTTTCCACATATTGCCATAGAGAGAATAATATTGACACAAATCAAATCTGCCGACGTATTCCGCAGTGCGTCATCACACTACAGCCAAGTCCTTCGCTCGAATCGTTTTCACCTTTCCACCTCAGCATGTTTTGCGAGGCAGTTTCCTTGGCACGTCTTGTCAAAGCAGAGATCGTGTACCCCCCCTTTTACGGGATTCTCATAAATACGGACGTGGGTAACCCAACCGCGTCACTTATCATGGCGCTTGGGAGGCAAGCGAGTTTTACTAGGCCGGTGGGGACGCACAACCGCATTCGCCCATATAAGGGGACAAGGATCCACCTTTTTACCTACGCCTTCTTCCTCCTTTGCCTATCCATCTCCTGCGCACCCGAGCTCCAGCGCCCAAGCCCGCACTTCCCACCTCAACCTCCTCCAGCAATGTCTGGAGCGGGAGGCAAGTGGATGGTCTCCTCCGTCACGGAGGGCCATGTCAAAAAGCTAAGGAAGGCCGGATACTTGTCCAAGGACATCGCGCACCGGCTTCCCGAGGAAGGGCAGCTTCTCCCCACCCCAAGGCCCCATGAGAGGGTAGTATTCCTTCCCCACTTCCTCCGCGGACTGGGTTTCCCACTCCACCCATTTGTCCGGGGGCTCATGTTCTACTATGGCCTGGATTTCCACGATCTGGCCCCGAACTTCGTCCTCAACATCTCGGCGTTTATCGTCGTGTGCGAGGCTTTCCTCCGCATCCGCCCCCATTTCGGCCTCTGGCTCAAGACCTTCAACGTCAAGCCCAAGGTGGTGCGCGGCAGCCAGGCGGAGTGCGGAGGTGCCATGGCGGGCAAGATGGCCAACGTCCTATGGCTCGAGGGCTCCTTCATGGAGACTCTGAAGGGGTGGAAATCATGGTGGTTTTACATCACTGAGCCGCGCGATCTGAAATGGATCGCAGCCCCCGAGTTCCGATCCGGACCCCCCACGCGGCTTATGTCCTGGAAAGAGACGGGCCTGCCATGGGGCGATGAAAAAGAGGTGACCGGATTGCAGAAATGCATCCAGTCCCTGGTGAGCAAGCCGATCAAGCTTGTCAATGTAGTCCAGGTTATGCTCGTCCGCCGGATCCTCCCGTGTCAACAACGGGGCTTTAATCTGTGGGAGTTCGACCCGGCGCAGCACCAAACCCATAACCGGCTCTTCGACACGACATATGAAGACGTCTGGAAGGTGCTAACCAAAGGCGCCGAGGCTCCCACATCCGCTTCCGAGGACCGTGGATACAGCTCGCAGCGTCACGCTAGCGAGGTAAGCTATCTTCACCTTTTACAGGATGTTAAGCTTTCTTCATAGTTTGACTCTATGCGGGATCTAAACTCCCTTACCTTTGACAGGCTTGGCGGGCGATATCCGGACCGATTAACTATCCGGCTCCGCTGCCCGAAGACCCAGCCCCAACTCTACTAGTGAAGCTGCTGGTTCCGGCGCCTTATGTGCTGCCGGAGAAGAAGGCCAAGAAGAAGAAGACCACGGGGACTCGAAAGAGTGCCCGTAACGTGGTGGTGTCGGACTCGTCGTCCGACGAGTCCGAGACGCACTCCTCCCGTGAAGATGGGAAGGAGGAAGAAGAAACCTCTCCCCCTCCAGCGGGGGGAGGAAAGAAGAGGAAGGTCGCCCCAGTAGGGGAGGCCGAAGGGTCCAAGAAGAGGAAAACCCCTCCGCCGAACTACGCCCCCGACGCCGACGAGGACGAAGAGGAGTGACCGGACAGGGCCAGGCGTCCGGTGAAATCGTAAGTGTTCGGATACCAAAGTAACTCATGATGTTCCTTTGTTGCACAGCTTTCCCTAATGTCGAATGTAATTATGCAGCCCGCCCCAGGCCGAATTGGACGAATCGTTGGGCGGCTCCCTGGACTCATCGGACGTGAACTCAGTTCCGCCCGCTGTCTCCCCCCGCACTGCGGATGACGCCGAAGTGGCGTCGCAACGAGCTCCGGGGCAGGAGGAGGTGGTCCTGGAGGAGCCGCAAGGCGACCTCCCGGACCCCAGGAGTAATGGGGACAAGACCCCCCAGGGCTCCAAGTTCGGCTTTGTGCCGGACACCGCGCCGAAATCTCCAACAGTTCCGGACCGCGGTAGGCGAACTCCTTCCTAGAGGAGCAAGCCTTCTCAGTCGGCGGCCTCCGTCCAACCGGAGGTGCCGGACAATCTGCTGGAGGTGCTTGACGGCGCCTCCATCGACAAGGAGCACCGTACTATTATGAGTACGGTGATCCAGAAGGTTCAGTCCGCCAAGAGCGGACTGACTAAAGCTTGCGCTAGCCTTCTAACAGGCTTCAAGGTAAGTAAAAATATATAAAAATAGTACCGCATAGACAGTAGCCCCTGATGCTCTGTTTGGCGTTCGGAAAGAAAAGCCGAATAGAGGATCTAGTAAATTTCGCAGGAGTCTAACAATAAAGAGTCAATATGCGTGTGCAGGCTTCGCTGCTATCCACCGCCGCACTGACTGTGGAGGTGGGTGTCCTGAAACAGGACCTCAAGCGGACCGAGCAAGAGCTCGGCCTTGCCAAGCGGCAGCTCGAGGAGAAAGAAGGTAGGAAATACCTTACAGAAAAAGTGCCTATAGAGAGGCGTGATTGCAAAACATAACAGGATTGCACTACTTATTATAAGGGCCACGACTGAGGTGGCGACCCTCAAGCAGGCGCTGTCCAAGGCCAAAAAGAAAACGGCCGCGGAGCGCACCAAGCGAGAGAAACTTGGGGCTCAGGTCGACGAGGTGCAGCAAGAGCTTCAGGCTCTCATGAAAAACCATGAGAGTTTGGAGCTTGAGTCAAAGACCCAAGCGTCCGAGCTCGCGGCGGCCCTTGAGACTGCCAAGTCTGCCAAGGCCGGAGCCCAAAAGGCCCTCCAAGAGTTGGAGGAGATGAAGAAGATAGCAGCGGGTAAGGCATTCTTTATGCAAAGCAGAAATATAAAAGTAAACTACTTGTTACTTACCCGAATCCAGAGTTCTCCAGGGGCATTCGCAGATCTTCCCCGCAGCGTATCCGACGCCGCCGCATTCTACCGAGCTGAAGAGGGCAGCTCGATGGAGAAGGTGTTCTGGTCTCAGTATGTTGAGGCCGGACACCCTGTGCCCTTGAGCGACCAGCTGAAACAGCTGGTCGAGCTCCACAAGGTGGCCGAACAGGCCATGAAGGGCTTCATAGTTCGGCTGTGGCCCGGAGAGGCCCTGCCTGGGAGCTACTTCGGGCTGGTGCGGCGGCTGGTGGAGGCCTGTCCAAGGCTCGAGGTCATCAAGCGCTCCATCTGCATCGAAGGTGCCCGTCGGGCCCTTGCCTGTGCAAAGGTGCACTGGGGTAAGCTGGACGGTGATAAGCTTGTGAAGGACAGGCCGCCGCCGGGGAAGGAGCATCGCAAGGCCGAGAACTATTACAAGGATGTTCTTGCGGGTGCCCGCCTTGTGGCGGATGAATGTACCAAGGATGTAATTTTTGAATAAACTCACTCGTTTTTATCTGTGCGCTGAAAACTTGTTCATAGGCGCTTAAGCAATGCTTGTTGAATTTAAAATATTATTTTATGTGCGGCCGTTTATCAAAAAATTAAGAGATGGCCAGTCGTCGGCTTCTGCCCCCATGCCACTAGTGCTGGGGTGTTCGGGATAAACCTGAGCGCTATTTTTCCCATAGTTGGGTCCTTCGAGGGAGGCGCTCAGCACAACGAACCAGGCAATCGGACTATAATGCTTAAACACTCTCACTTAGCCATAGAACTTTATAATTTTAAATTTTGGCGAAGCCCCTAGTTCGGAAGACCGAGTTCGGGGCGCTATCCACGCCTTGGCCGGACAAATCCGGCTCCTCACTCGAAGCGGCATAAGTCTTTAGGGACTCGAAAAACCTCTCGAACAGCGACTGGTCTCTCGCCTCATCATGACAGTTAGTTTTAGCTTTCTCCACTGAGGTGCTTAACCCAGCTAAACCGGGGCACAATCGCAGTGGTTCTCCTAGTGCTACCTTAGCCAATATAGCGGAACGTAAGGCACCAAAACATAGGAGCCGGGCAAACCCAACTATTGACCCAAATCATGATTCGGAGCCGATGCATATAGTGCTATAAGTTCGGGGTGCCGCACTTGTGAAAGTGTACGGACTTCTCACACCATATTAAAGGGTACTGAAGCCCCTGGCGTACTTGTCGTACCATAGTGTACGGGGTGCAACATGTCATTAATGAACATATATAAAAGAGAGTAATGCAGAAAAAAGACAAAAGCTATGCATTGTTTATATAAAGGCTGCTGTCAGAGCAGAACGATACAAGTGGTATTATAAGGTAAAGATATTAGACTATTTAACATGTCCTAGCCGGGGGCAGGCCGCGGAATTGTATTCAAAATAGGGATACTGCTCGTAATAGAGACCACCTGGGGGTTCCATAATGCGGCATGGCTTGTCTGCCTCCCTGGATCTTGCATCGTTTGTGCGGCAGTCGAATTGCCGAACAGGTCGTCCGAAGTATGGAGTCCTGAAAGTAAGAAAAAAATAAAAAAAAAGAATCCGGCAGCCCCTAGTATGTTTTAAGTCGTATTTTGGGCGTGCCGTTATTGTGCCCCTTCCCCTGTGCCCATGGTATTTCAAGGGCGTAGTTATGTACGCGAGGTACTGGTTTCTCTATGTCACGAAAGCTGGGGTTGGGGCCGCATTGCTACGCTTTCTCAGAGTGTGCCAGGCGGTCCTGCTGTGGGTTACTCCGGGCGCGCTTGGCAGTGTCTGACTTTTTAATGGCTAGACTGGAGAATTGCCTGAGAAGGCTACTTTGTACCTCCGCTGCGAGAGCCGCCGTATGCTCCTCCGTACGGAGGGAGTTTTCGGTGTTTCCGTTGACTGTAATTACTCCTCGAGGGCCTGGCATCTTGAGCTTGAGATATGCATAGTGCGGCACCGCATTGAACTTTGCGAATGTGGTTCGTCCGAGCAGGGCATGATAGCCACTGCGAAATGGGACTATATCGAAGATTAACTCTTCGCTTCAGAAATTGTCCGGGGATCCGAAGACCACATCAAGTGTTACTGAGCCTGTACAGTTGGCTTCTACACCTGGTATAATGCCTTTAAAGGTCGTTCTTGTGGGCTTAATCCTTGAGGGATCTATGCCCATTTTCCGCACTGTATCCTGATAAAGCAGGTTCAGGCTACTGCCGCCGTCCATGAGGACTCTTGTGAGATGAAATCCGTCGATGATTGGGTCAAGAACCAATGCGGCGAAGCCGCCATGACGGATGCTAGTGGGATGGTCCCTTCGATCAAAAGTGATCGGGCAGGAGGACCATGGGTTGAACTTTGGGGCGACTGGCTCTATCGCATATACGTCCCGTAGCGCACGCTTCCGCTCCCGCTTGGGAATGTGGGTTGCGTATATCATGCTCACCGTCCGCACTTGTGGGGGAAAGCCCTTCTATCCATTGTTGTTCGGCGGCTTGGGCTCCTCGTTGTCGCTGTGCAGCCCCTTGTCTCTGTTTTCGGCCTTTAACTTGCCTGCCTGCTTGAACACCCAACAATCCCTGTTAGTGTGATTGGCTGGCCTTCCGGGGGTGCCATGTATCTGGCACAAGCGATCGAGTATTCGGTCCAAACTGGACGGGCCCTGAGTATTCTTTTTGAATGGCTTTTTCCGCTGACCAGATTTATAGCCTTTGAATCCGGCATTGACTGTCGTGTCTTCATTGTTGTTGCTGTTAACGCGGTGTTTTTGCTTATTCTGACGGGTCCTGCCACTTTTGTCCTTGGTATCCGAATTACCAGGGTTCTTTGATAAGTTGTTACTGCGAGCTAGCCAGCTGTCTTCTCCCGCGCAAAAGTGGGTCATGAGTGTCGTGAGGGCTGCCATGGATTTTGGCTTTTCCTGTCCCAGGTGCCGGGCAAGCCACTCGTCGCGGATGTTATGCTTGAAGGCCGCTAGGGCCTCTGCGTCCGGACAGTCGACTATCTGGTTTTTCTTTGTTAGGAACCCTGTCCAAAATTGTCTGGCCGATTCCTCTGGCTGCTGAATTATGTGGCTTAAGTCGTCGGCATCCGGCGGTCGCACGTAAGTGCCCTGGAAGTTGTCGAGGAATGCGGCTTCCAGGTCCTCCCAAGAACCGATTGAGTCTACTGGCAAGCTGTTAAGCCAATGCCGGGCCGGTCCTTTAAGTTTGAGCGGGAGGTATTTGATGGCGTGTAGATCATCGCCGCGTGCCATGTGGATGTGAAGGAGATAATCCTCGATCCATTCCGCCGGATCTGTTATGCCATCGTATGATTCGATGTTTACGGGTTTGAAACCCTCTGGGATTTTATGATCCATTACTTCATTCGTGAAGCATAGCGGGTGTGCGGCGCCTCTGTACTGGGCTATATCACGACGCAGCTCGGAAGAGCTATGTCTGTTGTGTTCGGCCCGGCCGGATTTGTTGTATCCGGCGTGAAGATCATTGTCACATGCCATAGGGCGCCTGCGTGATCCGTAGATCGATCTTGTTTGTCTTGCCTTATCCTCCAGTATGTCTCGCAGGTCGGGCGCATTTTCCCGTGCCTTAGTTGAGCGGCGTCGGGGCATGGCTTGGGTGGAGGGTCGAGAGGCCTCTCTGTCGCGGCCGCGAGGTGGCCGGTCTGCCATGTCATGCACTAGTGATGTAGGTGCTTCCTCCTTTGATCGGGGTAGCGGCCTGTGCTTTGGGTAACTCTTGGAGGGGCGTTCGAGTTCATACTCTTCGGCCGCAAGGACTTCAGTCCATCTGTCAGCTAGAAAATCTTGGGCAGCTCTAAGTTGTTGCTGCTTTTTCTTGAGGCTGCTTGCCGTGGCTAAAAGCCTGCGTTTAAAACGCTCTTGTTCGGCGGGGTCTGATGGTATGACGAATTCATCGTCATCGAGGCTTGCCTCGTCTTCGGAGGGAGGCGTATAGTTATCATCCTCGACCTCTCGGTCTGCTGCTCTCTCATAGAGGGCTGGCTTCTCCATCTTCCTGTGCCGAATCTTGCTGAGGTGGGTGTTCTTCGGTGCTATCCGGGGTAGTATTATCTCTCGTGCCGGAATCACCGTTTTTGCTTTGGCAGGATTTAGAGCGGCGCTGCTGACGCCGGCGCTTTGGCTGTTTCTTAGGGGCGTCATCCCCCACTGTTCCATCGCCATCTCCATATTTTGGAGTATCCACCATATATATGTCATATGACGAGGTGGCCTTCCAGCGCCCTACAGGTGCTGGTTCCTGTTCGTCTCCTACATCGTCGTCCATGCCGTCGATGTCTTCGGAGCTGAAGTCAAGCATGTCGGTTAGATCGTCGACAGTGGCTATAAAGTGGGTGGTGGGTGGGCTTTGAATTTACTTATCGTCCGTATCCCACCCTCGCTGACCGTAGTCCGGCCAGGGCTCTCCTGATAAAGAGAGAGACTTAAGAGAATTCAGGATGTCGCCAAAAGGCGAATGCTGAAAGATGTCTACGGCGGTGAACTCCATTATCGGCACCCAATCGGATTCGATTGGCAGGGGAGCGGGGGGTTCGGAGTCCGGGGAGGAGTCCGGATCCTCGGAGTCACGGGTCGTGTAGAGTGCGGGGCTAGCGTTCGGCTCGATCGCTTTTGGGATCGCAGCCCCCGAGGTGACGTCCAACCGCTCATCCTCGATTGGCGCAATAGGCTCTGAGTTAGGGGTCGGAACCGATGCGTGTGCGGCCTCCAGGACACTGTCCGGGGGCAGAGCTAGATCATGCCCCTCGAGATAGTGCGGTGCGCTTGGCCGTGGCTCGAGCCCGTCGAATATCAAGTCTTCGCGGATGTCAGCCGTGTAGTTTAAGCTTCCAAACCTGACTTGATGGCCAGGGGCGTAGTTTTCGATCTGCTCCAGGTGGCCGAGCGAATTGGCCCGCAGAGCGAAGATCTGTCCGGGGAGCAAAGTCTCACCCTGGACCACATCGTTGTTGATGATCAAAGGATCCATCGGGCCTAAAGGCGCCGGCACAGAGGAACCCTCAATGAAAGCACCAATGTCGGTGTCAAAACCGGCGGATCTCGGGTAGTGGGTCCCGAACTGTGCGTCTAGGCCGGATGGTAATAGGAGGCAGGGAACACGATGTTTTACCCAGGTTCGGGCCCTCTTGATGGAGGAAAAACCCTACATCCTGCTTGATTAATATTGATGATATGGGTAGTACAAGAGTAGATCTACCACGAGATCAAGGAGGCTAAACCCTAGAAGCTAGCCTATGGTATGATTGTTGTATATGGGGTTGATTGCCTACGGACTACAACCCCCCGGTTTATATAGACGCCGGATAGGGTTAGGGTTACATAAAGTCGGTTACAATGGTAGGAGATCTTGAATATCCGTATCGCCAAGCTTGCCTTCCACGCCAAGGAAAGTCCCATCCGGACACGGGACGAAGTCTTCAATCTTGTATCTTCATAGTCCAGGAGTCCGACTGAAGGTATAGTCCGGCTACCCGAACTCCCCCTAATCCAGGACTCCCTCAATGACCATACCCTCGAAATCACTTCTATCTTTGCTTGCTAGTTGTTCGCTCTATTGCTATGTCGCGCTACCTACCACTTGCTATATCATGCCTCCCATATTGCCATGTCAAGCCTCTAACCCTCCTTTCCTAGCAAACCGTTGTTTGGCTATGTTACCGCTTTGCTCAGCCCCTCTTATAGCATTGTTAGTTGCAGGCGAAGATGTAGTTTGTTCCATGTTTGGAACATGGTTATGTGGGGATATCACAATATCTCTTATTTAATTAATGCATCTATATACTTGGTAAAGGGTGGAAAGCTCGGCCTTATCCCTGGTGTTTTGTTCCACTCTTGCCGCCCTAGTTTCCATCATACTGGTGTTATGTTCCTTGGTTTTGCGTTCCTTACACGGTTGGGTGTTATGGGAACCCCTTGACAGTTCGCTTTGAATAAAACTCCTCCAGCAAGGCCCAACCTTGGTTTTACATTTGCCTAACAACCTATTACCCTTCCCTTGGGTCGGCCAACCCAAGGGTCATCTTTATTTTAACCCCCCCCCCCCCCGGGGACCAGTGCTTCTCTAAGTGTTGGTCCGAACCGAGTTGCCTGCGGGGCCACCTCGAGGAAACTTGAGGTTTGGTTTTACTCGTATCTAGTCTCATTCGATGTTGCCCTGAGAACGAGATACGCGCGACTCCTATCGGGATTGTCGGCACATTGGGTGGCTTTGCTGGTCTTGTTTTACCATTGTCGAAATGTCTTGTAACCGGGATTCCGAGTCTGATCGGGTCTTCCTGGGAGAAGGAATATCCTTCATTGACCGTGAGAGCTTGTGATGGGCTAAGTTGGGACACCCCTACAGGGTTTTGAACTTTCGAAAGCCGTGCATGCGGTTATGGGCAGATGGGAATTTATTAATGTCCGGTTGTAGAGAACTTGACACTTAACTTAATTAAAATGAATCAACCGCGTGTGTAGCCGTGATGGTCTCTTCTCGGCGGAGTCCGGGAAGTGAACACGGTTCTTGTGTTATGCTTGAACGTAAGTTGTTTCAGGATCACTTCTTGATCACTTCTAGTTCACGACCGTTGCGTTGCTTCTCTTCTCGCTCTTATTTGCGTATGTTAGCCACCATATGTGCTTAGTGCTTGCTGCAGCTCCACCTCACTACCCTTTCCTACCCATAAGCTTAAATAGTCTTGATCTCGTGGGTGTGAGATTGCTGAGTCCCCGCAACTCACAGATTACTTCCAAAACCAGCTTGCAGGTGCCATTGATACCAGTGCAGATGACGCAACTGAGCTCAAGAGGGAGCTCATTGAAGATCGTGTTCGTTGTGTTGTTTCGTTTCCTTTCTATCAGTAGTGGAGCCCAGTTGGGGCGATCGGGGATCTTTTGCATTAGGGGTGGTCTTTCTTTATTTTGGTTCCGTAGTCGGACCTTGATTGTATTCTGGATGATGTAATGCTATATTTATGTATTGTGTGAAGTGGCGATTGTAAGCCAACTCTTTATCCCTTTTTTATTCAGTACATGGGATGTGTAAAGATTACCCCTCTTGCGACATGCCTACCATACGGTTATGCCTCTAAGTTGTGCTCCGACACGTGGGAGATACAGCCGCATTGTGGGTGTTACAAGTTGGTAATCAGAGCCTTCCCTGACTTAGGAGCCCCCTGCTTGATCGAATCGTTGGCGTTGTTGAATTAGAGAAATGTTTTGAGTCTTATAGGATTATATTTATATATATATATATATATATATATATATATATATCGGAGAGTAGGATTCTTTTTACTCCTCAGTCCCTTCATCGCTCTAGTGAGGCCTCCTGACGTAGAGTTTTGACTCTTCTCTTCTCAAATTTCACGAAAAAAAATTTAGGATCACGCGGGTATCTTGGAATCGTTCCGATGGTTTTGTGATGAGAACATTATTCTTGGTGCCTCCTGACATTTAGGGGTTGTGGCAGTGTCCCAGGGAGTTGAGCTCCGAGGTGTTGTCGTCACAATTTTATCGTTGCAGTTCTGGAATACCTGAGTTCGCCGACATCGAAAATCTCTTTTATGCAGTTGTTGGTGAGATAACCTCGACGCCACCCAATACTAGGGCGGGAGTTCAGGAGTATTGCCATAACTCGTATAACGGATGCTTTTCGAAGGTTGAGGTAAATGATTTCCGAAGGTTTCTTGGTTATGTGTTGAAGGATGGATACAGCTGGATGTAGGTATTGTTAGTTTGGGTGAGATATTATGCTTCCCCTGTATCCCCAACACCTGATTGCATAACCGGAAAGTTTTGGGAGTTCATAAGTGGGAATTCAAGTATATCGTAGGATATCTTTCCAACAGACACATGATACGACATGTGGTCTATCTTATGTTTGTTTCCGGCTTATTCTGCAAGCCAATCCTTTGTTTTGTTTTGAGTTGTGGTATTCGAGTTGCTTCGAAGTCAAGTGTTGATTCCATACCTTTCCTAAGCAGGTGTTCTCATACTCCTATGTGAATACAAATCCTTCATGTTAATTGAGATTGTCATGTCAATCCTTTTCAACCGGCGTGTTTCTCTTCAAGTGGATCCGATCGTTTTCAACATCTGCAAGATCGCCTCTCGGTTTTCCCAATGTTACTTGTTTCATCCCTCCGAAGTTGGCTTTGTTTTCCCACCCTCCCACCCTTTTTCTTCAAGGACTCGGATTTCTTAATCATGTATCCATCTTATTGATGGGAAGCCTCTCCATTATTTTCCGTCAATGTTCTTATCCGGTGATTCTCACAAAGATGCTCAAAAGCTTCAAGTTCATCAGTCTTAATTATTTTTCTTCTCCGGTGGATTCAATTCAAGTTTTTGGTGTTGATCTTATTCCTTTCATTGTTTCAAATGCCTTCCCATGCTGTTGCACCTCTTAATCTTTCACCTCTTGCTATTCAATTGTTCCGGAGTGCTGAAGATATCTCGAAGATTCGTGTTTCCACTCTGCTTTCGTTCAAGCTCTTTTCGAGGTTGTTATCTCATTCTGGCCATTTAATTCAACCGGTGCAATCTCTCTTCAAATCATTTCAACGGTGTTTCTCTTGAGTGGGCCCTAACCCACAGGTCTTTTCCCAGGATCTTACCTGACTCTTCTAATTTTCCCGGAGCTATCCTAAATTCTTTTCGAAGTTTGACGTAAGAATGAATCATCATCAATCAAATGCCTTTCCCCAAGATCTTTCAAACTCTTTTCATTGTTGGCTCAACCTCTTCACTTTCATTCTCCCGGGGTGTCTCATCAATTATCATGGTGGTGTTTTCCGTCGTCATTCTCGGATTCGAAGACCGAAAAGGAGTTCCTCTTAAATCCTTACCCGTTCTTCCAAAGGTTCATGGTGCTAGCTTTATGCCATCCTCTCATCATTGTTTTCGATTGTGAGAATTCTTTTCACCCATCCGGAGTAGTTCAGGAGTCTTTTCAGTCTGGTTCTCTGGAGGCCATCATTTCGGGTTTATTCATTCTCAGCTTTCAGCTCTCGTTCTCCAAATCTTAATGGTGCATCATTCAAATATTCTATAATCAGCTCGTGATCTCTTCGTTCTCTTGTATCTAAATCCCCTCAAGTATCTTCATTCGTTCTCTAATTCTTCCCGGTGTTGCTTTAACTTTTCTTCTTCCATTTTCAATTCTTACGGTGGTTCGGTTCGAGATTTCTCTCCCTTCATTATCATATCAATTCATTCGTTGTTTCCAAACCTCACCGGTGGTTCCATCAAGACCTTATTCAAGTTTGTGCTATATCTATCTTAATCCTTTCTACGAGAATAAGTAGTATGCCAAATCCATTGCTTGTCATCAATTTAAATTGGTGAAGGATAAGCATAATGTAATTCTTATTCTTGTTTCATCGAGTAAATTCAATTCCTTATTTCGGAGGTTCATCAAAATTCTTGATTTCAATTGTTTCATCTTTTTCTTTTCCCGGAGTTCCAAGCTCTCATCACCATGAAGATCCATTTATATCATTACAAGGCTTCACCTTGTGTTTTCAACTTCTCTTTTTTATCATCCTTTTGTTACCGGAGTTCTTCATGGAGGTTCTACATGTTGGTTCACCAAGGATTTAATTCCTTCTCGTAGTGCTCATCAAGATTCTTTTCAGAGGAGTTCAAACATTCTTCATCTTGCATTTCTAAGTGCAGTTCTTCCTATCTTATCTTTTGAGGTGGTGTTATGTCACTCTTGACAATTTGAGTTTGTGTTTCATGATTTCCCATGTTGTCAAGATTGAGATATTTTTAATCCACCAATCTCTTCGTTGGAGTTATCTTGTGTCATATTTCACCTAAAGCCTTCCCCAAGGAATGTTGCTATTGTGGTGATTATCAAGGATTCAAGTTATCTCTCTGTCATCTTGGTGGAAGAAGTTTTTATCTCTTCTTTGTTCCCGATCAATCATTGCTTTCGGTGGCAGAATTTCACCTCAGTTTTGAGATGCTTACCATAAGCCCACTACAAGCTTACTCTTTTCGTTGTTGGTTTTTCCAACACTCCGTTCGACCCTTCTCATAAAGATGCTTTTTCAAGCTCATTTGAGGTAGAAGATGTTGTTTTCTCCTCCGTTCTTTTGATTCCATTCTTACATTTGTTCCGAAGGCATTGTGATGTTGCTCTCTTCGACCCATCATCTTGTTTTGTCTAGTTCATGTTGAATTCTTTCCATTTACAGTCGGAGTGCTGCCCAAATTACATCATTCTTATTCCTTCCCTATCTTGTTTTAACCGGAGTGTTGTGTCTATCATTCCTCTTCTAACCGGAGTCTCATCCAAGTGCTTTCATTTTGACAAGTTCATATTCTTACCTTCCATTTCTAACCGGAGTGTTGTCGTAATTGATCTTTATTGTTCCTTGTACATCTCGTTTCAACCGGAGTGCTTGCTTGTACTTCTTGTCCATTGCAATCCATTTTCTTATGTCTTTCAACCTACAAGGTTCTAGTAATGTTCCTTGTTTCTCTTTTCTACCGGAGTGCTCTCAAATTCGTTCAACTTTGTTGTGTTATTTCTTTCTTTCTTTCAATTTGTTCAACCTCTCAAGGTTCGTGGTTTCACTCGTTTGTCGAAGAAGCAACTTTGTTTTACCTCTTCTTACCTTTTCCGTTTACCCTCCGGTGCCATCCTAGATCTCGGGACGAGATCCTCTTGTAGTGGTGGAGTGTTGTGACGCCCCGAGACTGACGCGCCAGGTGTCTTCCAGTTATTCGCTGTCTTTGCCATGTCATTTACTTGCGTGTTGCATATTGCCATGTCATCATGTGTATTGCATCATCATGTTTTCAAAACGTGCATCCGTCCGGGTTCCCCCAGTTCCCTCCGTTGTCCGGTCTGAGCCCAGACACACTTGCACGCGCCTGCGGCACGTCCGAAATATCATTTTATAAGTGGCCGGAAAATGTTCTCGGAATGGGTTGAAAGTTGGCATGCGGTTTTGTTTTGTTGTAGGTAGGCCGCCTGCCAAGTTTCATTGCATTCGGAGTCTGTTTGACGCCCCAACGGATAACTATAGCGGCAGTATAGCCGGTTTAACGTCGGACGTTTTCGGTCTCTGAAAACAGTCGCCGGCCTCTCTCTCTTCTCTTCTCTTCTCTCAGCTCGAGACCGTCTACACAGTCCACTGCCTACCGCCAAGCCCAACCTAACCTCTCTCGTCAGCCCGCGGCCCTCCCCGCGCGCACGTCCGAAACTGTCCCGAACCCGACCCGGATAGTCGTCACCGTTGGGTTTGGATCATCCCCAAACATCTACAAAACATCTCCGTTTTGTTAATTGGACTTCCTAACATATATTTTCTCGATCGTCCGATTACGATCGGAGGGACGAGGTAGCCCCTACCCAAAAATCTATATGCTATATATATCAGTCATACCTAGTTTTTGAGGCTTGTCACATCCATCCTTCCCTTCCGCCGCCACCCGACGTACTCCCCTCTTCCTTAGGATCTCCCTCGATCCAAATCAGCAGCCACCACTTTCCCCTCCTCGATTTTGGCACTGCACCAACCAGCCACTCCTCTCGATACACCTACCACAGCGCTTGCCTCCCTCGTTTTCCCCATCCAATCACCAGCACCCGATCCCCCTGCCCGAACTCCTCTTCGCGCCTGCAGCTCCTCGCCGGAGCAGGCAACCGGACTTCAGCCGTCGGCCACCTACTGCATCGCCAGGCCAGCCTCCTGTCTCCTCCTTCCCCTTCTGTTCCCTCCTTCCTCTCTCCTTCCTGTAACTCTCTCCACCTCCCTCTGTTTTCTCTCACAGGGAGAACAAGGCGCGTCGGCCTCCATGGATTTCGCACCGGAGCTCCATCCGTGCCGGATCCCCCTCTTCGACCTCCGCGCCTCCCTGTACTCCTCGGGACCACAGCTCGCAGCCCTGCAGCCCTGCATCGGCGCCCATCATCGCTTCCCGCACCAACCGCTCCGTGCCTCGCGTCGCGCCCAAGCCCCTCGCGGCTCCATCGGGAACTGCTCCTCGCCGGTCGTCCCTGCACGCCTGCCGCCGCATGTCCTATCGCCGCTCCATGCCAAGTCCCTCGCCTCGCCGGCCCTTTGCCCTCTCAACGGAGCTCTGCTCCATGCGCTTCCCGCAGCTCGCTATAGCGAACGGGACAACGAGCAGCGCTCGCGTTGACCGCGCCCTGGCCCAGCGGCCTCGCTCGGTACCTCCACCAACTGGGCCTCAGCCCATGGTGAGCTTCCGCTGCGCCCCCCCTCCCACTGTTGGGCTAGTGTGTTTCGGCCAGTCTTTTTTTATGCCGAACGAATTTGTTAATTATCCAGTGTAAACTAGTTTTGCAGAAAAGCCCTCCAACATCATGCATATTATAACTCACCAACCGTGCATCATATTAAAATAATTTATATATGAAAATTGCTTAGAATTTTGTGTAGTTTCATAATATGCCACTTTCATCTATGTCTAAAATGTTTAGACTGCTGTTTGCATGTATTTGCTTAATTGCCATGCTAAAATGCTTTAATTCATAACTAAATAACCGTAGCTCCAAATTTAATAATCTTTATATGTAAATGGGGTAGAAAAATGTCTAGTTTAACATGGTGGCATCACTTTGCATGTTTAACAACCGTAAAATTATGTTTAGGGCAGAACAGTAACAAATCCATTAATATGCACATGAGGATTTTTCGGACTTATTGCTTGTTGTTCCGGCCTCATTTAAACTTCCCTAGATAGGTAGTTTTACTTTGCTCCAACCCTTGCCAGGTTTAAGAACATTTAATATTGTTGGGTACATAAACGAGATTGAACTAAATAATCAAATGTGGTGTCCGGCAATATGCAACTCGTTGCATATTGAGCCCCACTTAACTTGTAGTATTGTTTGTGCACTTTGCCATGCCATGCCTCATTAAACCGGACATGCATCATACTTGGTTGTGCATCATGCCATGCTTATGCGATGGTTGTTTACTATGTTGTGTGCTTCTTTCTGGTGTTGCCTCTTCGGGTTGGTTCCGATAACGTCGCGTTTGTGAGGATCCGTTCGATTACGTCTGTCTGTCTTCTTCATGGACTCGTTCTTCTTCCTTGCGGGATCTCAGGCAAGATGACCATACCCTCGAAATCAATTCTATCTTTGCTTGCTAGTTGTTCGCTCTATTGCTATGCCGTGCTACCTACCACTTGCTATATCATGCCTCCCATATTGCCATGTCAAGACTCTAACCCTCCTTTCCTAGAAAACCATTGTTTGGCTATGTTACCGCTTTGCTCAACCCCTCTTATGGCGTTGTTAGTTCCAGGTGAAGATGTAGTTTGTTCCATGTTTGGAACATGGTTATGTGGGGATATCACAATATCTCTTACTTAATTAATGCATCTATATACTTGGTAAAGGGTGGAAGTCTTGGCCTTATGCCAGGTGTTTTGTTCCACTCTTGTCGCCCTAGTTTTCGTCATACCGGTGTTATGTTCCTTGATTTTGCGTTCCTTATGCGGTTGGGTGTTATGGGAACCCCTTGACAGTTCGCTTTGAATAAAACTCCTCCAGCAAGGCCCAACCTTGGTTTTACATTTGCCTAAAAACCTATTACCCTTCCCTTGGGTCGGCCAACCCAAGGGTCATATTTATTTTAACCCCCCCCCCCCCCCGCCCCCAGGCCAGTGCTTCTCTAAGTGTTGGTCCGAACCGAGCTGCCTGCGGGGCCACCTCGGGGAAACTTGAGGTTTGGTCTTACTCGTAGCTAGTCTCATCCGGTGTTGCCCTGAGAACGAGATGCGTGCGACTCCTATCGGGATTGTCGGCACATCAGGTGGCTTTGCTGGTCTTGTTTTACCATTGTTGAAATGTCTTGTAACCGAGATTCCGAGTCTGATCGGGTCTTCCTAGGAGAAGGAATATCCTTCGTTGACCGTGAGAGCTTGTGATGGGCTAAGTTGGGACACCCCTGCAGGGTTTTGAACTTTCGAAAGTCGTGCCCGCAGTTATGGGCAGATGGGAATTTGTTAATGTCTGGTTGTAGAGAACTTGACACTTAACTTAATTAAAATGAATCAACCGCGTGTGTAGCCATGATGGTCTCTTCTCGGCGGAGTCTAGGAAGTGAACATAGTTCTTGTGTTATGCTTGAACGTAAGTAGTTTTAGGATCACTTCTTGATCACTTCTAGTTCACGACCATTGCGTTGCTTCTCTTCTCGCTCTTATTTGCATATGTTAGCCACCATATATGCTTAGTGCTTGCTGTAGCTCCACCTCACTACCCTTTCCTACCCATAAGCTTAAATAGTCTTGATCTCGCGGGTGTGAGATTGCTGAATCCCTGTGACTCACAAATTACTTCCAAAACTAGCTTGCAGGTGCCGTTGATACTAGTGCAGATGACGCAGCTGAGCTCAAGAGGGAGCTCATTGAAGGTCGTGTTCGTTGTGTTGTTTCGTTACCTTTCGATCAGTAGTGGAGCCCAGTTGGGGCGATCGGGGATCTTTTGCATTAGGGGTTGTCTTTCTTTATTTTGGTTCCGTAGTCGGACCTTGATTGTATTTTGGATGATGTAATGCTATATTTATGTATTGTGTGAAGTGGCGATTGTAAGCCAACTCTTTATCCCTTTTTTATTCAGTACATGGGATGTGTAAAGATTACCCCTCTTGCGACATGCCTACCATGCGGTTATGCCTCTAAGTCGTGCTCCGACACGTGGGAGATATAGGTTAGTCCCAAAAATAATATAAAAGTGTAAAATAAAGCCCATTAACATCCAAAACAGAGAATATAATAGCATGGATCAATCAAAAATTATAGATACATTGGAGACGTATCACGCATCAGACAGCTGAATGTTACAATGGCGTTGAAGATGATTTACGTCACTAGTATATTCACACATTAAGCCGGGGCGGCGGCTTAACGGCAAGATACTCCAAGATATCCAGCACCGGGAAAAGTCGACGCCCGTTAAGCCATTTGCCATAAAGGCTCTGAGCTTTGAAAAGGCTGGTGAGTATTTGGCCCTTTCCCTCGAGCTGAGCCGCTGGTGGAGCGGATGTGTGTTGCTAAGCCGGTGTTCACGTTAACCCGGGAGAGGATTCTCACCATCTGGGGATGTATCTTGACGGTAAAATCAAGTTTGGTTCCAGTCTTTGGGGTGGCTATGCAGTTTAGCATGGGGAAAGCTGACATCCTTCCTCTTCTGAATAGAGACTCCACAAAGTTCTTGACACGGCCCATCAACGAATTCTGTTTGGCAGTTCAGGTAATAAAAAATTCTCTGAATAAGTCAACAGTGGGCTCCTCTTGAAGATAAGCTTCGCAAAATACTTGGAAGTTGCAGATATTGGATACAGAGTTGGGTCCGATGTCTTGGGGTGAAGTTGGAGGAAGTGCAGTACGTCACGGAAAAACTTTGAGCCGGGTGGACTGAATCCTCGGCTCAAGTGGTTAGCAAAAACGATTATCTCTCCATCTTTTGGTTGAGGAGGAACTTCCCCAGTAGGAGCTCTCCATTGGATGATCGCCCTCTTGGCTAAAGCGCCAGTGGCGACAAAATTATTCAAATCTTCTTCGGTAACCCAGGATTTGACCCAGTTGCAAGACATGTATGTCTTGGCCATCTTATCAAGGATCTGAAAGAAAGGTTATGCCGGTTCAATATTGCATGGTTAAGCCGGCCTATGGTTAACAGGGAAACGATAAAAGAAGCATGCATAGGCACTAAGCCAGAGATTGGCATCGCAAAGTTACCAGGAACAATTGGCGGCTTACAAGGGGACTAATGATACCTGGTGGGTTACTATTTTTGAGTTAAGCCGGCCATACAAATATTGAAAGGGCAGATCTGGAGATGGAAAAATTGCTAAGTGCTGAGAAAAACAGTTTTCACATATTCATGCTATGATTTTGGATCTACCGTGTTTTAGTTAATACAAAAATATTCAGACCTAAAATATCAGTGCTTGGGCAGTTCATGGTCCAGATTCGTTTCTAATACGGAGGAAATATTCTAAATAGTAAAAGGATTGCTACGACTACCGCAGTATAGGAGGAGTACCGAGTTTGGGTCAAAAATGAATGCTACAACCAAGAACAAGGACGAGCTTTGATGAACTCCGTTCAAACCCTAGCAGATCTACGAAAAAACAAAGAAGGGGAACTAACTAGGGCAGTTGACTTGTGGGGATGTGCGGAAGAAATCTGATCTGAACAGGTTGATGCAGCGGCCAATGTTGGAGCAGAAGCGAAGGTCGACGGCGGGGGCGGAGCCTGAACGCTAGGGCATCGCGAGGAGGAAGACAAAGACAAAGAGGCACAAGGGAAGAAGAGAAAGGGACCCCCAGCCCTATTTATAAGGCAAACGGATAAGTGACATGCGCGGGGATCGAGGAGGCCAAAAATGGATATGACAGGCACAGATGGCGCGTTTTTCGAAGATTCATTAAAGAGAAGATTTATTAAGAGTTGGACCTTGTGCAAATATTAATGACAGATGATGTCATGGCGGGTTATCAAGAACCTAGAAGGTGGCATCATGGAGAGTATTAAGATTTTGCAAAAATAATGAGGAAGGAATTTTTCTAAGTGTTGAAGATTGATATGAACAAGTTCAAATCAACCCGGGGCCTAATGTTCGGGATATAACTATTGGGTTAACCCGCTCAGGAGGGGCCGGGTTAAGTCCCTGGCAATTTATCAAAACAAAGCCCATGAGGACGCTTAAGGCGGTAGTCTATTATACAGATGACAAGGCCCGGAGCCCGAAGGTGGCTTAAGGCCCAAACAATTGTAAACCGTCATATGTATGTAACTTGTAGTATAAGGCATGTGCAATTAGTTACCGAGTCAGACACGTTGTTTATGAGCCGGTCGGGACTCCATAAACCGCGGGGCGTTGACCTATGTATATAAAGGAATGACCCGGCGGCGACTTAGGGCAAGAAACAACAGATCGAAAGCTAGGCAAAGCGTATTCGCTCCCTGGTAATCAAAACCCTAGCAATACCACCTCAAACTGGATTAGGCCTTTGCCTTCGCCACAAGGGGTCGAACCAGTATAAACTCCTCGTGTCCTTTGTCCCGTTTAACCCCCTTTAAGCTAACCTCATCACCATGGTTCCACAACTAAGTCCTTTCACTAGGACATCTATCATGACAATTCCACGACAACCGTGAAACTTTACGGAGATTATTTTGGACTAGAAGGAACCCAATGGGCCAGAGCTGCACTTGGGGGGTGCCCCGAGGGGGGCACAACCCACCAGGGCGCGCCAGGGCCCCCTCGCGCCCCCAGGTGGGTTGTGTCCACCTCGGTGGCCTCCCGTACCCCCTCTTTGGACTATAAATTCCCAAATATTTTGAAACCCTTCAGGGTTAACCTAGATCAGAAGTTCCGCCGCCGCAGGGCTCCATAGCCACCGAAAACCCATCTAGACCCGTTCTGGCACCTTGCCTGAGGGGGGAATCATCTCCGGTGGCCATCTTCATCATCCCGGCGACCACCACAATGAGGAGGGAGTAGTCCACCCTCCGGGTTGAGGGTTTGTACCAGTAGCTATGTGATAAATCTCTCTCTCTCTCGTGATCTATATCATGGGCTTTGTTAATATAGTCGGATCATATGATGTTTCTCCCCTCTATACTCTTGTTGTGATGAATTGAATCTTTACCCTTTGAAGTTTTGTCATGTCGGATTGAATGTTCAGAGATGAGAACACATGATATATGTCTTGCGTTATGAATACTTGAGGTGACAATTGGGGTATCTTATTGATTCACTTGATATATGTTATGGCATTCAACTCGCGGATTCCCGCGGTGATATTGGGGTAATCTATGCATAGGGGTTGCTGCACATTTTTAATATCTTTTCTTCGATGGAAACTTTGGGGTCTCTTTATAGTTCTCTGTGTGGATTGAGTATTATGAATATGAATTTGCTTTGGTGTTATTCTAGTACGAACTCTAGGATAGATCAAACGGAAACAATAGCTTTGTGTTATTTTAGTATGGACTCTTGAATAGATCAAACGGAAAGAATAGCTTTGAGATGGTTTAATACCCTACAAACAATTCCTATCTTTTGTTCTACGCTAATAGGAATTGGGGAGTGATTCTTCGTTACACTTTGAGGGATAATCATATGATCCAACTATGTTAGCACTGTTGATAGATTGCACTAGTGAAAGTACGGACCCTAGGTCTTGTTTTTAAGCATTGAAAAACCGTTTTCGTGCTCGTTACTATTTTCTACCTTGCTGTTTTTATTTATTCAGATTATAAAAATATATTTCTACCATCCATATTACACTTTTATCACCATGTCTTCGCCGAACTAGTGCACCTATACAATTTCCCATTGTATTGGGTGTGTTGGGGACACAAGAGATTTCTTGTATTTGGTTGCAAGGTAGTTTGAGAGAGACCATCTTCATCCTACACCTCTCACGGATTGATAAACCTTAGGTCATCCACTTGAGGCAAAATTGCTACTATCCTACAAAACTCTGCGCTTGGAGGCCCAACACGTGTCTACAAGAATAAAGTTGCGTAGTAGACATTAGGAGGAAAGTAGAACTTGATGAGGTAATTGTACCTTCTCTCAAATTGGAAAGTAGCACATCAGTGAAATCCGTTCCTGTGATGCCTACAGCAACTAGACAGGAAGCTAATGATGATGATCATGAAACATCGGATCAAGTTACTACTGGACCTCGTAGGTTGAACAGAGCACATTCTGCACCAGTGGTATGGTAATCCTGTCCTGGAAGTCATGTTATTAGACCATGGCAAACCTACGAAATATGAAGAAACTATGATGAGCCTAGGTTTAGATAGATGGCTTGAGGCCATGAAATCTGAGATAGGATACATGTATGAGAACAAAGTGTGGATTTGGTGGACTTCCCAATGATAAGCAAGCCATTGAGAATAAATGGATCTTCAAGAGGAGGACAGACACTGATGATAGTGTTACTATCTACAAAGCTCTACTTGTCGCAAAAGGTTTTCGACAAGTTCAAAGGTGTTGACTACGATGAGATTTTCTCACTCGTAGTGATGCTTAAGTCTGTCCGAATCATGTTAGAAATTGCTGCATTTTATGAAATCTAGTAAATGGATGTCAAAACCGCATTCCGTAATGGATTTCTTAAAGAAGAGTTGTATATGATACAACCAGAAGGTTTTGTCAATCCTAGAGGTACTAACAAAATGTGCAAGCTCCAGCGGTCCATTTATGGACTGGTGCAAGCATCTCAGAGTTGGAATATACGCTTTGATGAGTTGATCAAAGCATATAGTTTTATACAGACTTGCGGTGAAGCCTGTATTTACAAGAAAGTGAGTGGGAGCACTACAGCCTTTCTGATAAGTATATGTGAATGACATATTGTTGATCGGAAATGATGTAGAATTTTCTGGAAAGCATAAAGGAGTGTTTGAAAGGAGTTTTTCAAGGAAAGACCTCGGTGAAGCTGCTTACATATTGGGCATCAAGATCTATAGAGATAGATCAAGACGCTTGATAGGAATTTCGATGAGTGCGCACCTTGATAAGATTTTGAAGGAGTTCAAAATGTATCAGTCAAAGAAGGAGTTCTTGCCTAAGTTGTAAGGTATGAAGTAGAGTAAGACTCAAAACCCGACCATGGCAGAAGATAGAGAGAGAATGAAAGTCATTCCTTATGCCTCAGCCATAGGTTCTATAAAGTGTGCCATGCAGTATACCAGACCTATTGTGTACCTTACCATGAGTTTGGCAAGGGGGTACAATAGTGATCCAGGAGTAGATCACTGGACAGCAGTCAAAATTATCATTAGGTACCTAAAGAGGACTAAGGAAATGTTTCTTCGTGATGGAGGTGACAAAGAGTTCATCGTAAAGGGTTATGTCGATGCAAGCTTTAACACGGATTCAGATGACTCTAAGTCTCAATCTGGATACATATTGAAAGTGGGAGCAATTAGCTAGAGTAGCTCCACGCGGAGCATTGTAGACATAGGAATTTGCAAAGTACATACGGATCTGAATGTGGCAGACCCGTTGACTAAACTTCTCTCACAAGCAAAACATGATCACACCTTAGTACTCTTTGGGTGTTAATCACATAGAGATGTGAACTAGATTATTGACTCTAGTAAACCCTTCGAGTGTTGGTCACATGGCGATGTGAACTATGGGTGTTAATCACATAAAGATGTGAACTATTGGTGTTAAATCACATGGTGATGTGAACTAGATTATTGACTCTAGTGCAAGTGGGAGACTGAAGGAAATATGCCCTAGAGGCAATAATAAAGTTGTTATTTTATATTTCCTTATATCATGATAAATGTTTATTATTCATGCTAGAATTGTATTAACCGGAAACTTGATACATGTGTGGATACATAGACAAAACACAGTGTCCCTAGTAAGCCTCTACTAGACTAGCTCGTTAATGAAAGATAGTTAAGTTTCATAGCCATGGACATGTGTTGTCATTTGATGAACGGGATCACATCATTAGGAGAATGATGTGATGGACAAGACCCATCCGTTAGCTTAGCATAATGATCGTTAAGTTTTATTGCTATTGCTTTCTTCATGTCATATACATATTCCCTTGACTATGAGATTATGCAACTCCCAGATACCGAAGGAATACCTTGTGTGCTATCAAACATCACAACATAACTGGGTGATTATAAATATGATTTTCAGGTATCTCCGAAGGTGTTTATTGGGTTGGCATAGATCAAGATTAGGATTTGTCACTCCGAATATCAGAGAGGTATCTCTGGGCCCTCTCGGTAATGCACATCATAATAAGCCTTGCAAGCAATGTGACTAATGAGTTAGTTGCGGGATGATGTATTACGAAACGAGTAAAGAGTCTTGCCTGTAACGACATTGAACTAGGTATGAAGATACCGACGATCGAATGTCGGGCAAGTAACATACCGATGACAAAGGGAATAACGTATGTTGTCATTACAGTACGACCGATAAAGATCTTTGTAGAATATGTGGGAACCAATATGAGCATCCAGGTACCGCTATTGGTTATTGACCGGAGAGGTGTCTCGGTCATGTCTACATAGTTCTCGAACCCGTAGGGTCCTCACACTTAATGCTCGATGACGATTTTGTATTATATGAGTTATGTGATTTGGTGACCAAATGTTGTTCGGAGTCCCGTATAAGATCATGGACATGACGAGGAGTCTCGAAATGGTCGAGAGGTAAATATTCATATATATATATATATATATATATATATATATAGGCCGATGATATTCGGACATCGGACGATAAAGGTACAAATCGGGTCACCGGAAGGGGTTCCGGGCACCCCCCCGGCAACTACATGGGCCTAATGGGCCAAGAAGGGGACAGACCAGCCCCTAAGGGGCTGGTGCGCCCCATGTAGGCCTAATTAGGAGGGGAAGGAAATAGGGAAAGAGAGAAAGGAAGGGGAGGGATTCGGCCTCCCCCTTCCTTCCCTCCTCCCTACTCCTGCATTCCCCCTTCGGATGAATATGGAAGGGGAGGCCGAATTGGGAGGCGCCCAAGTAGGATTCCTCCTACTTGGGGCGCCCCCTTGGCTGCCTCTCCTCCCCTCCAACCTATATATATGAGGGGGGGCACCGCTAGAACACACACAAACATCTGTTAGCCGTGTTCGGCGCCCCCTCCATAGTTTACGCCTCCGATCATATTCATGTAGTGCTTAGGCGAAGCCCTCCGCGGATCACTTCACCATCACCGCCGCCACACCGTCGTGCTGACAGAACTCTCCCTCAACACTTTGCTAGATCAAGAGTTCGAGGGACATCATCTAGCTGAATGTGTACAGAACTCAGAGGTGCCGGACGTTCGGTGCTTGATCGGTCGGAACGAGAAGAAGTTCGACTACATCAACCGCGTTGTCAAATGCTTCTGCTTTCAATCTACGAGGGTACGTGGACACACTCTCCCCCTCTCATTTCTATGCATCTCCTAGATAGATCTTGCGTGAGCGTAGGAAAAATTTTAAAATTCATGCTACGTTTCCCAACACATAGTTCATCACGAAGTTCTAGTAGCTTGGTGATAGTGACTAGAGAACTTTGTCAGACAATATCTTATCTGGTAGATTAACTCCCACTTGATTCAAGCGATTGTAGTACCAGACATTCTGAGCACATGCTCACTGCTTTAGCTATTCTCCTCCATCTTGTAGGCAAAGTACTTGTCAGGGGTCTCATACCTCTCGACACGGTCATGAGTCTGAAATACCAATTTCAGCTCTTAGAACATATCATATGCTCCGTGGCGTTCAAAACGTTTTTGAAGTCTCGATTCTAAGCCGTAAAGCATGGCGCACTAAACTATTAAGTAGTCATCATATCGAGCTTGCCAAACGTTCATAACGTCTGCATCTGGTCCTGCAATAGGTCTGTCACCTAGCGGTGCATCAAGGACATAATTCTTCTATGCAGCAATGAGGATAATTCTCAGATCACGGAGCAAGTCTGCATCATTGCTACTATCATCTTTCAACTTATTTTTATCTAGGAACATAACAAAAAATAAGAGAGCTATATTGCGAGCTATTGATCTACAACATAGATTTGCAAATACTATCAGGACTAAGTTCATGATAAGTTAAGTTCAAATAATCATATTACTAAAGAACTCCCACTTGAATAGACATCCCTCAAGTCATCTAAGTGATACGTGATCCAAATCAACTAACCCATGTCTAATCATCACGTGAGCTGGGGTAGTCATCAATGGTGCACATCTCAATGTTGATCATATCTACTATACGATTCACGTTCGACCTTTCGTCTCCGGTGTTCCAAGGCCATGTCTGTACATGCTAGGCTTGTCAAGTTTAACCCAAGTATTCGGCATGTGCAAAATTGTCTTGCACCTGTTATATGTGAACGTAGAGTCTATCACACCCGATCCTCACGCGGTGTCTCAACACGACGAACTGTAGCAATGGTGTATACTTAGCGAGAACACTTTTACCTTGAAATTTAGTGAAGGGGTCATCTTATAATGCTACCGTCGTACTAAGCAAAATAAGATGCATAAAAGATAAACATCACATGCAATCAAAATATGTGACATGATATGGTCATCATCATCTCATGCTTTTGATCTCCATATCCAAAGCATCGTCATGATCTCCATCATCACCGGCTCGACACCTTGATCTCCATCATTGCATTGTGGTCGTCTCGCCAACTATTGCTTCTACAACTATCACTAACGCATAGTGATAAAGTAAAGCTATTACGTGGCGTTTGCATTTCACACAATAAAGAGACAACCATAAGGCTCTTGCCGGTTGCCGATAACTTACAAAACATGATCATCTCATAAAATAACATATATCACATCATGTCTTGACCATATCACATCACAACATACCCTGCAAAAACAAGTTAGACGTCCTCAAATTTGTTGTTGCAAGTTTTACATGGCTGCTACGGGCTTCTAGCAAGAACCGTTCTTACCTACGGCAAAAACCACAATGGTGATTCGTCAAGTTTGCTGTTTTAACCTTCTTCAAGGACCGGCCGTAGTCAAATTCGATTCAACTAAAGTAGGAGAAACAGACACCCGCCAGCCACCTTTAATTTATGCAAAACTAGTTGCATGTCAGTCGGTGGAAACGGTCTCATGTGCGTGGACATGTAAGGTTGGTCCAGGCCGCTTCATCCCACAATACCGCCGAATCAAAATAAGACGTTGGTGGTAAGTAGTATGACTAACACCGCCCACAACTCTTTGTGTTCTACTCGTGCATATCATCTACGTATAGACCTGGCTCATGATGCCACTTTTGGCATCGTTGCATGGAAAACAAAAAAAATTCTATGCACACACAATGATCTATCCATGGAGATGCATAGCAATGAGGGGAGAGTGTGACTACATACCCTCGTAGACCGTAAGCGGAAGCATTTCACAACACGGTTGATGTAGTCGAACTTATTCGCGCTTCAACCAATCAAGTACCAAACGCACGGCACCTCCGCATTCTACACACATTCATCTCGGTGACGTCCCTCATCTTCTTGATCCAGCAAGATCTCGAGGTAGTAGATGAGTTTCGTTAGCACGACGGCATGGTGACGGTGATGGTGAAGTGATCTCCGCAAGGCTTCACCTAAGCACTACGAAAATATGACTGGGGGTGTAAACGGTGGAGGGAGGCGCCGCACACGGCGAGGCAATTGTCTGGGGTGTGCTAGGCGCCCCCCTCCTCATATATATAGGTGGGAGGGAGAGGGGAGAGGCCAAGGGGCACCCCAAGTAGGTCTGAATACTACTTGGGCTCGTGCCCTTGGCCGCGCCCCCCTGCCATGTTTGTCGGAGGGGGAAGGAAAGAAGGGGGAGAGGGAAGGAAGGGAGAATCCTATTCCACTCTTTCCTTTCCCTTCCCCTCTTTCCTTCTCCTCCTAGGCCGACCCATATGGGGGGCGCACCAGCCCTTTGTGGCTGGTGCGTTTCCCCTCTTGGCCCATAAGGCCTATATCTTTTCCCGGGGGTGCCCGGAACCCCTTCCGGTGACCCGATAAGTACCCGGTACCCCCCGGAAAACTTCCGGTGTACGAATACTATCGTCCTATATATCAATCTTTACCTCTTGACCATTTCGAGACTCCTCGTCATATTTGTGATCTCATCCGGGACTCCGAACAACATTCGGTCACCAAATCACATAACTCATATAATACTATATCGTCATCGAACATTAAGCGTGCGGACCCTACGGGTTCGAGAACTATGTAGACATGACCGAGACACCTCTCCGGTCAATAACCAATAGCAGAACCTGGATGCCCATATTGGCTCCTACATATTCTATGGAGATCTTTATCGGTCGAACCATTATGACAACATATGTAATTCCCTTTGTCCATCGATATGTTACTTGCCCGAGATTTGCTTGTCGGTATCTTCATACCTAGTTCAATCTCGTTACCTGCAAGTCTCTTTACTCGTTCCATAATACATCACCTCGTGACTAACTCCTTAGTCATTTGCTTGCAAGCTTATGATGTGTATTACCGAGAAGGCCCAGAGATACCTCTCCAAAACTCGGAGTGACAAATCCTAATCTCGATCTATGTCAACTCAACAAACACCTTCGGAGATACCTGTAGAGCATCTTTATAATCACCCAGTTATGTTGTGACATTTGGTAGCACACAAGGCATTCTTCCTGTATCCGGGAGTTGCATAATCTCATAGTAGAAGGAATATGTATTTGACATGAAGAAAGCAATAGCAATAAAACTAAATGATCATTATGCTAAGCTAACGGATGGGGCTTGTCCATCACATCATTCTCCTAATGATGTGATCCCGTTATCAAATGACAACTCATGTCCATGGTTCGGAAACCTTAACCATCTTTGATCAACGAGCTAGTCTAGTAGAGGCTCACTAGGGGCATGGTGTTTGTTTATGTATTCACACATGTATTAAGGTTTCCGGTCAATACAATTCTAGCATGAATAATCTTTATCATGAATAAGGAAATATAAAATAACAACTTTATTATTTCCTCTAGGGCATATTTCCTTCACCCACATGTCAGGATCTTTGACCGATCAAATCTGGTTGTTACTAACGGGCACCGTCGGTGATAAAACCTTGACTGGGCCTAGCTGTAAGTTGCCACGTCAGCATCTTCTGCCACCTATGTCAGAAATGTTGACTGGTCAAACATGGTGGGTCGGTTGTTAGTAACTGATGTATTGTCATCGCAAAATACGATGAGAGACGGGGATGTGATATACGACGATAGCCCTTGTGACATTTTTTATCGTCACAGAATATAGTTTTCGGCGACAAATTCTACTTCATCACCGAAGACGCGGTCTTACATGACGGAAAAAGTGGTATCGTCAAGATTTTTTTCTGTGATGACACTTCAGTGGCGGTGGGGGTGACGGTCGGAAAACGTCACGAGATTATATTTGGTGACAAAAAAGGTTTTATGTTACTCAAGTGAAACGTCGCAAAATAGCCACCATTTTGTAGTGACAGTTTAATCATGTAACAAGCAAGACAAGGAGATTGACAATCCTCTTACCATGCTTGGGGCTAGTGTGTGTATTCGGTGTGTATGTGATGTTGGCCTTGTTAGCTTGGGAGGCTCCTACTGGATTGATAACCTTGATTCTCTAACTGAAGGAAATACTTGCTACAGTTCTGCTTCACCCTTACACTTGAGAGAATCCCAACAATTCCAGTGGGAGTAAGTAGCAACCTTGTTTGATGGTGGCACAAACGACGGTGTTGTGGGTTGGGGCCTTCGGTAGCGGTGGTGTTGGTTGGGTACGATGACATAGCTAGGGTGGCAGCAAAGCCACAATGGCGACCGTGCGAGCGAGGCAGAAAATACGAGAGGAGTAGGGTAGGTCGGAAACAGTTTTAAGAGACTTGGGATGGATCCCTCCCGTTAGCATGACCGAACGTTCCATATCATATATGTCCTAAATATGGGTTGAGTTTGGGTGATAGACAAAGGTATAAGACCAGTTTCAGGGGCTCGGTTAGGGCATCTCTAATGGCGACCTGCAAATTTCCTTCTGCACTCGTCCACAGACAGGGGGAACTAGTTCGTGGACATGGATGCTGGAGGCCGCCATCCAACCATATCATGTATATGTACACAAGTAAATTCAAATTCAAGTGTACGTTGATCCACACAACACACCGGATCACAGCCGCGCCAGATTGCATCCTCGATCACAACCAAGAAGAGGCAAATATGCTTAGGTTTTACATGCCCGAATCCAAAAGAACATCAGTCCATCAGTCCATGCATTTTTGCCATGCCGAACTGACAATCCCAGCAAGCTACTCCCCAAACAAGGAGGCACCATTGTGGGTGTCACAACCGATGGATCTCGAGTAGGGGGTCCTGAACTGTGCGTCTAAGGTCGATGGTAATAGGAGACAGGGGACACAATGTTTACCCAGGTTCAGGCCCTCTCTATGGAGGTAATACCCTACTTCTTGCTTCATTGATCTTGATGAATACGAGTATTACAAGAGTTGATCGACTACGAGATTGTAATGGCTAAACCCTAAAAGTCTAGCCTGTCTGACTATGATTATGAGCATATATGTCTACGGACCTAACCCTCCGATTTATATAGACACCGGAGGGATCTAGGGTTACATAAGGTCGGTTACAGAGAAAGAAATCTTCATATTTGGATGCCAAGCTTGCCTTCCACGCCAAGGAGAGTCCCATCCGGACACGGGTAGAGTCTTCGGTCTTTGTATCTTCGCAGCCCATCAGTCCAGCCCATGTCCAATAGGTCGGACGCCCGAGGACCCCTTAGTCCAGGACTCCCTCAGTAGCCCCTGAACCAGGCTTCAATGACGAGGTATCCGGCGTGCAGATTATCTTCGGCATTGCAAAGCGGGTTCCCCTTTCTGAATACTCCAAGATAGTCTTCGGTCATGACGAATGTGTCCGGATCTGCAACACAAGTACCATGCACAACCGCAGAGAGTATAATATTGCACGAGTCCAATCCGCTGACAACTTTTTGTAATGTGACATCACGTCTGCTTGGTCATCATTTCAAACCATTTTCCGTCTACCGTTCCATGTTTCGAGACGCGGTTTTCATTGGCACGTCTTGTCGAAGCAGAGATCATGTCCCCTTATTGCGGGATTATCATCAATACGGGTGTGGGTAATCTAACCTTGACGTTTACATAGCCCTTGGGAACAGGCGAGTTTTAAGGCGAGTGGAGAGGTGCTTTGATATTCACTACCTTTATAAGGAGATAAGGATTCCCTTTTCTTCACCCATGCCTTCTCTCTCCCTCTGCCCTTCCATTCTTCAGCTCCAGCGCCCAAGTCCTCATACTTTCCGCCCCAAGGAAGCACTCAACCATGTACGGATCTGGAGGGCAAGGCAAGTGGATGGCCTCCTCCGTTAGGGAGAAGGACATCACCAAGCTTCGGGGGGCCGGGTATCTGGCAAAAGGAATCGCCCACCGGCTTCCAGCGAAGGGGAAAATCATCCCCACCCCGAAGCCCAACGAGAGGGTGGTCTTCATCCCCCATTTCGTCCGCGGGCTAGGGTTTCCTCTCCACCCTTTCGTCCACGGGCTTATGTTCTATTACGGGCTAGATTTCCATGATCTAGCCCCGAACTCTTTCCTCAACATCCCGGCATTCATTGTCGTGTGTGAGGCCTTCCTCCGCATCCAACCCTACTACCTCTTGAGCACTGCGTTGGTTTTCCCTTGAAGAGGAAAGGGTGATGCGGTAAAGTAACGTAAGTATTTCCCTCAGTTTTTGAGAACCAAGGTATCAATCCAGTAGGAGACTACACGCAAGTCACCTTGTACCTACACAAACAAATAAGAACCTTGCAACCAACGCGATAAAGGGGTTGTCAATCCCTTCACGGCCACTTGCAAAAGTGAGATCTGATAGAGATAATAATTTTTTTGGTATTTTTATGATATAGAATAAAAGTAAAGATTGCAAAGTAAAAATAGATTGGAAACTTATATGATGGAAAATAGACCCGAGGCCATAGGTTTCACTAGTGGCTTATCTCAAGATAGCATAAGTATTACGGTGGGTGAACAAATTACTGTCGAGCAATTGATAGAAAAGTGCATAATTATGAGAATATCTAGGCATGATCATGTTTATAGGCATCACATCCGCGACAAGTAGACCAAAACGATTCTGCATCTACTACTATTACTTCACACATTGACTGTTATCCGGCATGCATCTAGAGTATTAAGTTCATAAGAACAGAGTAACGCATTAAGCAAGATGACATGATGTAGAGGGATAAACTCAAGCAATATGATATAAACCCCATCTTTTTATCCTCGATGGCAACAATACAATACGTGTCTTTTTGCCCCTGCTGTCACTGGGAAAGGACACCGCAAGATCGAACCCAAAGCTAAGCACTTCTCCTATTGCAAGAAAGATCAATCTAGTAGGCCAAACCAAACTGATAATTCAAAGAGACTTGCAAAGATAACCAATCATACATAAAAGATTTCAGAGAAGAATCAAATATTGTTCATAGATAAACTTGATCTTAAACCCACAATTCATTGGATCTCGACAAACACACCGCAAAAAGAGTTACATCGAATATATCTCCAAGAAGATCGAGGAGAACATTGTATTAAGATCCAAAGAGAGAGAAGAAGCCATCTAGCTAATAACTATGGACCTGAAGGTATGTGGTAAACTACTCACACATCATCGGATAGGCTATGGTGTTGATGTAGAAGCCCTCCATGATCGATTCCCCCTCCGGCGGAGCTCCGAAAAAGGCCCCAAGATGGGATCTCTTGGGTACAGAAGGTTGCAGCGGTGGAAATAGGGTTTCATGGTGCTTCTGGATATTTTTGGGGTATATGGATATATATATAGGAGGAAGAAGTAGGTTGGTGGAGCTACGAGGGGCCCACGAGGGTGGGGGCGCGCCTAGGGGGGCAGGCGCGCCTCCCTGCCTCATGGTCGCCTTGCTTCTTTCTTGACGTCTACTCCAAGTCCCCTGGATCACATTTGTTCCAAAAATAACTCTCCCGAAGGTTTCATTCCGCTTGGATTCCGTTTGATATTCCTTTTCTGCGAAACACTGAAATAGGCAAAAAAAGAACAATTTGCACTGGGCCTTGGGTTAGTAGGTTAGTCCCAAAAATAATATAAAAGTGTATAAATAAGCCCATTAAACATCCAAAACAGATAATATAATAGCATGGAACAATCAAAAATTATAGATATGTTGGAGACGTATCAAGCATCCCCAAGCTTAATTCCTGCTCGTCCTCGAGTAGGTAAATGATAAAAACAGAATTTTTGATGTGGAATGCTACCTAGCATAATTCTCAATGTAATTTTCTTTATTGTGGCATGAATATTTAGATCCGAGAGATTCAAGACAAAATTTTAATATTGACATAAAAATAATAATACTTCAAGCATACTAACTAAGCAATTATGTCTTCTCAAAATAACATGGCAAAAGAAAGTTTAACCCTACAAAATCATATAGTTTGGTCATTGACGGTGTCCTGGACCAGGGGGTACTCACCACGTCATCTCCCGATCTGTTAGATTGGGCTGAGGACCCCCATGGCCGTATACTCATGGGCCAGTTCGGACAGCTACCGCATACAAGGAAGATTCCACAAGACTTGGCGATCAAGACAAGGACTTCTCCCCACCGGCGTATTCGGCTAGGACTCTTGTTATCCTAGGCCTCTGGTGCATTATATAAACCAAGGCCAGGCTAGTCGATAGAGATACATACAATCATACCATAGGCTAGCTTCTAGGGTTTAGCCTCTCCAATCTCATGGTAGATCTACTCTTGTACTACTCATATCATCAATATTAATCAATCAGGACGTAGGGTTTTACCTCCATCAAGAGGGCCCGAACCTGGGTAAAACATTGTGTCCCCTGCCTCCTGTTACCATCCGCCTTAGACGCACAGTTCGGGACCCCCTACCCGAGATCCACCGGTTTTGACACTGACATTGTTGCTTTCATTGAGAGTTCCGCTGTGTGATCGGCAAAAGGATCGATGGCTCGTCCACAGATTAACTGGGACGTCGACATCTTCATCACCGACTCGACTGGTCACCTTGGCTTGACCAAGGACTGTCCCCTGCCTCCGATCGTCATGTTCGGATGAGGACCTTCATCAACACCAACTCGGATCTCTATCAAGATCATGGAGGAATCGTCCATGGAGCTCGGGGGCTCAACGTCAACATTGCCCTCCGGCGACCGTGCTGTTTTTCCAGACAGCGAACGCGTATCCGCCGCCACCGCCTCCTCGTGTGTCGTTTTAACGATCGCTTTGATGGAATTGTGCGAAATCGAGTCTACAACAACCCTGGAAATTTCCTCGAGTTCCGATGGAGGAATCTTTGACAATCTACGATATACCGGAGCCCTGTCAAATCCATACGGGAATTTGGACGAGTTTAGGGCGTGGTCTCTAGAGCCCAGCTCGGAAGTCCTTTGGAAGATCCAACCGTTCATATGCTGCGGAATTCCCATATCTACCACCCCTCAAAATTTTAGCTTGATCCGACCGTCCAAACTCCGGGAACCTTCCGATTAGTGCATCACTTTTCAGATCTGTTTCTTGCACGAATATGAATCCGACCCGAATTCATGTTTCTTTATGAACGTGATATTTGACAACCTTTTTAAAAGGAATTTTCTTCTAAGTCCGGCAATATTGCTCCAAGGCCGCCGACCTATGCTAGACACGTCGTCGCTTTGCTGAGATGAGCTCAACTTCTTCGGATCATCATCTCGGCAAGCCGAATAAGAGTTCGGCATCGTGAAGGATAAATCATCACCAACATCGCCGCCCCACGGATTACACGGAGAGGGCACACTGGCATCACCGCACGATCACTTCATCAAGCCGGCATCGACCACGTCACGACCTGCATCGGCAGGGCCACACTATTGCTTCTTCAAGCCGGTGTCCATCACGTCGACCTACTTCGACTCATCGGCTGAGATCGAGGCTTCGACATCTCGGCTGGACCGGGGGCTTCGCCATCTCTTCATCAACCTACTTCGGAGACTTCGGCGTCACTAGCCGACCAGCTCCGTCACATTAGCTGGACCGAGGGCTTTGCCTCGGCGAGCCAACCTTTACCAGCATCGCCATGCCGCCGCTTTATCGCCCATCAGGCAATGGGCGTGCGGATCGAGTCCCAATTTTGGAATCACCTTTCTTTGGATTGCTACAACAAATAAACCAGGTGCTATTAATCCTAGTATTTTTTGCTTATTTGGGTTTATTTTTCCAAGGAATTATTACTCTGGTTTGTCCATCATCTGTGCACAGGTCTATCAAATGATGGCCGCATTAACGACGGTCGCGTGGTGGTTCGGCCAGTCTCCGTACATAGTCTGGCGAACGCCGCATCCGGAACTCAGACCGACCTGTGAATTCAGGCTTTGCCACACCCTTACCGCATCACGCCAATGCCCTACATCGACATTGACTTCAGCGCCAGGCCATATTTATTTTATTACTCACTTTGCATAAATTATTTATTATGCAACGATTTTTTTATACTATTATCTCCGGTTTGCATCACTTTTTGTGCACATGAAAATGATCCGGGTTGGGCAGTATCGTCAACTCGGCGTATTGACATACCACGCCACCTCAGCTAGACGGGGGGCTTCGTCAACACTTCATTACCCCATGTTGGGGACTTTGGCATCACTCTGCCGGCCTGCATTGACCGTGCTATGTCACCACTTCGACGTGTCGAGCTCTCCACTCCGCCACCTCGGGACCGGCTTGGGGGATGGAACCTTGTCCCGCATCAAGCTCGGACCGCGTCATCAATGCCGAACACATTAATCAGCTAAGTCGCTTTCATGCTCAAAGTTTTAATTTTTAACTTGTGTCCGGTTCGACCAAGCATTATACTTTTTTGGAAAAAAAATCTTGTAAAAAATCTCCTTGTCAAAACTTTGTTTGTGACATGCAAATTCAAATACCCTGTTTACTTGGGGGCTTCCTTCATGAAGCTTTCTCCTCTTGCATATGATTATACTTGTACGGCTTTGTTCCTTGTTTGTTTATTACGCCACAATATGCACCATATTGACTTAAGCGATTTGCAAGCTGGGTTGCCTGGCTCCTGTGCTTACCCCTACGTTCCCGATTGTTTGGCTAGGGAGTAAAGGGAGCACCTCTGTGATTGTCACGACCAGGTCCTCCGAGCTCTGGCCTCAGACTGGGTGAAGCCGAAAGCTAGCACTCTTATTGTTTTCAATCATGGTCGGCACACAACGGAACTCATGAGTACAAAAAATCTATTACACAAGTCTCATAGTAATAATGAGCACCGAAGAAAGGTATCGGTGGGGGTACTATTTTCTTCGAAGATGCTTCTTACACTTTGTTAGTAATATAGCATAAGTTCACTGAGCGCGCTTTGTCTGTTACAGCCTTATGGCCTGATTGCTTGGTCATCGGAAACACCGTCGATACTCTCGACAGGCGGAGTACATGACACTTTTCGGCCCTTGGCCGAAGAGGGAGAAGCCGACGGTCGGTTAAGACACGTTTAAAGTTCGGGTGAACAGAAATATGATATAAGTACTTCGGTACACACAATCATTATACATAAAATTCTTACCCAAGTCACGTGGGGGCTCTTAAAATTTATATATGAGCTGTAAATGTGTTTTATTCTTGGTCGTTGTCAAAACACGACAGAAGCACATTTTTTCTTTCTCTTCCAATTTTCGGATTGGCACCGAACACTTGATCTTGTTCGGACGTCATGTTTTTACTGAAGTTTTTTTCTTTTTCAAGCTTTTGGCACTTTTAAACTACTTGTGTGTTTCTAGCACAAGTCTCACAGTGCAATGCCGGACACCTTTATAGATTTGGCAAAAACATTCTCGGATCTCACTATATATGCATTGGTTTCGAATTGTGTCTTCAGTCAATAGTTGGGTTGCCCGGCTCCTGCGCTTGCCTCCTACGTTCCGCCTTGTTCGGCTAGGTGTGCAAAGGGAGAACCACTTCGATTGTGCTTCCACCTCACATGGTTAAGCACCTCAATGGAGAAAGCCGAAAACTGACTGTCACAATAAGCGTAAACTAGTCAGCAATCCGATGACTGTGTTAAATGACGGCCATTCATAACATTGGCTGAAATGTTTACGGCTTGACCTCGACTGTCGCCGAACACTACCGAGGGATAGTAACTAGCCTCCCAAACTAAAATCCTCAATATTTTGCTCTTACATTAGAGCTGAGGTTTCATGACCATGCTTAGCATGACAACCCAAAGAAAGGGACCGATAGCGGGACTATTTTCTTTGGAAGATATTTCTTATGTTAAACAGTAATATAACATATCTCTCTGCGTACCTTTGTTTATAAAACCGTATGGCCAGATTGCCTTGTTTGTCGTAAATCTTTGCCCTCATAAAGGCTTTATAAAGTAGGACAAACACTCCTCGACTACTAGCCGAGGAGGTGGAAGCCGATGGTCGGTCAACAAAGTTTTGTACAATGCGGATCCGAGCATTAATGGCGTAAAGTACTTGGATACATAGAGTAATTACACATAATTTGTGATTTTACTATGGATATCGAGCTGGTTTTGACACCGACAGTCATGCTCCATTTTCGTCACACAAGAATGCTCTCATCATGCACAACCCCGATGACAAGCCAAGCAATTATTTCATACTTTAGTAATATCAAACTTTTTTCAATTTTCACACAATACATGAGCGTGAGCCATGGATATAGCACTATGGGTGGAATAGAATATAATGATGGGGGTTATGTGGAGGAGACCAAAAAATAAAGTCTCACATTGACGCGGCTAATCAACGGGCTAGGGAGATACCCATCAATTGATGTCAATGCAAGGAGTAGGGATTGCCATGCAACGGATGCACTAGAACTATAAATGTATGAAAGCTCAACAAAAGAAACTAAGTGGGTGTGCATCCAACTTGCTTGCTCACGAAGACCTAGGGCATTTGAGGAAGCCCGTTGTTGGAATATACAAGCCAAGTTCTATAATGAAAAATTCCCACTAGTATATGAAAGTGACAAAACAAGAGACTCTCTATCATAAAGATCATGGTAATACTTTGAAGCACAAGTGTGGAAAAGGAGGATAGTAGCATTGTCCCTTTTTTTATTTTCTTCTTCTTTTTTCATCTTTTTTTGGGCCTTTCCTTTTTTGGCCTTTCTCTATTTTTTTGGGACAATGATCTATTAATGATGATCATCACACTTCTATTTATTTACAACTCAACGATTACAACTCGATACTACAACAAAATATGACTCTATATGAATGCCTCCGACGATGTACCGGGAAGGGCAATGAATCAAGAGTGACATGTACGATAAATTATGCATGGTGGCTTTGCCACAAATAGGATGTCAACTACATGATAATGCAAGGCAATATGACAATGATGAAGCGTGTCATAAATGAAACAGTGGAAAGTTGCATGGCAATATATCTCGGAATGGCTATGGAAATGCCATAATAGGTAGGTATGGTGGCTGTTTTGAGGAAGATATAAGGAGGTTTATGTGTGATAGAGTGTATCATATCGTGGGGTTTGGATGCACCGGCGAAGTTTGCACCAACTCCCAAGGTGAGAAAGGGCAATGCACGGTACCGAAGAGGCTAGCAATGATGGAAAGGGGAGAGTGTGTATAATCCATGGACTCAACATTAGTCATAAAGAACTCACATACTTATTGCAAAAATCTACAAGTCATCAAAAACCAAGCATTACGCGCATGCTCCTAGGGGGATAGATTGGTAGGAAAAGACCATCGCTCGTCCCTGACCACCACTCATAAGGAAGACAATCAAATAACACCTTATGTTTCAAATTTGTTACACAACGGTTACCATACGTGCATGCTACGGGACTTGCAATCTTCAACACAAGTATTTCTCAAATTAACAAGTACTCAACTAGCACACTCTAATATCACCACCTTTATATCTCAAAACAATTATCAAGTATCAAACTTCTCATAGTATTCAATGCACTTTCTATGATAGTTTTTATTATATCCATCTTGGATGCCTATCATATTAGGACTAATTTCATAACCAAAGAAAATTACCATGCTGTTATCAAGGACTCTAAAAATAATATAAGTGAATCATTAGAGATCAATAATTTCTATAAAATAAAACCACCACCGTGCTCTAAAAGATATAAGTGAAGCACTAGATCAAAATTATCTAGCTCAAAAGATATAAGTGAAACACATAGAGTATTCTAATAAATTCCAATTCATGTGTGTCTCTCCCAAAAGGTGTTTACAGCAAGGATGATTGTGGTAAACTAAAAAGCAAAGACCCAAATCATACAAGACGCTCCAAGCAAAACACATATCATGTGGTGAATAAAAATATAGCCTCAAGTAAAGTTACCGATGAACGAAGACGAAAGAGGGGATGCCATCCGGGGCATCCCTAAGCTTAGGCTTTTGGTTGTCCTTGAATTTTACCTTGGGTTTCCTTGTGCATCCCCAAGCTTAGGCCCTTTCCACTCTTTATTCCATAATCCGTCAAATCTTTACCCAAAATTTGAAAACTTCACAACACAAAACTCAACGGAAAGTCTCATAACTTTCGTTAGTATAAGAAAACAAACCACCACTTAAGGTACTGTAATGAACTCATTCTTTATTTATATTGGTTTTAAACCTACTGTATTCCAACTTCTCTATGGTTCATAACCTCCGATACTATCCATAGATGCATCAAATAAGCAAACAACACACGAAAAACAGAATCTGTCAAAAACAGAACAGTCTGTAGTAATCTGTAGGTTTAGAATACTTCTGTAACCCCAAAAATTCTGAAATAAATTGGTGGTCGTGAGTAATTTATCTATTAATCACCTCCAAAAATAATCAACCTAATCTCACCTTCCAGTAAAAAATGGCAGCAAATCTCGTGAGCGCTAAAGTTTCTGTTTCTTACAGCAAGATCGCAAAGACTTTCCCCAAGTCTTCCCAAAGGTTCTACTTGGCACAAACACTAATTAAAAACATAAAACCACATCTAAACAGATTCTAGATGAATTATTTATTTAATAACAGCAAGGAAAAATATTGGGTTGTCTCCCAATAAGCGCTTTTCTTTAAAGCCTTTTAGCTAGGCATAAGATTTCAACGATGCTCACATGAAAGACAAGAATTGAAGCACAAAGAGAGCATCATAAAACACGTGACGAACACATCTAAGTCTAACATACTTCCTATTCATAGGCATATTATAGGCAAACAAATTATCAAGGCAAGCAAAAACTAGCATATGCAAGGAAGCGGAAAGAAACAATAGCAATTTCAACATAATGAGAGGTGATTTAGTAACATGAAAATTTCTACAACCATATTTTCCTCTCTCATAATAATTACATGTGGGATCATAAGCAAATTCAAAAAAATATCTATCACATAAAATATTTTCAACACGGTCCACATGCATGCAATGTTGACACTCTTCCAAAATAGTGGGATTAACATTAACTAAAGTCATGACCTCTCCAAACCCACTTTTATCAAAAAATTCATAAGATTGAACATTCTCCAAATATGTGGGATCTAAAGTTGACACTCTTCCAAAACCATTTTCAATAATATTGGAAACACTATTATCAATCTCATATTCATCATGGGGCTTAAATAAATTTTCAAGATCATAAGAAGAATCACCCCAATCATGATCATTGCAACAAGTAGTGGACATAGAAAAACTAGCATCCCCAAGCTTAGGGTTTTTCATATTATAAGCACAATTGACATTAATAGAATTTATACTATTATCATTTCAATCATGCTTTTTATTCAAAGATCTATCGTGAATCACTTCATAAAGTACTTCATCGCAATTTTCAGATTCACGAATTTCAAGCAAAACTTCATAGAGATAATCTAGTGCACAAAACTCACTAGCAATTGGTTCATCATAATTGGATCTCTTAAAAAGATTAGCAAGCGGATGAGGATCCATAGATCTTAGGTTCTCTGTTTAGCAATAAATAAGCAACTATTCCAACCAAACGAGCAAACGAGCCAAGTAAGGCATCAAAGCAAACGAAAAGACGAACAGAAGAAGGGCGAATAAAACGGCAAGGATGGAGTTGGGGAGAGGAAAATGAGAGGCAAATGGCAAATAATGTAATGTGATGGGTAAAAGTTTATGATAGGTACTTGGTATGTCTTGACTTGTGTGTAGATCTCCCCGGCAACGGCGCTAGAAATCCTTCTTGCTACCTCTTGAACACTGCGTTGGTTTTCCCTTGAAGAGGAAAGGGTGATGCAGTAAAGTAGCGTAAGTATTTCCCTCAGTTTTTGAGAACCAAGGTATCAATCCAGTAGGAGACTACACGCAAGTCGCCTCGTACCTACACAAACAAATAAGAACCTTGCAACCAACGCGATAAAGGGGTTGTCAATCCCTTCATGGCCACTTGCAAAAGTGAGATCTGATAGAGATAATAAATATTTTTGGTATTTTTATGATATAAATTGAAAGTAAAGATTGCAAAGTAAAAATAGATTGGAAACTTATATGATGGAAAATAGACCTCGGGGCCATAGGTTTCACTAGTGGCTTCTCTCAAGATAGCATAAGTATTACGGTGGATGAACAAATTACTGTAGAGCAATTGATAGAAAAGTGCATAATTATGAGAATATCTAGGCATGATCATGTATATAGGCATCACGTCCGCGACAAGTAGACCAAAACGATTCTGCATCTACTACTATTACTCCACACGTCGACCGCTATCCAACATGCATCTAGAGTATTAAGTTCATAAGAACAGAGTAACGCATTAAGCAAGATGACATGATGTAGAGGGATAAACTCAAGCAATATGATATAAACCCCATCTTTTTATCCTCGATGGCAACAATACAATATGTGCCTTGCTTCCCCTGCTGTCACTGGGAAAGGACACCGCAAGATTGAACCCAAAGCTAAGCACTTCTCCCATTGCAAGAAAGATCAATCTAGTAGGCCAAACCAAAATGATAATTCGAAGAGACTTGCAAAGATAACCAATCATACATAAAAGATTTCAGAGAAGAATCAAATATTGTTCATAGATAAACTTGATCATAAACCCACAATTCATTGGATCTTGGCAAACACACCGCAAAAAGAGTTACATCAAATAGATCTCCAAGAAGATCGAGGAGAACATTGTGTTGAGATCCAAAGAGAGAGAAGAAGCCATCTAGCTAATAACTATGGACCCGAAGGTCTGTGGTAAACTACTCACACATCATCGGAGAGGCTATGGTGTTGATGTAGAAGCCCCTCGTGATCAATTCCCCCTCCGACGGAGCTCCGGAAAAGGCTCCAAGATGGGATCTCTTGGGTACAGAAGGTTGCGGTGGTGGAAATAGGGTTTCGTGGTGCTCCTGGATGTTTTCGGGGTATATGGATATATATAGGAGGAAGAAGTAGGTCGGTGGAGCTGCAAGGGGCCCACGAGGGTGGGGGCGCGCCCAGGGGCAGGCGCGCCTCCTTGCCTCGTGGTCGCCTCGCTTCTTTCTTGACATATACTCCAAGTCCCTTGGATCACGTTTGTTCCAAAAATAACTCTCCTGAAGGTTTCATTCCGTTTGGATTCCGTTTGATATTCCTTTTCTGCGAAACACTGAAATAGGCAAAAAAACAGCAATTTGCACTGGGCCTTGGGTTAGTAGGTTAGTCCCAAAAATAATATATAGGTGTATAAATAAGCCCATTAAACATCCAAAACAGATAATATAATAGCATGGAACAATCAAAAATTATTGATACGTTGGAGACGTATCAAACCCCACTTCGGACTATGGATCAAGATTTTCAACGTGAAGCCGAAGGTGGTGGACGGCCAGCACGCGGAGTGCGGAGGCGCCATGGTGAGCAAGCTGCCCAATGTCATATGGCCCAAGGGTACTTTTGTGGAGACCGTCAAGGAGTGGCAGAAACTATGGTTCTATATCACAAAGCCCCACGACGCCACTTGGGTCGCGGCTTCCAAATTCAAGTCCGGAGCTCCAGTACGGCTCACCTCCTGGATGGAGAAGGGCCCAAATTGGTCTTCGTCGTACGAACTGATAGCGCTACAAACGTGCATTCAAAGCATGGTGGGTAAAAACATCAAGCTCATTGACGTAATCCAGGTGATGTTGGTTCGTCGGATCCTCACATGCCAAAGCCGAAGCTGCCCCTTTTGGGAATTCGACCCGAAGAAGCACCAAACCTTGGAAAGGCTCTTCGGAACCACTCACGAAGATGCGTGGAAGTTGCTCTTTAAGGGTACCGAGACACCGCCAGCCATAGACTCGGACCGAAGGCATGAAATTAGCCATTCTGCCAATGAGGTAAGCCTTTCACGTCTCCAGACGCATCCTCCACTTGCTTGTTTCAAGGAGGATATCTAAACTTTATTTTCTCAGGTATGGACAGAGAGAGCGGAGCAGATTCAATGTTCGGCTCCGGTGCCCGAGGAACCAGTCATCCCGCTCCTGGCAAAGATGCTGGTACCTGTGCCCTATAAGGCGCCGGAGAAGAAGGCCAAGGGGGTCCGGAGTGGCCCCCGCCGCAAGGGAGCTTCGGACGTGTCGTCCGAAGACAATACTCACACTCCTCCGCCGCCGAAGACGATGACGAGGAGTAGGAAGAAAGCACCTCTCCCCCCGATGGGGGAGGAAGAAGAGGGAGACCTCCACAAATCTGGAGGTGGAGGCACCCAAGAGGGGGAAGGGTCCCCTTGCGGATAACACCGCGTGGGACGTTGATAGCAGCCCAGAGCGACGCCCCCGAAACAAGCCCCTGGCCGCGTCGTAAGTACTAAAAACCCACATATGTCCATACATCCGGCCTCTCTTGCTTCATGATATCAATATGTTTAAATGATGCCATTGCAGTCCAGCCCACAATAGCTCCCAGCAATCCTCGTCAAGAGGTTCGTTGGATTCGAAGGCGATGGCCAGCGAGTCACCGCCGAACGCTCACTCTCCCACGGCCAAGGGCAACAACGAGGTGTTGTCCCAAAGGACCTTCCCAGGCCAGGGAGAGGTTCCGGAGGCCGCCAGGGTGACGCCTGAGGGCGGAACATCGGCTGCCGGACACATGGGGAAGCAGACCCCCCATGGCAACTTGGGATGGGGGCCTTGCTCAATTCGGCCCCCAGCCGAATACAAGTCCAGAGACCTATACGGCTCCGGAATCTAGCGAGCAACCTCCTTCGAAAGAAGGGGGTGTGCCTATTCCGCCGGTGATCTCTGTCCAACCGAAGGCACCGGATAATCTGCTGGAAGCGCTACGAGGCGCTTCCATTGTGGATGAACACCGTATCCTTATGGGTACGGTGATTGAGAGGGTTCAGTCCATCAAGAGCGGACTAACCGAAGCCTGCAGCAGCCTGCTGACAGGCTTTGAGGTAAGCGACGCAAAAGAAAAAGTCCTAATATAGATAGTAGCCCCTGAGACAATGTCCGGTGTTCGGAAAGAAGAGCCGGACAGAGGATCAATTTATTTTCGCAGGAAACTAACTAAATATGTCTTATTTGAATAAGCAGGCGTCGTTGTTGGCCGTGACCTTACACACTGCCGAAGTCTCCGGACTAAAGCAGAGACTGGGGCCGGACGAGGAGGATCTCGGCCAAGCGAGGAAGCAGCTAGAAGGCAAGCAAGGTATATAATGAATTGATGTATATTCGAAAAGAATAAATGATGCATATTGACCGCAGTGCTATGATATGTGTAGGAGCGGCGACCAAGGTCGAGGTCCTTAAATAGGCCCTGGCCGAGGCCGAGGAGAGAGCTGTCAAGGAGAAAGCCACCCGTGAGAAGCACGCGGCCAGGCTTGATGAGGTCCAGCAAGAGCTCCGGGATGCAGTGAAGAAATGTGAATCCTTGGAGCACGACATTTCGGCTCGAGAGAACGAACTCGCTAGGGCTCGCCAAAGCACGGAAGAGGCCCGGGTTGAGGCCCAGGGCGCCCTCCAGGAGATCCTGGAGGCCAGGAAAATTGCGGCGGGTAAGGCGTTTAGTATGCAAAGCAAGTATCTGAAGAAGAAGTATCTCTTACTAACACGGGTTCGGAGTTCTCCAAGGGCGTTTGCAGATCTGCCGCGCAGTGTGTCGGACGCTGCGGAGTTCTTCTGAGCCGAAGAAGGGATCTCAATGGAGAAGCTGTTCTGGTCGCAATATCTTGCGCCAGAACATCCAGTGCCCTTTAGCGATCAGCTAAAACAGCTGGTCGAGTTGCATAGGGTGGCCGAACTAGCCATGAAGGATTTGATAATCCGATTGTGGCCTGCCGAAGCTATGCCTGGCAGCTACTTCGGGCTCATGAAGCGGTTGGTGAATGCCTGCCCTCGGCTGGACGTCGTCAAGCGGTCAATCTACATCGAGGGCGCGCGCATGGCCTTCGCCCGCGTCAAGGTGTGGTGGGCGAAGATGTACACCGTCAAGCTTACGACCGGCTGTAGGATCGAAAGTATGTCTAGAGGGGGGGATTAGACTACTTGACCAAATAAAAATCTAGCCTTTTACCAATTTTAATTCTCGGCAGATTTTAACAACTTAGACCAAGTCAAGTAATCAACCTACACATGCAATTCTAAGAGTATAGCAGCGGAATGTAAAACAATTGCATATGAAGGTAAATGGAGGAGTTTGGAGGGAGCAAATGCAATGTAGGCACGGAGATTTTTGGCGTGTTTCCGATAGGTGGTGCTATCGTACATCCACGTTGATGGAGACTTCAACCCACGAAGGGTAACGGTTGCGCGAGTCCACAGAGGGCTCCACCCACGAAGGGTCCACAAACAAGCAACCTTGTCTATCCCACCATGGCCATCACCCACGAAGGACTTGCCTCACTAGGGTAGATCTTCACAAAGTAGGCAATCTCCTTGCCCATACAAACTCCTTGGTTCAACTCCACAATCTTGACGGAGGCTCCCAGTGACACCTAACCAATCTAGGAGACACCACTCTCCAAAAGGTAATAGACGGTGTGTTGATGATGAACTCCTTGCTCTTGTGCTTCAAATGATAGTCTCCCCAACACTCAGCTCTCTCTCATATGATTGGATTTGGTGGAAATAGGGTTTGAGTGGAAAGCAACTTGGGGAAGGCTAGAGATCAAGATTTATGTGGTTGGAATGGAATATCTTGACCTCAACACAAGTGTAGGTGGTTCTCTCTTAGAAAATATGTGTTGGAAATGTAGGCATGTTCTGATGGCTCTCTCCATGAATCAAGAGTGGGTGGAGGGGTATATATAGCCTCCACACAAAATCTAACCGTTACACAAAATCACCAAACTCGGTGGGACAGAATCATGAAACTCGGTCAGACCGATTTAATTCAAAATGTGAATGTTAGGATTTTCGGTGGGACCGACATGTCAATTCGGTGGCACCGATTCCATTATGGTTAGGGCATAATGTAATCTCGGTGAGACCGATTACACAAACTCGGTGGGACCGATTTTGGTAATAGGCAAACAGAGAGTTGGTCAGGCAAACTCGGTGGGACCGATTCGCTCATCTCGGTTAGACCAAAATGTTATGAAGGGGAAACAGAGAGTTTGCATTGCAATCTCGGTGGGACCGATCGCTCATCTTGGTTGGACCGAAACGTTACGAAGGGAAACAGAGAGGTTGCAATCCCATCTCGGTGAGACCAAGATCCCTATCGGTGAGACCGAAACGACTAGGGTTTGTGGCAGTGGCTATGTCAAGTGAACTCGGTGGCGCCGGGTAGGAAATTTTGGCGGGGCCGAGTTTGACTTTTGGTTTTGGACATATCTGGATATGAGAAAGTAGTTGAGGGTTTTGGAGCATATCACTAAGCACTTTGAGCAAGCAAACCATTAAGCAACACCTCATCCCCTTTTAGTAGTATTGGCTTTCCTATGGACTCAATGTGATCTTGGATCACTAAAATAGAAAATGTAGAGTCTTGAGCTTTGAGCTTGAGCCAACATGTCTTCTTAGTATTTTGAGGGGTCAACTTTCTAATCCATGCCATGCCAAACATTGAGCTTTCCTGAAATATTTATCTTGAAATATCATTAGCTCAATGGGCTATATGTTGTTAGGAATTACCAAAACCACCCAGGGATAGTTGCACTTTCAATCTCCCCCTTTTTTGGTAATTGATGACAACATATAGATCAAAGCTTCGAGAAATGATAATAAGATTGAAAAACATCGCCGCTTTGAGAAGTATGTGATAAGCAAGAGCTCCCCCTAAATTTGTGCATTATTTAAAATTTGCTTTTGAATGCAAATGCACAATCGATTAGGATCATGGGTTACTCTTCCATGTCACATACATCTTGGTGGAGCGCTCAAAATGATAGAAGTTAAAAGCATGCACTCATCACCAAGTAAGTGAATGATCATATATGGATATAAAATATAGTATCATCTAAACAAGCATTAAGGTAGCAAATCATCAATCACATGATCACACAAGTATCTCACACAAGGACATAAAGTATCTCACACAATAAAAAGTGTCAACCAAAGGCAAAGAAGCAAAACACTCTCTCGAAGCCTATGATCTATACATATTTCTCCCCCTTTGGCAACAAGTTACCAAAAAGTTCAAATATGCATAGTGCTATGCATCTCTCAGGCTTGGTCTTTGGGAGGTGGTGTAGAGAGAGCTCGAAGGACGAAGGCCTCCGATGATGTAGTTGGAGCTGGTGGAGTGGCTGCTGGAGGTGGTACTGAGGTTGTGGCTACTGGTGCTGATGTTGTAGCTCTAGAATCTGTCACGGGCACGGCAGCAGACCTCTGTCCTCTAGGCACTTGCTGAAATGCATATGTGGTTGCCTTGCCTCTCTTGTCTTCTGCTTCCTCCTGGAGCTGCTCAACTGCTGTTTGAATCTCAGTTACCTTCAGATCAAGATCATAAAATTTAGTTTCTATGATCCTCTCCAAGCTCTCCTAGTTTTGAGTTAGGGTGGCCAAGCCCTTTTCAATCCTCAGTGTAGACTGGATCAGATATGCAAGTTGATCTTGCTTGCTCTTTAGGAAAACCTAAGATGCCTCTTCAACACTTGGCATCTTGGCAGCTTTCTCAGCCTTTGCTTTGGCTCTCTTCTCCTATGCTTGAACTAATGATGGTTCCTCCTCATTCATCACAACAGTATTATCTTCAAAATCAGGATACAGTGGTAGATGCTCCTTATCCAACAGATATGTTCCTGTGCCCATCTTGGAGTTGATGAGCTCCTGAATGTGTGGAGCATACCCACAGCTTCTCTTCTGGTCAGCAGCAGTCCTCTTGATTGTCTCTACAATCAGACTCATGACCTTGAACTTCTGAGAGACATCAAAAAGCTGTAGCAGGTTGATAGAGTGCCCTCTGATCATCTTGTGATCTCCTGACTTGGGTAGCAGAGTGTGCCTTAGGATCCAGTTGATAGTAGGCAGACCAGACAACAAGAAATGTACAGATCCAAGCTTGTGAGTCTCCAAAGCTTTATCTGGGATCTCCCTATACATGTTAGCCATAGTGTTGTGGTCCTTCTTCTTCTTGGCATACACATCCAAGTCATCCTCATGTTCTTCTGGGGCATTTATCAATTTTTCCCATTCTTCAACTGTGGATTGGTACCTAGTACCTTCTGACATCCATATGATCTTCCCATCTGGGTAAAAGTGAGCAGTGGAGTAAAATTGCATGATCAGCTCATCATTCCATTTTGTGAGCTTCTGTCCAACAAACTCATCTACTCCACATGCTTTAAAGCTGTCATAAACTCCTCGGAAGTGATCTTCATTCTCCTGGATGAATTCCCACTCAACCCATCTCATGTCACACGCAATGGGCTTCTTGTCAAGCAAAATAGTTTCATATAAGTCTTGTTGTTCCTTTATGTGAAACATGTAGTCAACTGCAGTCCTTCTCCTCACAGCATAGGGATCGGACTGTCTCCACAATCTCAGTCCTGAATCTTTTCTGATGTGCATGTTCTCAGCGACTGGATGAGCATCATTGTGGTCTGGAATCTTGGGCTTCAATATTCTCAAAACAAGAGACTCATCATCTTCTTCAGCTTGAGGCACTGGGGCCTTGTTCTTTTCTTCAGCGGGTATACTTCTGGTGTTCCTCTTGGGCTTAGGAGGCTTCTGAGCTTGAGCTTTGGGGGCAGCTTTGGGCTTTGATGTTGCAGCCCCTGACTTTATAGCATCTCCCATAAGCTTCTGAGCTTTGGGTGCTGGAGCATCCTCTTCTTCTTCTTCATCTTCAGAGGGATCTTTCATCATGGAGGGCTTGCCAATGACTCTGGCAATGGTCTTCTTGACCCTTTCATTCCTCTTCTTGCCTTCTCCACCTTCTTTGGGTTCAAGAGTGAACTCCATTGTCTCTTGAGTAGAGGCTCTGGCCTTAGACATAGGAATTCTTTTTGCTGGAGCCTTCCTATTCATTCCTGGCTTAACTATAGCAGTTGTGCCATACTCCTTTTTCAGCACCTTCTTCTTGGACCTTACTTCCTCCTCAGTGGCAACATTATCCTCATCCTCAGATTCTGAGGTTCTCTTCTTCCTAGATCCGGTGGCTGCCTTTGGCAAGTTGCTTGGAGTGCTCCTGCTGCCATCATCACAAGTGCTCGAGGGACCTGAACCCTCACTTAGCTGCACATGTTCTTCAGACTTGTTCTGACTATCACTCTGATCATACATATTTGCAAACTCACTGACAGCAGACCCTGTGAATAGATGTAGATGAGATAGAGTGGATGAGCATCACAAAGTGCAGAGTTTTTGCAAAACAGATGACTTAAAAACTTAGTTTTAGTTCTCCACATAAAGCATTTCGGAGCTACCGATTTGTAAACTCGGTGATACCGAAGCAGCTTTTGGAACCTAAACTGGTGAACTCGGTCAAACCGAGTCACAGTTCGGTGGCACCGAGACTGCTAGGGTTTCACAGAGAATCGAACTCGGTCACACCGATTTGCAGTTTTCGGTCAGACCGAAAATTGCAAGTGTTATGGCCTAAGCCAAATCGGTGAGACCGATTTCTATAACTCGGTCGGTCCGAGATGAGTTCGGTGGAGACCTAACCCTAAATTTTCAAATCTAATCTAACCTAAAGGATGTTTTCAGTGGATAGAGTGTTTGCATACGTGGTAAGGATCATGGCAAAAACAATGTGTTATGAATCAGAGGTAAAAGAATAGAACAAAGGTCGAACCCATACCCTAGTTCGGCGGGGGTTCTCTATGGCGACAATGGCGGAGCAGATTTCCATTGGCGGCGATGGAAACTAGTGGCGGGAGGTCGCTGGCGGCGAGGAGACTATCCGGAGCCCGAGCAGGCAGAGAAGGACACACGCGCGGGCTGAGGAGTTTGAAGAAATTTCCAAAATCTCACCCATGGGTATATATATCCCGACCCTGTCGATGTGACCGAGTGGAACAACTCGGTGGCACCAAGATGCAGAACTGCAAGCGGTTACTGCAACTCGGTGTGACCGAAAAGTTCAAATCGGTTGCACTCAGATTGAAAACCTAGATCAAATTAGTGATCTCGGTGTGACCGAAATGGATGACTCGGTCATACTGAAATGCACAAAGAGGTTTTGGAAGTTTAAGTCTATGACGAATCGGGGACTGTGAGTGCTCCTCACATAGAGTGGTTCGAATCTGACTTGATCAAACTTTGTGATGTAGCATGAATAGAGTTTGAGACGAGAAAAGCATAGATAGCTAGAGGAAGTCCTTATGCATTCTTATCCATCCATTTGGCAAAAGAGAAAAAGCCAAACAATCAAGGCAACAAATGGATGTCCTCAAATGAGTAAAACATGCAACCAACATGCTCACACAATAAGATGGCAAATGAAATATGTGGCAAAGCATGCACAATCACTCTAGCATCTATCAAGCAATTTGGCGATGACTAGGTCATCTATATAGGAGTATATTGACTGAGGAGTCAAATGAGAACATTTGATCGTAGGTCATACTCATCGTTTAAGCACAAGTGGGGTTACCACTTTTACATAATGCATTGTTGTGTTCACATTGTTAGAGTTGCTTTAGCTCAATTGATTAGAGTAAAGCTCCCCCTAGATGTGATATCCCCCTAGGAGGGATGAACTAACCTTGGGTTTTGTCGATGATGACTTCGTGTAGGTGTTGAAGATGTAGGTGCTTAAAGTTGATGTAGATCATTCGGAGCAATCCTTTGGAGTGAGTTGCACTTTTGATACCTACATGGGTTAGCCCACAAGGAACAAACAAGGATATCCATAGACATAGAGTGATATTCACATGAGATGATGTCCATGAATGCATTAGGTTACCTTGTCCCTTGTCTTACCAACAAAAGGGTTTGTGACTCCTTGAACTAGTGCAAGACATGGAAGTTGTTTGCACTTGTCCTTGCCAAAATGATATGAGTGAAGTATGTTAGCGGAGTCACCCTCAAGAACTCTCTAGTTCTTCTTCTTCGGGATCCACACCATCTTGATGGGAATCCTTGGAGTTGTAGTCATACTTATGAAGTAGAACTTGATGTAGTCTTGGGAACCCACTTGACCAATGCCTTAGGGGCTTCTTCAAATGCATCAATCTCCTCTTGAAGCTTGTCCTTGCCCTTTAGCTTGTGGTCTTGTGGTTGAAGATCATCTTGAGCTTGTGTTCCTTGGAAATAAGTAGGATCATACTTCCCTTGTTGAGGAACAAACTTCGTCTTGGGGTATTGATCTTCTTCCCACTCAACTCCATTGGCATTGAACTTTCGTTCAAAACCAACACCTTGATTCTTCCGGTGTCTTCCTTGCTTGCGTATAATTTCTTCAAATTGCTTACTTCCGGCAAGACTCTTGTAAACACCTTTCTCTATAATTCCCTTCAATAAGCTATTTTCTTGCCTAAGAGAATCATTAGTGGAATCAAGAGAACTACTAGAAGCAACATCATTGGATTTAGCATGATTATTGTTACTACTAGAAGAAGAATCTTTCTTGTTCTTGTTACTAGATTTAACTTGAGGCATGTAAGTAGACAAGAGTAAACGCTTGGAAATGTAAGAAGAACTTTTCTTACGAATATCATCATTGATCGCTTTTAAGAACCCATGCTCTTGCTCAAGGTTGAGCTTTTCAAAGCATAACTTCCCATGAGTTTTTAAAAGTTCTTGATGATCTTCCAAGGTAGTTTCATGAGCTAACTTAAGAGTGTTTAGTTCTTTAGTTAGATGCTCAATCTCCTTATTATCACTGTCATTCGTTTTATCTCGATTAGCATGATTAATAGCAAGTTCATCATAGTTTTCATAAATAGAGTTTTCAACAAGTAAATCATCATCACCTAGCAAACCATCTTCATCACTATTGAAATCAACATACTCGGGGTGTGATACCTTTGGGCCTTTAGCCATGAAGCATCTTCCAATTCCTTCATTTGGTGACTCAAATATGTCGTAGGAGTTGGTTGACACAAGTGATAGACCGGCAACACCTTCATCTTGAGTATATTCAGAGTCGGAGTGATAACTTCTCTCGGGGTGATTGTCAGAGTCGGAGCCGGATACCCATTCGCCAACATGAGCTTGATGTCTTCGTTTTGTGTAGCTCCTTGATGATTTGTCCTTCCTTTCTGAATCCTTGCTTCTTCATGACATTCTTCATTCATAACGGTCATCTCTACTCCTTCTCTCTCTTGGTGGTGATTCTTCTCTCCTACTTCTTCTTTTGGGAGAATCTTCTCTTCTTTTGTAGGGGGCGTACACTCATTGGAGTAGTGTCCGGGTCTTCCACAATTGTAGCAATTACGTTCACGACTTGAAGATCTTTTGTCATTATAGGACCTTGACTTGGAACTTCTTTCCTTGCTTCTACTCTTGTAGAATTTGTTGAAATTCTTCACCATTAGGCTCAATTCTTCATTGAAGGCTTGTTTCTCACTTGATGATGTGGGAGCATCACATGAGGCTTTGTAAGCACCACTTGACTTGTTGTGGAGCTCTTCCTTATCCTTAAGTGACATCTCATGAGCAACAATTCTTCCAATGACTTCTGTTGGCTTGAGATCTTTGTAATTGGGCATCATTTGGATCAATGTGCACACGGTATCATATTTTCCATTCAGGGCTCTTAGGATCTTCTTGATGATGAATCTATCAGTCATCTCTTCACTTCCTAAGCTGGCAATCTCATTTGTGATGAGAGCAAGCCTAGAGTACATTTCAGCGACGCCTTCACCATCCTTCATTTTGAACTTGTCAAGTTGACTTTGAAGCACATCCAATTTGGATTCCTTGACGGAGTCGGTACCTTCGTGTATATCAATCAAAGTATCCCAAATTTCCTTTGCATTCTCAAGACGGCTGATTTTGTTGAATTCTTCAGGGCACAATCCGTTGAAGAGAATATCACAAGCTTGAGCATTGTATTGCAGCATCTTCAACTCTTCCGCGGTAGCTTCACGGTATGGTTCTCTCCCATCAAAGAATTCACCTTGCAAGCCAATACACACAATAGCCCAAACGGTGGGGTTATGTCCAAGAATATGCATTTTCATCTTATGCTTCCAACTAGAAAATTTTGTACCATCAAAGTAAGGACCTCTATGGTGGTAATTTCCCTCGCTAGACGCCATACTCTCCTAGGTTGTGAAACCAAGGCTATGATCACCAAAAGCTATGGAAATCAAAGCAAATGGAGACCAAAGCTCTGATACCACTTGTAGGATGGAAACTATGTCTAGAGGGGGGATTAGACTACTTGACCAAATAAAAATCTAGCCTTTTACCAATTTTAATTCTTGGCAAATTTTAACAACTTAGCACAAGTCAAGTAATCAACCTACATGTTCAATTCTATGAGTATAGCAGCGGAATGTAAAACAATTACATATGAAGGTAAAGGGAGGAGTTTGGAGGGAGCAAACGCAATGTAGGCACAGAGATTTTTGGCGTGGTTTCGACAGGTGGTGCTATCGTACATCCACGTTGATGGAGACTTCAACCCACGAAGGGTAACGGTTGCGCGAGTCCACGGAGGGCTCCACCCACGAAGGGTCCACGAAGAAGCAACCTTGTCTATCCCACCATGACCATCGCCCACGAAGGACTTGCCTCACTAGGGTAGATCTTCATGAAGTAGGCGATCTCCTTGCCCGTACAAACTCCTTGGTTCAACTCCACAATCTTGACGGAGGCTCCCAAGTGACACCTAACCAATCTAGGAGACACCACTCTCCAAAAGATAATAGACGGTGTGTTGATGATGAACTCCTTGCTCTTGTGCTTCAGATGATAGTCTCCCCAACACTCAGCTCTCTCTCATAGGATTGGATTTGGTGGAAAGAGGTTTTGAGTGGAAAGCAACTTGGGGAAGGCTAGAGATCAAGATATATGTGGTTGGAATGGAATATCTTGACCTCAACACAAGTGTAGGTGGTTCTCTCTTAAAAAATATGTGTTGGAAGTGTAGGCATGTTCTGATGGCTCTCTCCATGAATGAAGAGTGGGTGGAGGGGTATATATAGCCTCCACACAAAATCTAACCGTTACACACAAATCACCAAACTCGATGGGACCGAATCATGAAACTCGGTCAGACCGATTTAGTTCAAAATGTGGAACGTTGGGATTTTGGGTGGGACCGACATGTCAATTCGGTGGGACCGATTCCATTAGGGTTAGGGCATAATGTAATCTCGGTGAGACCGATTACACAAACTCGGTGGGACCGATTTTGGTAATAGGAAAACAGAGAGTTGGTCAGGCAAACTCGGTGGGACCGATTCGCTCATCTCGGTTAGACCGAAACGTTACAAAGGGGAAACAAAGAGTTTGCATTGCCATCTCGGTGGGACCGATCGCTCATCTCGGTGGGACCGATCGCTCATCTCGGTTGGACCGAAACGTTATGAAGGGAAACATAGAGGTTGCAATCCCATCTCGATGAGACCGAGATCCCTATCGGTGAGACCGAAACAACTAGGGTTTGTGACAGTGGCTTTGTCAGGTGAACTCGGTGGCGCCAGGTAGGAAATTTCGGTGGGGCCGAGTTTGACTTTTGGTTTGGGACATATGTGGATATGAGAAAGTAGTTGAGGGTTTTGGAGCATATCACTAAGCACTTTGAGCAAGCAAGCCAGTAAGCAACACCTCATCCCCTTTTAATAGTATTGGCTTTCCTATGGACTCAATGTGATCTTGGATCACTAAAATAGAAAATGTAGAGTCCTGAGCTTTGAGCTTGAGCCAACATGTCTTCTTAGTATTTTGAGGGGTCCACTTTCTAATCCATGCCATGCCAAACATTGAGCTTTCCTGAAATATTTATCTTGAAATAGCATTAGCTCAATGGGCTATATGTTGTTAGGAATTACCAAGACCACCCAGGGATAGTTGCAGTTTCACCGGGGGACCGCCAGAGGGCAAGGAGCGCCGCATGCCCGAGCGGTACTTTGAAGACGTCCTGGAGGGGTCTCGTATTGTGGCAATGCAATGTGCGCAAGACATTATTTTCGAATGAATGCATTCATGTTGTCTCTGCCTTGTATGATGAAACAAAGTCGGTATGTAATATAAAGTTTGTTATTTAAAAAAATTCACCTCCTGTGCAGCCGTGTCATGTGAAATCTGAGAGTTGGCTAGTCATCGGCTTCTGCCCCCATGTAGGTAGTACGGGGGTGTTCGGGATGTAATCTAAACACTCTTGATACAATTGTTTGGTCCTTGAAGGAGGTGTTTAGCGTGACGAACCAAGCAATCGGACTATGCGGCTTTAGCACCCTCACTTAGCCATAGGAGTTTGGCAATAAAGATATAGGCGCAGCCCCTAGTATCCGAACTAGGATGTTGTAAACACCTGATCGGGTTAGTACCGATCCCTCGCGTAATGCGGAAAAAATCTCTAAAGATTTGAGACCTCCGAAGAGCTGACCGGCTCTCGCCGCATCATGACAATCAGTTTTCAGCTTTCTCTACTGAGGTGCTCATCCGGGTAAACCAGGTCACAATCCCTTTACTACCCTAGCCGATATAGCGAAACATAAGGTAGCAAGAACAGGAGCCGGGAAAACCAACTATTGACCAAAGACATGATTCGGAGCCAATGCATATAGTGCTAAATTCGGGGTGCCGAACTATACTGTAAAAAGTGTTTGGACTTTGTTGCCATGTTGTGGGGCGCTATGAAGCCCCTGGAAAATTGAAACGTACCAAAGTGTACGTGTGCTATTTGATAAAGTTATCAAAAAAGAAAAAGAAGAAAGGGTAGTAAGCTAGAGCCGTAGAATTTGGGCTGCAAACTGTTTCCATGATAATTTCATTACTGCGTCAAAGCGCATTTATACAAGTAGTGAAATAAGAAGAAGGCTATTTAATATGCCTTAACCAAGGGAGAGCTGCGTGTGGGTCCTAAAAACAGGTAGAGGGATCGTTAAAGAAACCACCTAAAAATTCCCCCGTACGTCCATGCTTCTTGCCGTCTTGGTGTGTTTATCCTTCGAAAAGGACCGATGGCCAGGCCATCAGAGAAGGCTTATGGAAAAGAAACCTGAAAAGGATAAAGAAGAAAAAGTGAAAGTGCGTGTGTCCGGGGGCGGTCGAGCCGTATTGTGGATCACAAGCTAGTTATGCCTCCATCCATGCCCATGGTATTTTGAGTGCGTAGTTATGTACGTGCGGTACAATTGCCGCCACTTGGTCGGGACTGGGACGGAGGCCGAATTGCTAGTCGAGCTCTTGACGAGCCGAGCTGTCCTGCTGCAGAATAGTCCGGACTCTCTTGACAGTGTCCGGGAGCTCGGCCGTCGAATTAAGGTTCTGCTTGAAAAGGCCGCTATGTACTTTTGCTGCTAAGGCAGCGGTGTGCTCCTCGGTGCGAAGGGAGCATTTCATGTTTCCATTAACTGTTATGACGCCGCGTGGTCCGGGCATCTTGAGCTTGAGATAAGCATAGTGTGGTACTGCATTGAATCGAGCAAATGCGGTTCGTCCAAGCAGTGTGTGATAGCCGCTGCGAAAGGGGACGATATCGAAGATTAACTCCTCGCTTCGGAAGTTGTCCGGAGATCCAAAGACAACCTATAGTGTGATTGAGCCCGTACAGCGGGCCTCTACACCTGGTATGACTCCTTTAAAGGTAGTCTTTGTGGGCTTGATCCGTGATGGATTAATGCCCATTTTACGCACTGTATCCTGATAGAGCAGGTTGAGGCTGCTGCCACTGTCCATCAGGACTCGCGTTAGGTGGAACCCATCAATTATTGGGTCCAGGACCAGTGCGGCTGAACCGCCATGATGGATACTGGTCGGATAATCCCAACGATCAAAAGTGATCGGGCATGACGACCATGGATTAAATTTTGGGGCGACTAGCTCTATTGCGTAGACGTCCCTGAGCGCGCGCTTGTGCTCCCTCTTGGGGATGTGAGTAGCGTATATCATGTTCACTGTTTTGACCTGAGGGGGAAACTTCTTCTGTCCCCCTGTGTTCGGTGGCCAGGGATCCTCGTCGTCGTCCTCGCTTTGCGATCCCTTCTCCTTGCTTTCGACATTTAACTTGCCGACTTGTTTAAAAACCCAACAATCTCTGTTGGTATGATTGGGTGGTTTGTCTGGGGTGCCATGGATCTGGCACGGATGATCAAGTATGCGGTCAAAGCTAGATGAGCCCGAATTGTTCTTTTTGAACGGCTTCTTCCACTGACCGGACATAGAGCCACTGAATCCAGCATTGACTGCCGTATCATCGGTGTTGTCATTGTTGTTTCGACGCTTGTGTCTATTGCGTCGGGACTTGTCATTGCAGTTTCTGGCTTCAGAGGTTCCGGCGTTGCTTGCATTGTTTTTGTTACGGGCCAGTCAACTATCTTCACCCGCACAAAAGCGGGTCATGAGTGCCGTGAGGGCTGCCATGGACTTCTGCTTTTCTTGGCTGAGGTGTTGGGCGAGCCATTCGTTGCGGATGTTGTGTTTAAAGGCCGCTAGGGCTTCGGCATCCAGATAGTCGACGATCTGGTTCTTTTTGGTTAGGAACCTAGTCCAGAATTTCCTGGCTGACTCTCCGGGCTGTTGAACTATATGGCTTAAGTCATCGGCGTCTGGTGGCCGGACATATGTACCTTGGAAGTTGTCGCGGAAGGCGTCTTCCAAATCCTCCCAGCTGCCAATAGAGTTTTCGGGCAGACTGTTTAACAAGTGTCGAGCTGGCCCTTTGAGTTTTAATGGGAGGTATTTGATGGCGTGGAGGTCATATCCACGGGCCATATGGATAAGGAGAAGGAAATCCTCAATCCACACCGTGGGATCAGTTGTTCCATCATATGATTCAATATTCACGGGTTTAAACCCTTCTGGGAATTCATGCTCCATTACTTCGTCAGTGAAGCAAAGAGGGTGTGCGGCGCCTCTATATCGGGCCACATCGTGGTGTAGCTCTGATGGAGTCCGTCTGCGGTTTTCGGCCCGCACATGACTAGGCTTATCATGATCGGCTTGATAGCCGTCGTCGCGCGTCGAGGCACACCCCCGTGATCCGTAGATCGATCTGGCTGGGCCTGTTTTATTCTTCAGGCCCTGCTAGAGATAATACGTGTATCCCTAAGTAGTTGTGTCTCTGCCTTTACGGCGAGGTAAGGCGGGCTGGTGTTCGGCTTGTGTTGACGCTTTGTCCTAACCACGTGGTGGTCGGTCAGCCGCATTGTGTACTGACGGCCTAGGCTCCAACGCCTCATTGCTACCTCTTGAGCACTTGCATTGGTTGTCCCTCGAAGAGGAAAGGGTGATGCAGCAAAGTAGCGTAAGTATTTCCCTTAGTTTTTGAGAACCAAGGTATCAATCCAGTAGGAGGCCACGCATGAGTCCCTCGCACCTACACAAACAAATAAATCTTCGCAACCAACGCGATAAGGGGTTGTCAATCCCTACACGGTCACTTACGAGAGTGAGATCTGATAGATATGATAAGATAATATTTTTGGTATTTTTATGATAAAGATGCAAAGTAAAATAAAAGGCAAAGGAAATAACTAAGTATTGGAAGATTAATATGATGGAAGATAGACCCGGGGGCCATAGGTTTCACTAGTGGCTTCTCTCAAGAGCATAAGCATTCACGGTGGGTAAACAAATTACTGTTGAACAATTGATAGAATTGAGCATAGTTATGAGAATATCTAGGTATGATCATGTATATAGGCATCACGTTCGAGACAAGCAGACCGACTCCTGCCTGCATCTACTACTATTACTCCACACATCGACCGCTATCCAGCATGCATCTAGAGTATTAAGTTCAAGAGAACAGAGTAATGCTTTAAGCAAGATGACATGATGTAGAGGGATAAACTCATGCAATATGATATAAACCCCATCTTGTTATCCTCGATGGCAACAATACAATACATGCCTTGCTGCCCCTACTGTCACTAGGAAAGGACACCGCAAGATTGAACCCAAAGCTAAGCACTTCTCCCATTGCAAGAAAGATCAATCTAGTAGGCCAAACCAAACTGATAATTCGAAGAGACTTGCAAAGATAACCAATCATACATAAAAGAATTTAGAGAAGATTCAAATATTGTTCATAGATAAACATGATCATAAACCCACAATTCATCGGTCTCAACAAACACACCGCAAAAGAAGATTACATCAAATAGATCTACACAAGAGAGGGGGAGAACTTTGTATTGAGATCCAAAAAGAGAGAAGAAGCCATCTAGATAATAACTATGGACCCATAGGTCTGAAGTAAACTACTCACACTTCATCGGAGAGGCTATGTTGTTGATGTAGAAGCCCTCCGTGATCGATGCCCCCTCCGGCGGAGCTCCGGAACAGGCCCCAAGATGGGACCCCGTGGATACAGAAAGTTACGGTGGTGGAATTAGGGTTTTGGCTCCGTATCTGGTAGTTTGGGGGTACGTAGGTATATATAGGAGGAATGAGAGCGTCGGTGGAGCAACAGGGGGCCCACGAGGGTGGAGGGCACACTTGGGGGGTAGAAGCGCCCCCTACCTCGTGGCCTCCTGGTTGATGTCTTGACGTAGGGTGAAAGTCCTCTAGATCATGTTCGTTCCGAAAATCACGTTCCTGAAGGCTTCATTCCGTTTGGACTCCGTTTGATATTCTTTTTCTACAAAACCCTAAAATAGGCAAAAAAACAGCAATTCTGGGCTGGGCCTCCGGTTAATAGGTTAGTCCCCAATATAATATTGTCACACCCTAGCTAGTTCAAGCATTAGAGTGTGCATCATGTTTAAATTCCTCTTAAATTTGAAATGGGGAAGGCAGAAACCCCCAACACCCCCCCTGGAAACAACTAGGGTTTACTAAAATTATTTTCAATGAACCTGGAATGCCCTTCTAAAAATTTCACCCTCTTTGTCTTGGGTTAGAACCTCTGGCAAAATTGGTGCACAATTTTCTAGGTCCACAGAAGGTCATTGAATTAAGTCATAAGTATTTGAATTTGGGCATTTAAATGCTATAAAATAATTTAAATGCTCAAATAATTCTGGAAGTAAATGTTTGCTGTTGGAAATATTCTAAACAGAGCCCACAATTATTTTCAAGATTTTTGGAAACGTTTTAGTATTTTTAATAAAGCCCAATAGTTGCAGAATAGAAAAAGAAAGCAAGTCAAAAAAGAGAGAGAGGGAAGCCCGCGTGGGCCTTACCTGTGCTGGCCCAGCCCACCTGGCTCGGCCCAGCCGACTGGCCTTGCCAGTCATCGTCCTCCTCCCGCCAGAAGGACGAGGAGCGCGTGGCCGGCGCCCGCGGCCACACGCCGGCCACCTCCTCCTTCAGCCGACGCCCTGGAGACATCCAGGGATGCCACGCCAACCCCCACGTCCCCCTCTCATCCTCCCTCACTCTCTCCCTCGTCTCCCTCACCCTCTCCCGTGATGGCCGAGCGCGATCCTCACTGTCGTTCACCATAGACGTCACCAGAGCCACCCCCTCACCCCTCCGACAAGCCCAATAGCTCTGCCTCGTCGCCCTGGACCTTTCCGCTGACCCACGCGACTCCAAACGCCGCCGAACGCCGTCTTCGCCCTCGTCTTCAACCTCGGGCACCCGAGCCGTCTCCGGTCGATTCGACGCTGCCAGGACCTCCCCGAGCTCGTTGACCCCCTCTCCGACCCCGCTGTGAGCTCCTCTTCCTCTTCCCCTAGCTCCCGTGCTCGTTTGGCCTCTGTAGTCGCCACTTCCACCGCACCCGAAAGTTCCCCGCCGCCGGCCATGGCGCCGTCGTGGCTAGAGCCACAGTGGCTCGAAGCCAAGCTCACCGTTGTGCTCAGCGCAGCACCAGGAGCCCGTAGCCACCACCAGCTCCTTCTCCCGTGCACCGTAGTGTCGAACCCAACCCCGTCCGAACTCCGGCCGCCGTTGTCGAGCTCGCCGGCGTCGTTTCCGGCGTCCCCGTGTTCAACCACTTGCACCACTGGATGCGGCAGCTCCCCAGCTACGCGTAGCACGTCTCCAACGGCGATTTGGTCACCGAAGGACCAAATCCGAAGCTCTCCGTCGTCTCGGCCTCGCCGGTGGCTAAACGCCGGCAGGCTTTGACCCGTTGACCGGTGGGTTTGACCGCTGACATGGACTGGGTGGGCCCAGGTTGACTCCCCTAAGTCAATGACAAGTGGGCCCCCCTCTGCTAACTAAATCAAATTAGTTTTAACTAAAAATAATTAGTTTAATTAACTATTGACACGCGGGACCCACCAGTCAGGTTTGACCTGGACGTCCCTGTTGACCACTGACATCACCCTGACGTAATGCTGACACAGTAATTAAATTACTGGAATTATTCTTATACAGGAAATTCCAGAAAATAGTCAAAACTTCTAAAAATCATAGAAAATCAACCATAACTCCAAATGTAAAGATTTATATATGAAAAATGATCAGAAAAATTCAATCTATCCATCTGTAATGGTTTCATGCATGACAAAACAAGTTAACCTTGTTGTTTAAGTAGAATAAGGTAATACACTAATGTGGCTATGTTAAATGAACTAACATTTGAACCTTTGGTTCAAATAAGCACATTCCTTTCTGTTATAGCTTGCATTAGGCCAAGACACATTCATATTGCCATGTCATAGCATGCATCATATTGTTGCATATCGTCATGTGTTGATTGTGTTCCGATGTGTTCTTCGTGGTAGGTTCTGCCTCCGAGGATATTCACGAGTATCCAACTGAAGGGCAGTATCCCACTACCACTCCATCAGGCAAGCAACCCATTGATCATTCCGATACAAACCCATGTTCTCGCTTCTGCTCTTGTTTACTGCATTAAGACAACGCGATTCAAACTGCTGTGTGCTACGGTAGCTGAACCCTTATCCTCTGCATGACCTGTCATTGCCACAGTAACTAGATGAAACCCACTAGCATGTGTAGGAGTTGATTGAGCCATGTATGTGATTCCTACCTTGCTATGCCTGCTATGCTTAGAGTTGTGTCAGGTCTGGTTCATCTGGGTGATGGGCTAGAGTGAAATGCTTATGCCAGTAATGTGAGGGATGTGTTGAACATGTTTTGGTAAAGGTATCGATGAGAGGCCATGTAGGAGTACATGGTGGGTTGTTTCATTGAGGCCGTCCATAAGAACTGAGATCTGTATGTGTGATTTAAGATGCAGTTACTACCGTACATTGGGCCCGAAACCAATGGACCCTCTCGGCTTCTTAATCACCCTAGTACTCTGTCCAGGAGTTGCAAATAGTTTCTGGTGTTTGTAGGTTATGTGTTGGCGGCCGTGCGTAGCGCTGACCCTAGGGGTGGGCTATGTTGCGGTAGATACACCGTGGCACGGTGTACCGAGTCACCCATTTGGTGTCTCGGGAACCCTGTTCACATTGTTCGGGGCCGTAAGTGGAAACCTCGGCCGGACTCCCTGCGGATGGAACCTGGATAGGCGATAAACCTGGACTAGAGACTTAAGTGTTTGGGTAGGCCGTGGTCGACACCCTCGCTGGGCTTCCGCTTGAAGGTTGTCGAGTACATGTCGTATAAACGGCGGTAAGTGGTGAAAGCGTGTATGAAGAAGTACACCCCTGCAGGGTATAAAACTATTCGAATAGCCGCGTCCACGGTAAAGGACTACTTGGTTGCCTATGCAGTTCATAGACAAGTTAATGGATACTACTAAAAGACTCAAGATAAGTGTGAGTACCGAGGATGGCCCTCTCGTAGGATGACAAGGGAGGATCCCCGGTGGAGTATTGTGTTGGTGAGTAGTGGACTCATGTGCGGAAACTATTTTACTAGTGGAGTTCCGTAGGATAGCTTAGCCAAGAGTCAAAGCTGGCTTGCTGCAATAACCCCACCACCTTCTTGAGAATAAGCATGTATAGTAGGTTCTGTTGTAAGACTTGTTGAGTACCCTTGTACTCATGTTTGCTTAATTACTGTTTTCAGACGACAACACCGCCCCCTCTGATGGGTTCTACGTAGACCTTGACGTCGACGAGTGACTAGCCACCCAGGTGGTGATCCTGGCCATGGAGGGCCCTATGTAGATAGACAGGCTTCGAGAAGCCTTCTTTCTTTCTAGAGTCTGTACTCAGACTAGTTGCTTCCGCATGTGCTTGTATGATTGTATGACTTGAGTGTCGGGTCATGTGACCCCTATCTGTATGAACATGTTATGTATGGCTCTCTGGAGCCTTTAAATAAAGTACTTGAGTTGTAGAGTTTTGTTGTGATGCCATGTTGTATGTACTCATATCGGGCATATTGTGTGTATGATTGAAATGCTTGGTATGAGTGGGATCCGACAATCTAGTTGTTTATCCTTGGCAGCCTTTCTTATGGGGAAATGTAGTCTAGTGTTCCTCGAGCCATAGTAGTCCGCTACAGCCCGGTTCACCGGAGTCCTGCTAGCCCAGCACTACTGTTCAGGACACTTGACTGGCCGGCATGTGTTTCACTTCGTTCCTATGTCTGTCCCTTCGGGGAAATGTCACGCGGTGATTCCGGAGTCCTGCCTAGCCTGCTACAGCCCGGGTTCCCCGGAGTCCTGTTAGCCCAGTGCTACAGCCCGGAATCACTCGCTGATGACCGACATGCTCGATGTGATTCATGTATGCCTGTCTCCATAGGTCTGTGCCGCTTTGGGTTCACGACTAGCCATGTCGGCCCGGGTTCTCTGTCATATGGATGCTAGCGACACTATCATATACGTGAGCCAAAAGGCGCAAACGGTCCCGGGCCATGGTAAGGCGACACCCGTGGGATACCGTGCGTGAGGCCGCAAAGTGATATGAGGTGTTACCGGCTAGATCGATGTGGCTTGGAATCGGGGTCCTGACAGCGTTGGTATCAGAGCCGGACTGCCTGTAGGTTCGTTGAGCCAAACTGGTCGATGTCGAGTCTAGAAATGCTTTAGTTATATGTAGGGGAATTGATTGTGGGAGGGAACGTAAGGCTCTTTTACTCCTTTACCCTATGCCTCTGATCTGAGTCATTCTCTTCTCATTCAACGTGGGTTAAGGACTAGGCTCTCTTCTTCTATCAGGATCACGTGTTACTAATCCGTAGTAGCTTATAGGATTGTTGTTACAAGCCCCAGTTCAGTTTCTACTATTTTAGTATGTTGCTAATTGGATCAGAACCTTGATATGATGTTGTTGAGTGGTATTGCGAACTGTTGTGGATGTCTCAAATCTTTTTCTGAGCATTTACAGCTGTTATGCTGTCCAATTTTCCCTAGAAATTCTGATGTCTTTGCATTGTGGTTGTGCTTTCAGATGGCCAACCGTGTTCAAAACCAAGTGGTTCGCCTGACCCGGTGCCTCGACGTGCCCGGTCATACTGCTATGTTAGTCCGGGTAATGATCGAGACGGGTTACCGTTGGTATCCCGAATACACCGTCGAAGAGCAATTCCGAGACTTTAATCAAAGCCAATATTTCTGCACCGTCAGGATATTTCCTTCTTATCCTGGATCTACCGAGCCCCTTCACTGTTCCTATGGACTCGGGGTTACTGTTGAGATGGCTGTGCAGGATGCTGCCTATTCCATGATGACCATCATGCGAGTCCGGACTGGCCTGCTTCGGAACACCGACTTCCGTTACATGCCAGCTTCACTTCCGGGAGCGCAAGGGTATCTTCAGGCTATCTATGCTGACTCCACTCAGGAGGACTCATTAACTCGTACCACTGCCGAGATGCTCGAAGATAAGGACCGAGAGAATCGGGCCTTGAGGCTGGAGCTTTTCAATACCCGTGCTGATCATTGGGCCACATTGACTCGGTTTTCACCTGCGGTGCAAGCTGGATGTATGGATACAAGGGATCTGTATCCTGTGAGATCTGCTTTGCCAGACATGGTGGATTGGCGTGATGTGGGAGGCATCACCCCACCCCGTGGTCCCCGCAGGCCACCGTTTGTTGGTCCAAGACCTCATCCTAGCCCCTATGGTCCACAGGCTCCTCAGGACCGTCTGTTCCCGGATGGTCATGTTGAACTTCCAGGCTATGGAGGTGACTTCTATGAGGACTACTACGGAGCTGTCTGAGTTAGTAGTAGTACCACTAGTATTGTAATAGTTGTATCTTCACTGTCCTGTGTGACTTGTGGAATACGACTTGGTGTGTAATCAATTCCGGAGGTGTAGTCAAATAATGTATAGGAGCTTGGAATGCCTCCGATGAGATGTAACGTCTTCCATCATAGTTGTACTGTAGCTTGGGCTTGTACTAAACTATGTATGATGTGTATGACCGTTGGTATATATATGGCAGTCTTATATTACCATGACATACGGATGAACATCTCTGCATTCCGTGTTATCCATTACATTCTGCACTTCCTTGCTAAGTTTGAGCCATCATTGTCTAAACCGTTGTCTTGTTTTCTCCTAGGATGGTCAACACCCGCAGCAACCCTGCTGCCTCGGAGCAGGGGGAAGCCAGTGCAGCTAGGGGTGAAAATCTGCCTCACCCGCCTTCTCTGGCCGAAGTGATGCTGGAGGCGGAAAGAAACAAGCGTGAGACTAACTGCCTGCTAGAGCGGATTGAGCAGAACACTGCACGCCACCCGCGAAATGACTTGGTGTCAATCAATGACTTTATCAAGCTGTACCCACCAAAGTTTAACCATTCCGTCGAGCCCCTCGACGCGGATGACTGGCTTCGCAGCATCACCCACAAGCTACGTTCTGCCAACGTAGCCGAAGCCGACAAGGTTACTTATGCTGCCTACCATCTCGAAGGCCCTGCTAGCCTCTGGTGGGAAAATTTTGAAGCTATGCGCCCGGTCGGCCAAATCACTACTTGGGCTGAATTCAGTGAGGCTTTCCGTGAGCATCACATTCCGGAAGGTCTCATGGATCGCAAGAGGGAGGAGTTCTGCAACTTCACCCAAGGAAGACTGACTGTGGATGCTTATAGTCGTGAATTTGGGAATCTGGCACGTTATGCCCCTGAAGAGGTATCTACTGACGCTAAGAAGCAGGCAAGGTTCCGCAAGGGACTTAGCCCTGAGCTTCACCGCGATCTTCGTCTGCACGAGTGCACCTCCTTTCAGAAGTTGGTCAATAAAGCCATCAGTGCTGAGACAGGCCAGACTGATTATGACGCTTCACGCAAGCACTCCCGTGATTTTGGCTCTTCATCCGGCTCTGGAGCTCAGAAGCGCCGGGTGTGGATTCCAAGCACGGCACTGCCACCCAGGTTCATCCCGAGGCCATCCTTTGAGGCGCCTCGTCCCAACCAGCAATTTGCACCGCCCAAGCCCTATGGTGGCCCCGCTGCTAATGCTGCTCCACGCCCCAATGTGGTGACATGCTTTAAGTGTGGAGAGCCGGGTCACTATAGCCGAGAGTGTCCCCAGAACAACAACCCCATTCAAACTGGAAAGTCCGTTGGCCGTGGTAAGCCTGCGGGAAAGACATTCTACGCCAAGCCGGTCACCACTGCCCGTGGCCATGTCAACTATGTTTCAGCCGAGGAGGCTCATGAGGATCCCAGCGTCGTCCTTGGTACACTCCTTGTTAACTGCCATCCGGCATCTGTTCTTTTCGATACTGGAGCATCTCATTCATTCATATCCGAGAACTATGCTTGATTGCATAACACGACATTCTGTGACATGCCCACTTCCATGGTAATTCAAACTCCGGGTTCCAAATGGCAAACTTCTAGAGTAAGCCATGGGAACGAAATTCTTGTCGATAGACTTGTCTTCCTTGCATCCTTAATAGCTCTCAAGTCCACGGACATAAACATCATCTTGGGTATGGACTGGATGTCAGCTCATTATGCTAAGATTGATTGTGCCACTAGAACCGTTCAACTTACTCACCCATCGGGCAAGACAGTCAATGTCTTAACTCAAGTGGCCAAGCGCCAACTTTACTCCCTAAATGCCAACCCCCTTCCAGACCTTGAGGATGTTCCGGTAGTCCGAGACTTTCCGGATGTCTTTCCAGAAGAACTGCCAGGTGTTCCACCTGACAGGGATGTCGAGTTTGTGATAGACCTTGTTCCAGGAACCGTTCCAATTTCTAGAAGACCCTACAAGATGGCACCCTTAGAACTAGCCGAGCTTAAGAACCAACTCGATGAGTCCTTGAAAAAGGGTTTCATCCGTCCTAGTTCCTCTCCTTGGGCTTGCCCCGTCCTCTTCGTCAAGAAGAAGGATGGAACGGATCGAATGGTTGTAGATTATCAACCTGTCAATTTGGTCACCATCAAGAACAAATATCCGCTTCCCAGGATCAACGATCTGTATGATCAGCTCGCTGGATCCTCAGTCTTCTCCAAGATGGATTTGAGGTTGGGCTACCATCAAATCAAAATCAGAAACGGGGACATTCCCAAAACGGCCTTTGTTACTCGTTATGGCCAATACGAGTACACTGTTATGTCCTTCGGTTTAACCAATGCCCCAGCTACCTTCTCCCTGTTAATGAACTCGGTTTTCATGGAGTACTTGGATAAATTCGTCGTAGTATACCTCGATGACATACTCATCTACTCCAAGAATGAAGAGGAACATGCTGAACATCTAAGGCTGGTATTGATGAAACTTCGAGAGCATCGCCTTTATGCCAAATTCTCCAAGTGTGAATTTTGGTTGCCAGAAGTGACCTATCTAGGCCATGTAATCTCTGGCAAGGGTATTGCTGTCAATCCCGAGCGAGTTCAAGCCGTCCTTGATTGGACTCCACCTGAGACGGTCAAGCAAGTTTGGAGTTTCCTTGGCTTAGCGAGCTATTGCCGCCGCTTCGTTGAGAATTTCTCCAAGGTTGCTAAACCTCTAACTGAACTCCTCAAGAAAGATAAAAAGTTCGAGTGGACTCCACAGTGCGAGTTCAGCTTTCAGGAACTGAAAAGACGCCTGACATCTGCTCCCGTACTGGTACCACCAGATTTCTCCAAGGACTTTATTATCTATTGCGACGCCTCGCGACAAGGACTAGGTTGCATACTCATGCAAGATTGTCAGGTAATTGCCTATGCTTCACGGCAATTACACCCACATGAGGAAAATTATCCCACACATGATCTAGAGCTTGCAGCTGTAGTCCATGCACTTAAAACTTGGCGACATTACCTCCTCGGTAATCGTTGCGAGATCTTCACCGATCACCAAAGTTTGAAATATATCTTCACCCAACCAGATTTGAATCTCAGGCAAAGACGTTGGGTCGAGTTGATCTCGGATTACGACTTAGGAATAACTTACACCCCGGGCAAAGCCAATGTCATGGCTGATGCGCTAAGCCGTAAGTCCTATTGTAACAACCTGATGTTACAACAAAGTCAACCACTTCTCCATGAGGAATTTCGTAAGCTAAATCTTCACATTGTTCCTCGAGGATTCCTATCCACCCTGGTGGCGAAACCTACCCTTACGGATCAGATCATCAAGGCACAGAAGGTAGATCCGGGAATCTCCCGTATTAAGAGAAACATTAAGAAAGGAGTCGCGAATTGTTTCTCCATCGATGATCAAGGTGTCGTATACTTTGGAAATCGCCTAATGGTTCCAAAGGCACGAAACCTGAGGCGGCTGATCCTTAAGGAAGCTCATGAATCCCCTATCACCATTCATCCCCGTAGTACTAAAATGTATCAAGACCTACGCCAGAGGTTTTGGTGGACTAGGATGAAGAGAGAAATCGCTCAATACATTGCTAATTGCGACGTTTGTCGTCGTGTTAAAGCAGAGCATCAACAGCCTGCTGGCACCCTTCAACCTTTGGCTATTCCTGAATGGAAATGGGATAAAATCAGTATGGATTTCATCACTGGGTTTTCCAGGACCAAGAGAGGGAATAATGCCATCTTCGTCGTGATCGACCGACTTTCCAAAGTAGCCCATTTCCTACCTGTTCGTGAGAGTATCACCGCTAGCCAGCTAGCCGATTTATACATCTCCCGAATAGTGTCTCTTCATGGTGTCCCATTGGAAATTAACTCAGACCATGGGAGTCTCTTCACCTCTCGATTTTGGGAAAGTTTCCAAAATGCTATGGGAACTCATCTCTCTTTTAGTACCGCCTTCCATCCTCAATCAAGTGGTCAAGTAGAAGGAGTTAATCAAATTCTGGAAGATATGCTCCGAGCTTCTGTTATCTCGTTCGGAATGAGTTGGGAGAAATGCCTTCCATTCGCGGAGTTTGCTTATAACAATAGTTATCAAGCCAGCTTGGGCAAGGCTCCTTTCGAAGTTCTCTATGGACGAAAATGTCGAACGCCTCTTAACTGGTCAGAAACCGGGGAAAGACAACTCTTTGGCCCGGATATGATTCAGGAAGCAGAAGAGCAGGTTCGCGTTATTCGTGAGATATTGAAAACAGCCCAATCTCGTCAAAAGAGTCAATATGATCGTAAACATAAGCCTATGACTTATGAAGTCGGCGAGAAGGCTTACCTTCGGGTCACTCCGTTAAAGGGAACCCATCGTTTCGGTATCAAAGGCAAATTGGCTCCTCGTTACATTGGACCCTTTCGCATTCTTGCCAAACGAGGAGAAGTTGCCTACCAATTGGAACTACCTTTGCATCTTTCCAGAGTTCATGATGTCTTCCACGTTTCTCAACTCAGGCGTTGCTTCGCGGATCCCATCTGTGGAGTGGACCACGAAACGCTTGATCTACAAGATAACCTCTCCTATCGGGAATATCCCGTTCGTATCCTTGATCAAGTCGAGCGTACCACTCGACGTCATAATATCAAGTTTCTCAAGGCTCAATGGTCACACCATTCCGAGAAAGAAGCCACTTGGGAAAGGGAGGATCGTCTTCGACTCAAGTACCCCACCTTCTTCCCGGAGGATCCTAAATCTCAGGACGAGATTCTTTTGAGTGGGGGTGAGTTGTCAAACCCTAGCTAGTTCAAGCATTAGAGTGTGCATCATGTTTAAATTCCTCTTAAATTTGAAATGGGGAAGGCAGAAACCCCGAACACCCCCTGGAAACAACTAGGGTTTACTAAAATTATTTTCAATGAACCTGAAATGCCCTTCTAAAAAGTTCACCCTCTTTGTCTTGGGTTAGAACCTCTGGCAAAATTGGTGCACAATTTTCTAGGTCAACAGAAGGTCATTGAATTAAGTCATAAGTATTTGAATTTGGGCATTTAAATGCTATAAAATAATTTAAATGCTCAAATAATTCTGGAAATGAATGTTTGTTGTTGGAAATATTCTAAACAGAGCCCACAATTATTTTCAGGATTTTTGGAAAGGTTTTAGTATTTTTAATAAAGCCCAACAGTTGCAGTTTAATAGAAAAAGAAAGCAAGTCAAAAAAAGAGAGAGAGGGAAGCCCACCTGGGCCTTACCTGTGCTGGCCCAGCCCACCTGGCTCGGCCCAGCCGACTGGCCTTGCCAGTCGTCGTCCTCCTCCCGCCAGAAGGACGAGGAGCGCGTGGCCGGCGCCCGCAGCCACACGCCGGCCACCTCCTGCTTCTACCGACGCCCTGGAGACGTCCAGGGATGCCACGCCGACCCCCACGTCCCCCTCTCATCCTCCCTCACTCTATCCCTCGTCTCCCTCACCCTCTCCCGCGATGGCCGAGCGGGATCCTCGCCGCAGTTCGCCGTAGACGTCACCAGAGCCACCCCCTCACCCCTCCAACAAGCCCAATAGCTCCGCCTCGTCGCACTGGACCTCTCCGCTGACCCACGCGACTCCAAACGCCGCTGAACGCCGTCTTCGCCCTCGTCTTCAACCTCGGGCACCCGAGCCGTCTCCGGTCGATTCGACGCCGCCAGGACCTCCCCGAGCTCGCTGACCCCCTCTCCGACCCCGCTGTGAGCTCCTCTTCCTCTTCCCCTAGCTCCCGTGCTCGTTTGGCCTCTGTAGTCGCCACTTCCACCGCACCCGAAAGTTCCCCGCTGCCGGCCATGGCGCCGTCGTGGCTAGAGCCACAGTGGCTCGAAGCCAAGCTCACCGTTGTGCTCAGTGCAGCACCAGGAGCCCGTAGCCACCACCAGCTCCTTCTCCCGTGCACCGTAGCGTCGAACCCAACCCCGTCCGAACTCCGGCCGCCGCTGTCGAGCTCGCCGGCATCGTTTCTGGCGTCCCCGTGTCCAACCACTTGCACCACTGGATGCGACAGCTCCCCAGCTACGCGTAGCACGTCTCCACCGGCGATTTGGTCACCGGAGGACCAAATCCGAAGCTCTCCACCGTCTCGGCCTCGCCGGCGGCTAAACGCCGGCAGGCTTTGCCTCGTTGACCGGTGGGTTTGACCGCTGACGTGGACTGGGTGGGCCCAGGTTGACTCCCCTAAGTCAATGACAAGTGGGGCCCCCTCTGCTAACTAAATCAAATTAGTTTTAACTAAAAATAATTAGTTTAATTAACTACTGACACGCGGGACCCACCAGTCAGGTTTGACCTGGACGTCCCCGTCGACCACTGACATCACCCTGACGTAATGCTGACGCAGTAATTAAATTACTGGAATTATTCTTATACAGGAAATTCCAGAAAATAGTCAAAACTTCTAAAAATCATAGAAAATCAACCATAACTCCAAATGTAAAGATTTATATATGAAAAATGATCAGGAAAATTCAATCTATCCATCTGTAATGGTTTCATGCATGACAATACAAGTTAACCTTGTTGTTTAAGTAGAATAAGGTAATACACTAATGTGGCTATGTTAAATGAACTAACATTTGAACCTTTGGTTCAAATAAGCACATTTTTTTCTGTTATAGCTTGCATTAGGCCAAGACGCATTCATATTGCCATGTCATAGCATGCATCATATTGTTGCATATCGTCATGTGTTGATTGTGTTCCGATGTGTTCTTCGTGGTAGGTTCTGCCTCCGAGGATATTCACGAGTATCCGTCTGAAGGGCAGTACCCTACTACCTCTACAACAGGCAAGCAACCCATTGATCATTCCGATACATACCCATGTTCTCGCTTCTGCTCTTGTTTACTGCATTAAGACAACGCGATTCAAACTGCTGTGTGCTACGGTAGCTGAACCCTTATCCTCTGCATGACCTGTCATTGCCACAGTAACTAGATGAAACCCACTAGCATGTGTAGGAGTTGATTGAGCCATGTATGTGATTCCTACCTTGCTATGCCTGCTATGCTTAGAGTTGTGTCAGGTCTGGTTCATCTGGGTGATGGGCTAGAGTGAAATGCTTATGCCGGTAATGTGAGGGATGTGTTGAACATGTTTTGGTAAAGGTATCGATGAGAGGCCATGTAGGAGTACATGGTGGGTTGTTTCATTGAGGCCGTCCATAAGAACTGAGATCTGTATGTGTGATTTAAGATGCAGTTACTACCGTACATTGGGCCCGAAACCAATGGACCCTCTCGGCTTCTTAATCACCCTAGTACTCTGTCCAGGAGTTGCAAATAGTTTCTGGTGTTTGTAGGTTATGTGTTGGCGGCCGTGCGTAGCACTGACCCTAGGGGTGGGCTATGTTGCGGTAGATACACCGTGGCACGGTGTACCGAGTCACCCGTTTGGTGTCTCGGGAACCCTGTTCACATCGTTCGGGGCCGTAAGTGGAAACCTCGGCCGGACTCCCTGCGGATGGAACCTGGATAGGCGATAAACCTGGACTAGAGACTTAAGTGTTTGGGTAGGCCGTGGCCGACACCCTCGCTGGGCTTCCGCTTGAAGGTTGTCGAGTACATGTTGTGTAAACGGCGGTAAGTGGTGAAAGCGTCTATGAAGAAGTACACCCCTGCAGGGTATAAAACTATTCGAATAGCCGCGTCCGCGGTAAAGGACTACTTGGTTGCCTATGCAGTTCGTAGACAAGTTAATGGATACCACTAAAAGACTCAAGATAAGTGTGAGTACCGAGGATGGCCCTCTCGTAGGATGACGAGGGAGGATCCCCGGTGGAGTATTCTGTTGGTGAGTAGTGGACTCGTGTGCGGAAACTATTTTACTAGTGGAGTTCCGTAGGATAGCTTAGCCAAGAGTCAAAGCTGGCTTGCTGCAATAACCCCACCACCTTCTTGAGAATAAGCATGTATAGTAGGTTCTGTTGTAAGACTTGCTGAGTACCCTTGTACTCATGTTTTCTTAATTACTGTTTTCAGACGACAACACCGCCCCCTCCGATGGGTTCTACGTAGACCTTGACGTCGACGAGTGACTTGCCACCCAGGCGGTGATCCTGGCCATGGAGGGGCCTATGTAGATAGACAGGCTTCGAGAAGCCTTCTTTCTTTCTAGAGTCTGTACTCAGACTAGTTGCTTCCGCATGTGCTTGTATGATTGTATGACTTGAGTGTCGGGTCATGTGACCCCTATCTGTATGAACTTGCTATGTATGGCTCTCTAGAGCCTTTAAGTAAAGTACTTGAGTTGTAGAGTTTTGTTGTGATGCCATGTTCTATGTACTCAAATCGGGCATATTGTGTGTATGATTGAAATGCTTGGTATGAGTGGGATCCGACAATCTAGTTGTTTATCCTTGGCAGCCTTTCTTATGGGGAAATGTATTCTAGTGTTCCTCGAGCCATAGTAGTCCGCTACAGCCCGGTTCACCGGAGTCCTGCTAGCCCAGCACTACTGTTCAGGACACTTGACTGGCCGGCATGTGTTTCACTTTGTTCCTATGTCTGTCCCTTCGGGGAAATGTCACGCGGTGATTTCCGGAGTCCTGCCTAGCCTGCTACAGCCCGGGTTCCCCGGAGTCCTGTTAGCCCAGTGCTACAGCCCGGAATCACTCGCTGATGATCGACATGCTCGATGTGATTCATGTATGCCTGTCTCCATAGGTTTGTGCCGCTTTGGGTTCACGACTAGCCATGTCGGCACGGGTTCTCTGTCATATGGATGCTAGCGACACTATCATATACGTGAGCCAAAAGGCGCAAATGGTCCCGAGCCATGGTAAGGCGACACCCGTGGGATAACGTGCGTGAGGCCGCAAAGTGATATGTACCGGCTAGATCGATGTGGCTTGGAATCGGGGTCCTGACAAATATAAAAGTGTGTAATAAAGCCCAATAATGTCCAAAACAGAATATAATATAGCATGGAACAATCAAAAATTATAGATACGTTGGAGACATATCAAGCATCCCCAAGCTTAATTCCTGCTCCTCCTCGAGTAGGTAAATGATAAAAATAGAATTTTTGATGTGGAATGCTACTTGGCATAATTTCAATGTAATTCTTCTTAATTGTGGTATGAATATTCAGATCTGAAAGATTCAAGACAAAAGTTCAATATTGACATAGAAATAATAATACTTCAAGCATACTAACTAAGCAATTATGTCTCTTCAAAATAACATGGCCAAAGAAAGTTATCCCTACAAAATCATATAGTCTGGCTATGCTCTATCTTCACCACACAAAGTATTTAAATCATGCACAACCCCAATGACAAGCCAAGCAATTATTTCATACTTTTGGTGTTCTCAAACTTTTTCAATCTTCACGCAATACATGAGCGTGGGCCATGGACATAGCACTTTAGGTGGAATAGAATGGTGGTTGTGGAGGAGACAAAAGGGGGGAAGATAGTCTCACACCAACTAGGCGTATCAACGGGCTATGGAGATGCCCATCAATAGATATCAATGTGAGTGAGTAGGGATTGCCATGCGACGGATGCACTAGAGCTATAAGTATATGAAAGCTCAACAAAAGGAACTAAGTGGGTGTGCATCCAACTCGCTTGCTCACGAAGACCTAGGGCATTTTGAGGAAGCCCATCATTGGAATATACAAGCCAAGTTCTATAACGAAAAATTCCCACTAGTATATGAAAGTGATAACATAGGAGACTCTCTATCATGAAGATCATGGTCCTACTTTGAAGCACAAGTGTGGTAAAAGGATAGTCTCTTTTTCTTTCATTTTTTTATTTGGGCCTTTTTTATGGCCTGTTTTTTTATTTGGGCTTCTTTGGCCTCTTTTTTTCATCTGGAGTCTCATCCCGACTTGTGGGGGAATCGTAGTCTCCATCATCCTTTCCTCACTTGGTACAATGCTCTAAAAATGATGATCATCACACTTTTATTTACTTACAACTCAACAATTACAACTCAATACTTAGAACAAAATATGACTCTATGTGAATGCCTCCGGCGGTGTACCGGGATATGCAATGAATCAAGAGTGACATGTATGAAAGAATTATGAACGGTGGCTTTGCCACAAATACAATGTCAACTACATGATCATGCAAAGCAATATGGCAATGATGGAGCGTGTCATAGTAAACGGAATGGTGGAAAGTTGCATGACAATATATCTTGGAATGGCTATGTAAATGCCATGATAGGTAGGTATGGTGGCTGTTTTGAGGAAGGTATATGGTGGGTATATGATATCGGGGAAAGGTGTGCGGTATTAGAGAGGCTAGCAATTGTGGAAGGAAGAAAAAGTGTGTATGATCCATGGACTCAAGCTTAGTCATAAAGAACTCATATACTTATTGCAAAAATCTACAAGTTATCAAAGCAAAGTATTACGCGCATGCTCCTAGGTGGATAGATTGGTAGGAAAATACCATCGCTCGTCCCCAACCGCCACTCATAAGGAAGACAATCAATAAATAAATCATGCTCCGACTTCATCACATAACGGTTCACCATACGTGCATGCTACGGGAATCACAAACTTTAACACAAGTATTTCTCAAATTCACAACTACTCAACTAGCATGACTCTAAAATCACCATCTCCATATCTCAAAACAATTATCAAGTATCAAACTTCTCATAGTATTCAACACACTCATAAGAAGATTTTATTATTAATCTTGAATGCCTAACATAATTAAAGCAAATTACCATGATGTTTTGTAGGACTCTCAAAATAATCTAAGTGAAGCATGATAGAACAATAGTTTCTATAAAACAAATCCAATGACGTGCTCTAAAATATATAAGTGAAGCACTAAAGCAAAAACTATATAACTCAAAAGATATAAGTGAAGCACATAGTGTATTATAACAATTACCGAATCATGTGTGTCTCTCTAAAAAGGTTTGTTCAGCAAGGATGATTGTGGAAAACTAAAAAATAAAGACTCAAATAATACAAGACGCTCCAAGCAAAACACATATCAAGTGGTAAATAAAAATATAGCTCCAAGTAAAGTTACCGATGGAAGTAGACGAAAGAGGGGATGCCTTCCGGGGCATCCCCAAGTTTTCGCTTTTAGGTGTCCTTATATTATCTTGGGGTGCCATGGTCATCCCCAATATTAGGACCTTGCCACTCCTTGTTCCATAATCCATCAAATCTCTCACCCAAAACTTGAAAACTTCACAACACAAAACTTAAAGTACAAAATCTCGTGAGCTTCGTTAGCGAAAGAAAACAAAATGCCACTTCAAGGTACTGTAATGAACTCATTATTTATTTATACTGGTGTTAGACCTACTGTATTCCAACTTCTCTATGGTTTATAAACTATTTTACTAGTCATAGATTCATCAAAATAAGCAAACAACACACGAAAAATAGAATCTGTCAAAAACAGAACAGTCTGTAGTAATATGTATCTAACACAATATCTGGAACCCCCAAAATTATAAAATAAATTGCTGGACGTGAGGAATTCATCTATTAATCATCTGCAAAAAGAATTAACTAAATATCACTTTCCAAATAAAAATGGCAGCAGTTCTCGTGAACGCTAAATTTCTGTTTTTTACAGCAAGATTAAAAAGACTTCCCCCAAGTCTTCCCAACGGTTCTACTTGGCACAAACACTAATTAAACACAAAAAACACAACCAAAACAGAGTATAGATAAAATATTTATTACTAAACAGGAGCAAAAAGCAAGGAATAAAAATAAAATTGGGTTGCCTCCCAACAAGCGCTATCGTTTAACGCCCCTAGCTAGGCATAAAAGCAACGATAGATCTAGGTATTGCCATCTTTGGTAGGAAATCCATAAGTGGCTCTCATAATATATTCATAAGGTAATTTAATTTTATTTCTAGGAAAGTGTTCCGTGCCTTTCCTTAACGGAAATTGGAATCTAATATTTCCTTCCTTCATATCAATAATTGCACCGATCGTTCTAAGGAAAGGTCTACCAAGAATAATAGGACATGAAGGATTGCAATCGATATCAAGAACAATAAAATCTATGGGCACATAGTTCCTATTTGAAACCATAAGAACATCATTAATTCTTCCCATAGGTTTCTTAATGGTGGAATCCGCAAGGTGCAATTTTAAAGAGCAATCATCAAAATCACGGAAACCTAATAAATCACACAAAGTCTTTGGAATCGTGGAAACCCTAGCACACAAATCACACAAAGCATAGCATTCATGGTCTTTAATTTTAATTTTAATAGTATGTTCCCACTCATTATAAAGTCTTATAGGGATAGAAACTTCCAACTCAAGTTTTTCTTCATAAGATTGCATCAAAGCATCAACGATATGTTTAGTAAAAGCTTTATTTTGACTATAAGCATGAGGAGAATTTAGCACGGATTGCAACAAGGAAATACAATCTATCAAAGAGCAATTATCATAATTAAATTCCTTGAAATCCAAAATAGTGGGTTCATTAATATTTAAAGTTTTGACTTCTTCAATCCCACTTTTAACAATTTTAGCATCAAGATCTAAAGACTCTGAATTCTTGGAACGTCATCTAGGTAAAGGTGGGTCATATTCAGTCCCATCATTATCAAGATTAATATTGCAAAACAAAGATTTAATAGGGGACACATCAATAACTTTTAGATCTTCATCTTTATTATCATGGAAACTAGAAGAACACACTTTTATAAAGCAATCTTTCTTAGCACGCATCCTAGCGGTTCTTTCTCTGCACTCATCAATGGAAATTCTCATGGCTTTGAGGGACTCATTGATATCATGCTTAGGTGGAATAGATCTAAGTTTCAAAGAATCAACATCAAGAGAAATTCTATCAATGTTCCTAGCCAACTCATCAATCTTAAGCAATTTTTCTTCAATCAAAGCATTGAAATTCTTTTGCGCAGTAATAAATTCTTTAACATTTGATTCAAAATCAGAAGGCATCTTATTATAATTTCCATAAGAATTGTTGTAGGAATTACCATAATTATTAGAGGAATTACTAGGATACGGACTAGGGTTAAAGTTTCCTCTATACGCGTTGTTACCAAAATTATTCCTACCAACAAAATTCACATCCATAGATTCATTATTATTCTCAATCAAAGTAGACAAAGGCATATCATTAGGATCAGAAGAAACACTTTTATTATAAAATAATTTCATAAGTTCATACATCTTTCCACTCAAAACATTAATTTCTTCTATTGCATGCACTTTCTTATTAGTAGATCTTTCAGTGTGCCATTGAGAATAATTAACCATAATATTATCTAGGAGTTTAGTAGCTTCTTCTAAAGTGATTTCCATAAAAGTGCCTCCCGCGGCCGAATCTTAAAGATTTCTAGAAGCAAAATTCAATCTGGCATAAATTTTTTGTATAATCATCCACAAATTCAAACCTTGTGTAGGGCAATTACGTATCATTAATTTCATCCTCTCCCAAGCTTGTGCAACATGTTCATGATCAAGTTGCTTAAAATTCATAATATCATTTCTAAGAGAGATGATCTTAGAGGGAGGAAAATACTTAGAGATAAAAGCATCTTTGCACTTATTCCACGAATCAATACTATTTTTAGGCAAAGACGAAAACCAAGCATTAGCATGATCTCTAAGCGAAAAAGGAAATAGCTTCAATTTAACATTATCATTGTCCACATCTTTCTTATTTTGCATATCACACAAATCAATGAAGATATTTAGATGGGTAGCGGCATCTTCACTAGGAAGGTCGGAAAACGGATCTTTCATGACAAGATTCAGCAAAGCAGCATTAATTTCACAAGATTCGGCATCGGTAAGAGGAGAAATCGGAGTGCTAATAAAATCATTGTTGTTGGTATTGGTAAAGTCACACAATTTAGTATTATCTTGAGCCATCGTGACAAGCAAGCAATCCGACACACAAGGAAACAAGAGACAGGCAAAAAGAGGCAAATAGAGAAAGAGAGGGAGGACGGAGAGAGAGAGGGTGAATAAAACGGCAAGGGTGAAGTGGGGGAGAGGAAAACGAGAGGCAAATGGCAAATAATGTAATGAGGGAGATAAGGGTTTGTGATGGGTACTTGGTATGTTGACTTTTGCATAGACTCCCCGGCAACGGCGCCAGAAATCCTTCTTGCTACCTCTTGAGCACTTGCGTTGGTTTTCCCTTGAAGAGGAAAGGGTGATGCAGCAAAGTAGCATAAGTATTTCCCTCAGTTTTTGAGAACCAAGGTATCAATCCAGTAGGAGGCCACGCACGAGTCCCTCGCACTTACACAAACAAACAAATCCTCGCAACCAACGCAATAAGGGGTTATCAATCCCTACACAGTCACTTACGAGAGTGAGATCTGATAGATATGATAAGATAATATTTTTGGTATTTTTGTGATAAAGATGCAAAGTAAAATAAAAGGCAAAGGAAATAACTAAGTATTGGAAGATTAATATGATGGAAGATAGACCCGGGGGCCATAGGTTTCACTAGTGGCTTCTCTCGAGTGCATAAGTATTCACGACGGGTAAACAAATTATTGTTGAGCAATTAACAAAATTGAGCATAGTTATGAGAATATCTAGGTATGATCATGTATATAGGCATCACGTCCGAGACAAGTAGACCGACTCCTGCCTGCATCTACTACTATTACTCCACACATCGACCGCTATCCAGCATGCATCTAGAGTATTAAGTTCAAGAGAACAGAGTAACGCTTTAAGCAAGATGACATGATGTAGAGGGATAAACTCATGCAATATGATATAAACCCCATCTTGTTATCCTCGATGGCAACAATACAATACGTGCCTTGCTGCCCCTACTGTCACTAGGAAAGGACACCGCAAGATTGAACCCAAAGCTAAGCACTTCTCCCATTGCAAGAAAGATCAATCTAGTAGGCCAAACCAAACTGATAATTCGAAGAGACTTGCAAAGATAACCAATCATACATAAAAGAATTTAGAGAAGATTCAAATATTGTTCATAGATAAACATGATCATAAACCCACAATTCATCGGTCTCAACAAACACACCGCAAAAGAAGATTACATCGAATAGATCTCCACAAGAGAGGGGGAGAACTTTGTATTGAGATCCAAAAAGAGAGGAGAAGCCATCTAGATAATAACTATGGACCCGTAGGTCTGAAGTAAACTACTCACACTTCATCGGAGAGGCTATGTTGTTGATGTAGAAGCCCTCCGTGATCGATGCCCCCTCCGGCGGAGCTCCGGAACAGGCCCCAAGATGGGACCTCGTGGATACAGAAAGTTACGGCGGCGGAATTAGGGTTTTGGCTCCGTATCTGGTAGTTTGGGGGTACGTAGGTATATATAGGAGGAATGAGTGCGTCGGTGGAGCAACAGGGGGCCCACGAGGGTGGAGGGCACACTTGGGGGGGTAGAAGCGCCCCCTACCTTGTGGCCTCCTGGTTGATGTCTTGACGTAGGGTGCAAGTTCTCTGGATCATGTTCATTCCGAAAATCACGTTCCCGAAGGCTTCATTCCGTTTGGACTCCGTTTGATATTCTTTTTCTACAAAACCCTAAAATAGGCAAAAAACAGCAATTCTGGGCTGGGCCTCCGGTTAATAGGTTAGTCCCAAAAATAATATAAAAGTGTATAATAAAGCCCAATAATGTCCAAAACAGAATATAATATAGCATGGAACAATAAAAAATTATAGATACATTGGAGACGTATCAATGGACCATCCAATTTGGACAAGATATTGGACCGGCCCTGCCAGATTCATGGTCGCCCCAACAAACCAGCTAATCATACCAACAGAAGTTGTTGGGTCTTCAAGCAGGCCGGCAAGCTCAATGCCGAACACAAGGGGAGGAGGCCGCCTGGCAATAGCGATGACGAAGAGGCGCACCAACCAGATTTCGGGGGTCAGAAGCAATTTACCCCGAAGTGAAAACAGTGAACATGGTATACGCAACGCACAAATCTACAGGGAGCGGGAGAAACACTCCCTCCGGACTGAGGAGCACACTACAACGCCGTCAGCCAAAGCACAAAGCAGCCTCATTAAACCGCATACCTTGTTGGCCATTAAGCCACCGGTCTCCATTCAACAGGATCGACCAAGTTCGGAGCAGGACTAGCAGTTCGGCTTCCGCCATCCACCTCATATACCTGCGAAATCTGTACCGCGCACACATAACTATGCACTTCAAATAGCCTGGGCATCGGCGGAAGCATAACACGGACGGATCTACAAGTACTCCCATAAACTACTTCCTTTTCCCTTTTCTAATTTACTCTTTCTTTTTCCATCACCGTTCACCACAGGTAGCGCAAAGGGTGGTCATCTCATGGACTGTATCAGAGTTCGGGTTCATAAATTCACCCAAAGGCTACTCCTGTTAAGGAGCCCCTTCACCGAGGAAAGGCGGCGTAGACGTGCGACAGGAGGTCCAAAATAACTTTTTGTAGACCGCACTCCCTATTTTTCGAGCCTGTAAAGTGCCTGTTTTCTCAGCTGCCGACCCCTGGCATGTCAAATAGCCGGGGTTGTGGCATTATTATCTATAAAATGACAATTGGCATGTCAGTTAGGTTCTAGTGAACATACACCGTATCCGGTATTCACTTTCCTATAAAGAACCGAATTTTGCTCCTTTTGTTGTTCCACGCACCCACCCCGGCATACCGCGCCAGGGGCTTGACATTGGAACAAAATGAGTTGCCAACAAAGTCCGAACAGCTTCATAGAATACTTCGGCGTCGCGAGTTCGGCCTTATATGCATCAGCTCCGAATCATGTCTTGGGTCAATAGTTGGGTTGCCCGGCTCCTGTGCTTGCTACCTTACGTTCCGCTCTATCGGGTAGGGTAGTAAAGGGAGAACTACTGCGATTGTGTTTCTGGTTCACCTGGTCAAACACCTCAGTAGAGAAAGCCGAAAACTGACTGTCATGATGCGGCGGAGCTGGTCAACCACTCAACAACTTAACGGGATCTTTTGAGATTCCCCCGTATTATACGAAGGACCTTCTTTCGGGTCATACATGTAATGCACTGCATTGGGGTAACTGCCTACATAACAAGATCTATATCGTAGATCCACCATAAAACTCCTATGGCTAAGTAAAAGTGTTAACGCCCTATAGTCCAATTGCCTAGTTCACCGCATTAACACCTCCTTTTTGGACTAAGATGTTGGGTTAAGAGTGATCAATTGATTTTCCGAACACCCCCGTACTTCCTACGAGGGGGCTGAAGCCGACGACTGGAAATCTTTTAGATCATATAAAAACACGGCCGCACGGGAGGATTCAAAGCTTTTAAGCAACTCTAAAATAAACTTTATTATTTAATAATATTGTCTTTCACAATGTCAATACATCTCACTCGAACATCATATCTTTCGAGCACTGACCCTCTGTCAACCAGGCGGCCTCCAAGACATCTTCGAAATAATGCTCTGGTGCGTGATGGTCCTTGCCCTTGGGTGGACTCTTTGCTGCAACATCGATGGCCTTCATCTTCGTCTACTATGTTTTCACACGGGCAAAGGCCATCCATGCACCTTCAATGCATGTTGATCGCTTAACGGCGTCGATGCGTGGCACCACGGCAGCAAGTCGCCGCACCAAACCAGAATAACTATCCGAAATTGGCTCGGTCGGCCACAACTGGACTACGACGTCTTTCATGGTAGCGCCGGATATCCGGTGCAGTTCTGCCCATTGGGCCATCTGCTCGTTCAGCAACAATGGGCGCTTTGACGCACCAAATTGCGACCAGAAAAGCTTCTTCGTTGCATACCCTTATTGTGCTTGGTAAAGCTGTGTCGCATTGGAAGCACTCTTCGGCAAATCCAATAAAGCATCTGGAGAACTCCACACTTGATTAAGCGGGACATAATTCGGATCGCCGAACTTAGTTTGTAACAAAAAGGGCTTACTAGCCGCGATCTCCCCAGCTTGCCGGATCTCCTCCCGGGCCGCTCTAGATTCGGACCGGGCTTCTCTTGCCTCTTGTAAGGCCCTGTCAAGGTCAGTCGTTTTGGCTTTATTATCCCTCTCGAGAAATCCGTAGCGGCTAGCGGCCTCCTTTAGTTCAAGCGTCATAGAGGATATTTTCTCCTTGCATTGGTGCCGAGCAGCCTGTTTGGCCTTTAACTCGGCAGATGCCTTTTCGGTAGCCGCATTACTAATCCGGGCCTGCTCCTTGGCCCGGGCTAGCTCAGCTCGAAGGATCTCGACCGCGGCAGCACCATCTGCAGATATGTACATCTTATTACACAAATCTTCGCATCATGCTTATATTGTAAAACACCTGCACAGTGTAGCTCCCCCAAAAACATACCTTGCGCCTCGTCCAGCGCCTGTTGATAAGCGTGATATCCTTATCCGCCTCATCAATCTTGTGTTGCAAATCCACAACTTCTGTAGTCCGGGCAGTTACCGGGGAGGCCACGGCCTGCGTTCCAATTGACCAGATTATTTCTTGGGCACATATTTTGATCCTCTGGTCGCCTCCCTTGGGAAGCCAACCAGAGTCTTAGGGGCTACTATCTATACACAGGTGTATTTGGTAAATAAAACACAATCAAACATATTATAGTATGAACCTCGAAGCCTCTTAGCAAGCTCACGAAGGCCTCATTCAATCCACTTTTCGCGGACAGGTCCTTTTCGACCACCATGCCCATCAAGGTACGATGTTCCTCTGAGACGTAGGCCTGTCGCAGCATGTTCGTCAATGTATCCGGTGCCTCTGGGTCCCCGGAAGCTGCTGAAGGAGTACAGCCTCCCTTTGAAGGAATCCGTTTATTCGTATTCGGCTGTAGACCGGACTTCTCGGGACCTCCATTATTGGCTCCCAGACCCTAGGCCTCCGAAGTATTACCTTCGAATGGTGTCTTCATCTCTTGCACCACTTGTTGATCGGGGGAGACCCTCCACGACGATACCTCGAAGTCGTCCGCTCTATTGGGCGAGGAGATCGGTGGAGGCGTCTCGCTTTCCATCATCTCTGGGAGGAGGTCCCCCAAGGAAGAGGACTGTTGAAGAAGACTGTGTGTCGAACTGCAAAAAACATATACTCTGGACGTTACAAGAAAGGAACGGGACATGTTTAAAACACCCTTGTCCACTTACGATTTGGCCAGAGGCTTATCCTCATTGTGGGACTGCACGATGACGTCGTCCCCCAAGCCCGGGCCACCCGTCAGAGGCATCTTGCCTCGCTTAGGAGCCTTTTTCTCCCAATCTTTAGAGGCGGCCCTTTTCTTTCCCTGGGTGGAAGAGATGTTGACTTCCCCTCATTTTTGTCTTCGGACGATGGAATCTTGATTCCCCCGGACACGATGTCTGATATACCTTTGGGATAGAGGCCATCTTTGGTCCTCCCACTCTCCGCTTTACTCTCCTTCACAGGCATCTGGCGTGGCGCCGGGGCCAGCATCCTTGTTAACACGGGATCCGCTGAGACTTCGGGAAGGGGGGGTCGAACACCTAATTAGTTCTGCTTTCTTTATCCAGCCCTGGAAAAAAAATATAGTTTGCTCAATAATGTATTACGGCATACTTAAATACAAAGTGTTCAGAAGTCAAGTGCTTACCGGGGTATCTGAGCGGTTGCAGTCGAGGCCGGCGTCCTCAGCGGTGTCCGGCCAATGTTTTCGTTTCCCAAAAAACAACTTCCACATCCCTTTGTGCGTAATGCCGAAGAAGTGTTGCAGGGTTCGTGGTCCTTCCGGATTAAACTCCCACATGCAGAGAGGCCTACGCTGGCATGGCAGAGCTCGGCAGACTAGCATTACTTGAATCACGTCAACAAGATCTATGTCCTTCTCAAGGAGGGTTCGGATGCGGCTCTGTAGAGTCTGCACTTCATCAACTGATCCCCAGTCCAGCCCTTTATCGATCCATGAGGCAAGCTATAACGGAGGGCCGGAACAGAATGCAGGTATAGCTGCCCACTTAATTAGTACTACGGGGTTCCGTGATGTAAAACCACTCTCGCTGCCATTGGTTGGAAGTTTCGGTGAAAGAGCCTTTTGTCCAGGGAGTGTTGGTAAGCCTGCTTACTACAGCACCGCCACACTCCGCCTATTCCCTGTCGACTACCTTCGGCTTCACACTAAAGGTCTTGAGCCATAGGCCTAAGTGTGGGGAGATTCGGAGGAAGGCCTCACATGTAATGATAAACGCTGAGACATGGAGAAAAGAATCCGGAGCTAGATTGTGAAAATCTAGTCCGTAATAAAATATTAACCCCCGGACAAAGGGGTGGAGAGCGAACCCTAGCCCTCGGAGGAAGTGAGAGATGAATACAACCCTCTCGTCGGATCTGGGGGTCGGAATAACCTGTCCTTGAGCAAGAAGCCTGTGGGGGATCTCCGCGGTCAGGTATCTAGCCGCCCGAAGCTTATACTCCTCTGTAACGGAGGAAGCCACCCATCTACCTTGAGGGTTAGGTCCTGACATGACGGGGAAGCCTGGAGAAATGAAGTCGAACCTTGGGTGCTAGAACTTGAGGTTGGAAAGGCTGAGGAGAGGTTTGGCGCAAAAGGACGGCCCTTGGTTCCTTTATAAAGGCACCGGGTATTGAATGCCTCCTCGTGAGCCTGAAGACTTGCCTATTCCTAAGGAATCTTTCCAACATAACGGTTGGGTTACCCACGCCCGTGTTGATGAGAATCCCGCAATAAGGGGACACGATCTTTGCTTCGACAGGACGTGCCAATAACAACCACGCCTCGGAACGTGGAACGGCGGGATAGGAAACGGTTAGAAATAAATAACCAGGCGAGCGTGAGGTCACATTATAAAAGTTATCAGCAGATTGGACTCGTAAAATACTATTCTCTACGGCTGTGGTACTTATGTTGCAGGTCCGGACACTCTCGTTTCATTCGAAGACTATCCTGAAGTATTTGGAAAGGGGAACCCGCCTTGCAATGCCGAAGACAATCTGCGCGCCGGACACATTGTCATTGAAGTCTGGTTCAGGGGCTACTGAGGGAGTCCTAGACTAAGGGGTCCTCGGGTGTCCGATCTATTGGATATGGACCGGACTGATGGGCTGTAAGGATACAAAGACCGAAGACTCCACCCGTGTCCGGATAGGACTCTCCTTGGCATGGAAGGCAAGCTTGGTGACCAACTATGAAGATTCCTTCTCTATAACCGACCTTGTGTAACCCTAGATCCCTCACGTGTCTATATAAACCGGGGGGCTAGGTCAGTAGATAGAGAGAATCCCAGATAATCATAGCCAGACTAGAATTTTAGGGTTTAGTCATTACGATCTCGTGGTAGATCAACTCTTGTAATACTCATATTCATCAAGATCTATCAAGCACGATGTAGGGTATTACCTCCATAGAGAGGGCCCGAACCTGGGTAAAACATTATGTCCCCCATCTCCTGTTACCATCGATCCTAGACGTACAGTTCGGGACCCCCTACCCGAGATCCGCCGGTTTTGACACCGACAGTGGGTGAACAAATTACTGTTGGGCAATTGATAGAACTTCAAATAATCATGACGATATCCAGGCAATGATCATTACATAGGCATCACATCCAGGATTAGTAGATTGACTCCTGCCTGCATCTACTATTATTACTCCACACATCAACCGCTATCCAGCATGCATCTAGTGTATTAAGTTCATGGGAAAACGGAGTAATGCAATAAGAACGATGACATGATGTTGATAAGATCTATCTATGTAGAGATATACCCCATCGTTTTATCCTTAGTAGCAACGATACATATGTGTCGGTTCCCCTTCTGTCACTAGGATCAAGCACCGTAAGATCGAACCCACTACAAAGCACCTCTTCCCATTGTAAGATAAATAGATCAAGTTTGGCAAACAAAACCCAAATATTGAAGAAGAAATACGAGGCTATAAGAAATCATGCATATAAGAGATCAAAGAAACTCAAATAACTTTCATGGATATAAAAAGATAGATCTGATCATAAACTCAAAAGTTCATCGGATCCCAACAAACACACCGCAAAAAGAGTTACATCATATGGATCTCCAAGAGACCATTGTATTGAGAATAAAACGAGAGAGAGGAAGCCATCTAGCTACTAACTACGGATCCCGAAGGTCTACAAAGAACTACTCACGCATCATCAGAGAGGCACCAATGGAAGTGGCGAACCCCTCCGTGATGGTGTCTAGATTGGATCTGGTGGTTCTGGACTCTGCGGCGGCTGGAATTGATTTTCGTTGACTCCCCTAGGGTTTCTGGAATATTTGGGTATTTATAGAGCAAAGAGGAGGTCCGGGGGGCACCCAAGATGGGCACAACCCACCAGGGCACGCCTGGGCCTCCTGGCGCACCCTGGTGGGTTCTGCTCCCCTCGGAGCACCCCCCAGGCGCTGCCTTAGCCCATTGGGTGTCTTCTGGTCCATAAAAGATCTTCGTAAAGTTTCGTTGCATTTGGACTCCGTTTGGTATTGATTTCCTGTGATGTAAAAAACATGCAGAAAACAACAATTGGCACTTGGCACTATGTCAATAGGTTAGTACCAAAAAATGATATAAAATGACTATAAAATGGTTATAAAACATCCGAGATTGATAATATAATGATACGTCCATTTTGCATCATGCTTTTATATCAATATTTATTGCATTGTGGGCTGTTATTACACATTATGTCACAATACTTATGCCTATTCTCTCTTATTTTACAAGGTTTACATAAAGAGGGAGAATGCCGGCAGCTGGGATTCTGGGTTGGAAAATGAGCAAATATTAGAGACCTATTCTGCACAGCTCCAAAAGTCCTGAAACTTCACGGAAGATGTTTTCCAAATATATAAAAAATACTGAGAGCAAGAACTTCACTAGGGGGGCACACCCTTCCCACGAGGGTGGGGGGCGCGCCCTAGCCCCTGGGCGCCCCCCTACCCCGTGGGCCCCCTGGTGGCCCTCCGGTGGCCATCTTATGCTATATGGAGTCTTTCAATGGGAAAAAAATGATAAGCCATCTTCTCGGACGAAACTCCGCCGCCACGAGGCGGAACCTTAGCGGAACCAATCTAGGGCTTTGGCGGAGCTGTTCTGTCGGGGAAACTTCCCTCTAAGAGGGGGAAATTATCGCCACGTCATCACCAACACTCCTCTCATTGGGAGAGGGCAATCTCCATCAACATCTTCATCAGCACCATCTCATCTCAAAACCCTAGTTCATCTCTTGTATCCAATTCTTGTCTCCAAGTCCGGGATTGGTGCTAGTAGGTTGCTAGTAGTGTTAATTACTCCTTGTAGTTGATGCTAGTTGGTTTAATTGGTGGAAGATCATATGTTCAGATCCTATATGCATATTAATACCCCTCTGATTATGAACATGTTTATGCTTTGTGAGTAGTTACTTTTGTTCCTGAGGACATGGGAGAAGTCTTGCTATTAGCAGTCATGTGAATTTGGTATTCGTTCGATATTTTGATGAGATGTATGTTGTCTCTCCTCTAGTGGTGTTATGTGAACGTCGACTACATGACACTTCACCATTATTTGGGCCTAGAGGAAGGCATTGGGAAGTAATAAGTAGATGATGGGTTGCTAGAGTGACAGAAGCTTAAACCCTAGTTTATGCGTTGCTTCGTAAGGGGCTGATTTGGATCCATATGTTTCATGCTATGGTTAGGTTTACCTTAATACTTTTGTTGTAGTTGCGGATGCTTGCAATAGAGGTTAATCATAAGTGGGATGCTTGTCCAAGTAAGGGCAGTACCCAAGCACCGGTCCACACACATACCAAATTATCAAAGTACCGAACGCGAATCATATGAGCGTGATGAAAACTAGCTTGACGATATTCTCAGGTGTCCTCGGGAGCACTTTACATCTTATAAGAGTTTGTCCAGGCTTGTCCTTTGCTACAAAAGGATTGGGCCACCTTACTGCACCTTATTTACTTTTGTTACTTGTTGCTCGTTACAAATTACCTTATCACAAAACTATCTGTTACCACTTATTTCAGTACTTGCAGAGAATACCTTGCTGGAAACCGCTTATCATTTCTTTCTGCTCCTTGTTGGGTTTGACACTCTTACTTATCGAAAGGACTACGGTAGATCCCCTATACTTGTGGGTCATCATATAACAGCATGGAACAATCAAAAATTATAGATACGTTGGAGACGTATAAATGTGCGAGCGCCTCGTGCATGCCTCCTCCTCCTTCACCAAGATGTCCTCGAACCTCTCCGTCAGCTTGGTCACCGCACCTTCTCGCTCTTCCCTCTCCTCCTCCCACTTCTTGCCCCGTAAATTTCTTCTAACCTTCTTCAGTGGTTCTTGCGTTGGGTCGGCAGGGTCACCGGTTTCTTCCTCATTGGCTTGGGCGGCGGTCTTGGCAATGAAAAAGTTCCACTTCAGTTGCTCATTCAACTTCAACCAACGATGCATGTCGGTGAAGGACTTCTTATCCAACTTCTTGTACACCAACCATGCACGAGTAGGCTACAAAGTGAAACAACATCAACAATGCATATCCTCTAGTGATCAACAAATCAATACATGTCCGGCTAGTGATCAACAAAACTAAAGTATATCTGGCTAGTGATCAACTTACTTGCTCTGTGATTTGTGCATCGCTAGGCCACTGTGCCATGAGATGCTTCAAGTGCATGCAATACTTGGACACGACCTCTTGGATAGTGTACCATCGATGGTTGTGCGACTTCCACTCACGGTTGCGGATGATCGTATCGGAGTAAGACACGAAATGCTTGTGTTCATGAAACCATACGTGAATGTTCCTCCAAAAGGTTGTGCCCTTTTGCTCCATGCCATGGAGAGGATCAAGGCTAGTGGCCAACCATGCATCGTACAACAGCTCGTCCTCCCGCATGTTGAAGCTTCCTACTCTACCCTTCTTCTTCGGACCGCCGGTTGTATCATCCGGATCATCGTCGTCGCCGTCCTCCTCCTCCCCCTCCGGATGCTGCTATCCGACGGCCCAATGTTGCTTTTGCTATGTGCCATCGCCGGTCTGGGTGTAGGACTGATGCTGATGGTAGTTGCCGGACTGGGTGGGATCCGAGTCTTCCACCTACCCATCCTCATAGCCCACTCCTCCTTCCTCGCCTCCCTCGCAGATGATGTCGAGCATTTCCCTGTCCGCGTCGTATGCCGACCCCCACTCTGGGCATTGCAACAAACAACTTGCGGGCACCCATCTGCTCCCCGGCAGCCGCCAGCGCTCGGACGAGTTGCGGTGAAGAATACTCGAAGAAGAGCGGCGCCGCATTAATGTCGACGATGTAAGGCACCACACATGCGGGGATTCCGAGCTGCTTGGCGACGTAGTAGTACGGAGGCTTGTAAGGCTCTGGCCAAAACGTTGTCTATACTGTCGGTGCACCCATCTGGCGGCGTTCGTCATAGCGGCGCCGACCGCCTCGTCCGCCACGACATCCACACCATCGCCACCACCAGGCCCATCGGCGACCAACCGTTTCTTGAGTTTCTCCTCCTTTGCGGCCTTCACTTTGACGCAACGATTTTGCCACGTCTTCGAGCTGATCTTCTGGGCGAGCGTGATGTTGGGATCCTCCGGCACCTCCGTCTGCTCCATCTTTGATAGTTCTCCGACGGTTCCATGCGTTGGCGGCAGAAGGAAGGATAGGGTGGGAGAAAAGAGCGAGAATTGGGTGCAGAGCGGCGGGGAATGGAAGAAGAGAGTGGGGGATTTTGGCGCGAAAACAGTGCGGGATGCTACCAAAGCGTGGGCTCCGCCTTCCTTTTGGGTGGGCGGGGGGGGGGGGGCGGAGAGCGACGTTTCGCGTGTTCGGATTAATGCAAAGCCCCCACGTTTGTCTCCGGTTTGCGGGAAAAATCGCGCCTGGACAGTTCCATGGAACGATGCAGGACCGCGTTGGATGATTTTCACGGTCCGGACAGCGTGATCTAGACGCAGGCGGGAGATTTGCGGGTCCGGGGATGCCCTTAAGTGGCAATTTCATGACCAACAATGACTGGACAGTCCGTCTGAACGCACAAGGGTGATTTGAGGTGTCCGGTTGTAGTTCCTCTTAAAATTTTGCAAAATTCACCGTTTGGCAAATTCTCGGGGATCCGGACGCATCCCATATCTCCTCCTCCCCCTCTCGTCTCCTGACCTAATCTCGTGCTCCGGGCTTCAATCGGCTGCCGCGTTGTAGTTGCGCGTCGCCGCCGAAGCCTGACACGCCATCCGGCCGGAGTCTCCGCCGCCCTGCCCCCCCCCCGCCCCTTCAGGCCTCGTGCAGGCCGTTCCTCCTGCTCCGCCCTCCCTCGTGCGAACCTCCATCCGCCCCGGCGGGTATTCGTGTAGCGCCGGCCGTCCGGGGCCGCGCCGCGTCACTAGGTAACCACCTCTCCTTACTCCTCCCTCCTACTCCTTCCATCCCTCCCCTGCCATGCTCTTATTTTTTCTAGAATACCCTGCCATGCTCTTATTTCCTTTTCCTTTGTATACGTATTTGTATGAATTGCTGTTGATGGATGGCTGGTTCAGTTGGATTGTAGATCGCACATCGTTTATATTGTTTATTTATTTAAAGAGGGATGGCTGGTTCAGTTGTTTTGTAGATGCGCCAAACTGAACATGTACATGTACTGGTGCAATCCCTCTGTTTGGAAGAGTGATCCGCGTTTAGTGCGAGTAGAGGAGATGAATTATTTTTGTTTATGTTTACTCTGTCGACACACGGGGAGTAGAGGAGATTTTTGTTTTGTTTGGCTCTTGCAAAAATCGGCAGAATGCCATGCTTTTTCTTTGGACTTTACCTAGACCATAGTATGCATTAGTTTCATTTTGCTAGACTGCATACTTTTTTTTAACTTCTTTTGATAAAGTAGAATGTTTTATTCAAAATTGGTGATGAATAATTGCTATAGGTTTCAGATTGTGTCCATGTAGTGGGTGCTTGTATTTGATGATGGATAATTGATTGTGTCCATTTGGTCTGGCTTTTCTTGTACTGGTTGTACATGTTCGGTGAAGTGTAAGGGGAAGCAGATGTGGATGGCACCATGCAGTCCTAGATGGGATAATTTTACAATGTAGGGGTTGGTTTTGCGTGGTTCATGAACCTTGAGATGATGTTACCTGACATGCACACTTGATGGATGCAGTGAGCTATGTTTGCAGTTGTCAATCGTTTAGTTTTTTGTTATGTATTTGTGCCATAAGTTCAAAGCAATGTTTGGGAAATCGTTTTTAAGTGACACTTAGTCGTGCTTAGGCGCTGAGTGATGGCTTACTGCCTCGCTTCTGCCCTAGGCGATGGTTTAACACTAGGCGACATTTAGCGGGATTTTGGCGGCGATTTAGCGCTAGGCGCTGGTTTAGTGTGCGCTGCACGTGGTTTGGCGAGCGAAAGCACTGGGAAATCTATTAGGCTGGAGCTGAAGTCGACTAGGTGGGAGGGGAAAATGGGGGTAATAAGGGCTGGGCTGAAATTGGGTTTTCGGCTGGGGTTAGAAGGGAGGGGAAAGGAGAGGGTGTTGCGATAGTGGATGGCAACATTTGATACTATTCTTTGATAGGTTCACACCATTGAAATTTCCTGCAACACATAATTACCCCATGTACCCATTTATGTGAACACAACATGCAGTACCTGTCGTTAAATCCAAAACTAAGGGGCAATGTCTGTTTCCTCAAGTTCTCTTTTATTGTTTATGCTTCTAAACAGGTGAAATATGCTTCTGCTTGCTTGGGCAATTGATGGCAACATGCCATTTATCTTATTATTAGGCTATGTTTGTTTGAAAATGAACTCCATTTTAGGCTTTTACCTGCTATTTTGCTTGCTGTGTGAACCTGTTGTGTATTTACAATGGCGTGCACTGCATTTCACATGCTATTTCAATTATTTATGTGCTATGTTTCCTATTTTCCTGTGAATATTATTCAAAAGCAGCCATATTCTGTCCAATTTCGAAAGCAAAAAAAAAAACACAAAAAAACGTTCAAGCGCCCAACTGCTCTAAGCTGTGGCCTTCCGCTTCGCTTACGCTTTCCGCTTTCAGCTTTTTTTTTAACATTGGCTCAAAGGTTGGTATTGATCAACGCTTTCTGTTGTATACTCGTGCCATCAGTTCTTTGTATTCGTCTTGGAAGAATGAATATGCTTTGGTTTTAAATCTCTGTCCAACAAGTCACAAGTTTGATTTTTTGGGGGTGAAAATATCTCTACGGATTTGATTGAAATGAAACAATGTGCAGAATTTCTATGAATATTATTGTGTAAAAATTGAATTGCATATGCTGGTGAATTTGAACAAAATTACATAAATTCAGAAACCTCTTCAACTTTGAAAGAGCATGTGTAGTGCTATAATTTAGAACTCACATTACAAAAATGAAATTTTCCTTCAGGGTCATTAGGGGGCATTACGGACTATTCAAACTCAATCCACAGTTTCACTGTTGTTCCAACCAAGCAACTGTCAGCTTTCTCACAGCTGCTTTCCCAAAGTTCACAGCAGCTTTTCCAAAATTTTCAGCTGAACCAATCACTCCCTAATGATTTGATTTTGTTCCATATTAATTCTACACTTACTAAGAGTCTAATCATATCCCTTTTGAACAGGGCATCAACATAGTCAATTGGAGAGGCTTGGAGCTGCTTCAGCATCCTCAGGAGAGCAGCAAACAAGGTAATCTGCTGTTCCTAGCTTCTGTACACATTTTTTTTTGAATAAAAAAATTTAGTAAAACGTATCCCTGTATTGGCGCTTTTCCAAAATGGCAAATTACGTATCTTTATCGGCCCGATACTGATACACCTGTCCGTATCGGTGCATTTTAGTGATTCTTTCCCTAATTGCTTTCAGATATGGATTCAGTGCCACTCACTGCTGAAGCTATTGCTTTTACTGAGAAAAAGATGGACATGACTCTGGGTATGCTATTCATTTGTTGTTTGTTCTGTGACACTGATTCATATCTTGGAGATTAACTTAGCTCATGTTTTTTCTTGTGTGTTTATACAGAGGATATTATTAAGATGTCAAAGAAAAAAGGTCCTGCAGGCAAGAAAGCCCCTAGACAGCAGGTAGGCCTTATAATTCATTTGAGTGCGCCCCTCTTCGCCATGGATAGGGGTGCGTGGAAGCTTGCTATCCATGTGCCAGAACCATGAGTTGGTTGTGAGATCTTATGGGTTTCACCTCTAGCCTACCCCAACTTGTTTGGGACTAAAGGCTTTGTTGTTGTTGTTGTTGTTGTGCCCCTCTTCCTTTACATTGTTATAATGTACTGCCAAGTTCTGATAATTACCATATTTTCTGTAATCACAGGTAAAAAAGCGTCCTTTTCAGAATGGTAATAGTAATCAAGGGAAGGCAAAGGTTCAGCGATTTCATGAGTCTAGATCATCTATACGACAAGTATGTGCTACTCAAAGTTACTGTATATAGATTGCCTTATGTTTGGTTTTCTAATGTTGCTTTGGTTTATTAGGGTGTTCTGGCACAAAGGAGGTCAAATCTTGATGCAAATCAGTTCCAAATCACAAAGCAGGCTGCAAACAAGGCTGCTACTATGCCTGTGCGCGGTAGGGCTGACAGATGGAACAAACCAAGGTATCAACAAATCACTACAATGTTATCTGTCTTTGTGTAGTTACTCTAGTCACTTTATCTGAACAAACAAATTATGAACAGGTAAACAATGGTTCTTTTATTGCTTACGATAAGGTGGCATTCAAGGACCCGTTAAATAATTTGACTTGCACCTTTGGGTCTATTGGCTGAAGTTATGGTGCTGGTGTTTCTGTTGAACCCATATTAATTTTGCTGCTATCTGTATTCCATTGGTTCACATGGAAGTATAAACATCAACCAACTTCGTAGTATTGTGGCACAAGGCCTACTTTTTGGTTGAAGTGTGAGAAATACACGATGAATAAGAGTTGCAGTAAACTGAGCAGATCATATTGGATTGCATGGTTATCTAAGGGCCTTAAACTCACAAAGCTATGGATTACTTTCATTATGGCTGTGTGATCAAAAACTTTTATTCTGGCTGTAATGGACTGATGGTCAAATTTGTGAAGCTGCTGGAACACCTTGGATGTACATCTGGTGTTGCCTTACATACAACAAGGCTATTTATGATGTATTAGCAGTTGGACTGGTGCTATTTTGGGTGGTCAACACTATTTATTTGGGCGGTCAACCTTGTTCTCATTTGCTGGCTTGGTAGGAGCTGGATATGATACTTTCTAGCATCTGATACCACTGGCCACTGGACACCACAGATCCTTTGTATGACCAGAGATAAAGTGGTTTTGACCACTAGCTAAATTGTGCAGACGATAAGCTTTTGTTTGTTCATGAAAACAGTGTGAATGTAGGTTAGTGTGTTCACACCAACAAAATTGTCGTATGCTGTGTCTCAGTAATTTATTTTTGCTGCTGTTCTCATATGCCTGATTGGTTTGTATCATAGTGTCGTGCATTATTGCCAGTGCCTATCTTGGATTTCGATCAGCAAGTGCTCTATGTTTTCAATTGTTCACTGGTTCTCAGCAAAGAAGCTAGCCATGTGTCCGCAGTTCAACTGGGTAATAGTATATCATGGTATCTCATGATTTTTTCTTGTCAAGAATCATCCCAGTACGCCGTGCTGTATGGAGGCTGCCTTTTGGGACCAACTCATGTGATCACTTTCCTTGATTCCTAGCATTCCTTTGGCTTGATTGTCTCAGCAGTCTAACTTGCTATCATGAGCTTAACGGTCTGACCAAGCAGTAAAATTGTGTCAACTGGGAAAGTTGTTGGATTGTCTGCATTCATTTGGTGGATGTAACAGTATAGGATGTGAGGCCTTATGGATCAAGTGGAATCTATATATGCAGTCTTTGATCAGAAATCAGTTATAGTTATCATTTATTGCTTTGTTTTGTTCAAAAACATGGTATGTGCACCTGATTTAGAACATAGAGAATTCTTATTTTGAAGAGTATGGTGATTGTGCTTTACCACCATGAAGAACAGACCATTAAAACTACCTGTTGGTTCTCTGTTGCGCACGATTCTTGGTAGGTAACTCCTCATGTGGGCCACTAATGTTTTGCTCTGTATGCAGTGGCCCGTCTACCTCAGCACAGAGGAGGCCCGTAAGCGAGGCTCTTCAGAACAGCAAGGTACAAACTGATTTGAAATGGAAGTAGACTTAGCAATATAAGCTATGATCATTGTTCTTTATAATATTTGAGGACAAGCCTTCTAATTTTGTTGTTATTTAATGTGTAAACCTTGTTGATCTATTTGTCCACTTGCTTAAGTTCTCTACCTTGTAGGAATGGGAGCACCATTGTAGCACAGCTAGTAGCTATTTTTTTTTATCTAATTAGCATTCTGATTGTTGGTGCCAACCTTTTCACTTGTTTTATGCTGCTTCAAAAACATCGTGCTAATAGAAAATGTTACTTCCAAAAAAGGATACTGTTGCTTGTTTCAGAATAGGCCATGCTGATCTGGATCAGTTATCCAGTATTATCAGTATTGATTGGTAGTAGATGTATTTAATACTCCACATGTTTAGTTGAAGGTACTTGCCAGATATGAAACCCACAAAGTTGTTTGTCGCCCTGTGTATGCCGTGGTCATATATATGCCTGCTAAAAGCGATCACTGATGGGTCTGTGGTTACAGAAGAGATCGCACCAGTGTGCTATTCTAAAGAGTACTGCGGGGATGGCTATCTAAGGGGAAGAATATAGATGTTTATATGCCTTTTATGGTAGGTAGTGGAGCTAGTTATGAGATTTGGTTTTTTACTTGGAAGACATCAATACACATTTACACATATCTTTCTCTGATTGGAGTAGTTAAAACTAGATTGGCATATGATAATATTTTCCATTTATGACGGTTAGGAGTTGGAAGGTATTCTTGTGCATGCATGGAAAGTTGCTTAAAAAACGACTTCATACTCAACTCCTAGTAACATATCTTGATGCGTGTTTGTTTTGCACGCATTTCCACTATCGAAAAATAGCATCTTCTTTGCAGAGTGACATCTAGCATTTTAAGCGCCCTTTTGTATTGTATTTTGCACAAATGTTGGTTCCAGCCCTTTGAGTTTTGGATGTAGGATTCTGGCTTGTCAAATTCCAGTGGGATGCATCCCATGCCTACAATTCCATAGGAAATCTAATATGTGCTAAACCTCATTTTTCTTTTCCTCTCAGAAGTCCAATACACTTTCTCTATCTCTATGGACTCTCCTCATGCCTTCACAATTCCTGTATTTATTTCCTGTGAACCATCGAAACACACTACTTCAAAATTCCTATTTTCGAGATCGTGTAGGAAACCATAGTATATGATATCTTATTCATGTGTTTTTCCTATTGCAATGTTTTTCTGCACCTCGATGACAAACATGAAACACACTGGTTTTTCTTGAGTTGCATGAGACATGAAACCCTGCCTAAACATTTCATATTTGTATTGCATTTGTTGTCCACCTAATACCTTTTTGTAGCATTGCTAATAATGTTTTCTTTCTGTTACTAGGGTAAGGAGATGCAGAATGAGCCTCCAAGGACAATGGATGCGCTCTTTGCACAGATGAAGCAGCAACGGATGAGGGTCATGCCACCGCAGCAACCAAAAGCTCCTACCAATGGCCATCAGTTTAACCAGCAGCGGCGTGGTCAGCAGCAGCGGCGAGGCAGAGGGGGATATGGTGTCCGCAGCGGTGGTGGTAACCGTTGAGCATGGCACCCATATAGAACATTATCACTGGTGTTCCTCGGAAGGGAGAAGCCTCACCCCTGGAATTCTACCTGGCCATGTGTTGCCTCTCGTATTTGTATTCTCTGCGAGCTGTGAACAGAATCTTAACTGAAGTTTACAGGCAGTTTTCTAGTCGCTTGTTTCAAGTTTCAATTTCCGATGTGTAATGGTCGATGGAATGTACGGGAATTGTTTGCTAGTCCTTTGGTTCCTACCGCATTATTACATATGGGGAATTGGTATATTATTACTGGCTGTTTTGGTTGGTAACTATCGTAGTCTTAGCAGATTGAGAGTAAAACGGCAAAGGTGAACTGTTGCGTTTATATCTTTCTAATGATAATAATAATAATTTAATGAAAGCAGATGTTCTACTATGTTGCTTTACTCTCCCTAGATGCTGGTGGTTCTTGAGTTATCAAGGGGTGGTCGTTGAGCCACTTCCTGGTCTTGAGCGTTTGTGGTGGGCGGGATGGTGATGCTGCATCTAGGGTTCCTGTTTTGTTCGTGAGGTCTCCTTGCGATTGCATCTGGAAGTTTTACAGGATCGACGGGGTCTCGTGGAGGAGACCGCTGCCATCTACTCCCTCTGTTCCAAATTACTCGTCGTAGGAATGGATGTATCTAGAACTAAAATACATCTAAATACATTCATACCTATAACAAGTAATCTAGATATATTCATACCTGCGACGAGTAATTCGAAATGAAGGGAGTATGAAGCTGTTATTTTGGAACTGTGATGGCATGGGTAATGCTGCGGCAATCTGTGCTTTGCTGCTTGATGTCCAGCGTTCGTGTAACCCCGAGGTTTTGTTCTTACTGGAAACGGTTTTTGACAGCTGCCTTAGTGTTTGTGGAGACGATTACATATTTGCATATGTATGGACTTTAAAACCGTTTCGGCAAGTGTTGGCAGGAAGAGAGGCCTAGCTCTCTTCTAGAAAAAGGGAGGTTAAAGCCTTGTACAGTGCAGAGTGTTTAGACACACGTGCTTAAGGAGAAATATTGAGGTGTCACTAAGCACTTGTAAAACATTAGCTTTGTCCAAAGCTAGCAAGTCTACACAGGTGCTTAGATGGGGCAACTGTCTTGCGTTCCCTGTCTTGCTAGCACCGGCTCAAGCACCTGTGGCGTCCAATGCACAATGGTGTACAGTGATCAGATCATATGCGTGGATGAAAAGGAAAAGAAGCACTCAGAATAACACCGCATGAAGCGCTGTATAAGAAAGAGACGGTCACTTTTGCATGCAGGCACTGGGGAAGCAGTGAAGCAAACTCAAGCATGTATCTCCTTTCCTGAGCACCGGTGACTCTGATGTGCCATTTTTTTTCACTAGCACTTGTCTTAAGGACATGCATTATATTTACAAAGTCTAGAGAACCCTTAGAATTTTTTTCTACATTGTCATTGGTCGTTTGATTCATAGGATTGAATCCTATAGGATTTTTTCTATGGAATCATGTTATTATATTTCATTGGAAATCTAGCATCCACTCCAACCTTTTTTTTTCACTTTCTTTGTTTTTCCTGTGGCATCAAACACTATGTACTAATCCTATGGGATTCAAGTGGGCATGTCACCCCAATCCTTTATTTTTCCTATTCCCGTGTTTTGAGAATCCTACGAATCAAAGAGGGCCTGAGTTGCACTAGTTGTTTGCTGATCCTAACTGAGAGTGCAAGTTGACTAAAAAAAACTTGTGTTAGTTGATTTGTCAGCATCTCAGATGGCACTCCAACAGTTCCTATTCCTTCTTCTTCCTCCGGCTATTACTATTCTTCCTGCAGCGCCGAACCACCTGCCTTTGCCGCCCGCGGCTGGCGGCGGTCTGTAACACCCCAGATGTAATTTACCTTATATGTATTCCAACTCTTGCCGTTTCCGGTCTAAGTTATATTATTTTCTCGGTTTCGGGTTTTTGTCTCCGTGTGTGTTGTTGTCTTTGTCATGCATCTCATATCATGTCATCATGTGCATTGCATTCGCATACGTGTTCGTCTTATGCATCCGAGCATTTTCCCCGTTGTCCGTTTTGCATTCCGGCGCTCCTATCTCCTCCGGTGCCCCTTTCTACCTCTTTTCGTGTGTGGGGGTTAAACTTTTCCGGATTGGACCGAGACTTGTCATGCGGCCTTGGTTTACTACCGTAGACCGCCTGTCAAGTTTCGTGCCATTTGGACTTCGTTTGATACTCCAACGGTTAACCGAGGGACCGAGAAGGCCTCGTTTGTGTTGCAGCCCAACACCCTTCCAATTTGGCCTAAAACCCACCAAAAAACCCTTCCATCGTCTAGAGCGTTCGATCACGATCGCGTGGCCGAAAACCGCACTCCATTTGGAGCTTCCTAGCCTCCTCTACCCCTATATAAAGGCCTTCCCCGAAAATTCGCGGATCATTCTACCCCTAACCTAGCTCCTCTTCCACCGCGCCGTGCCGGACACGTCCGGTCCGGTCGGACAAAGTCGCCGCCGCCGCCCGCGACGAACCAGGGCGCGTCACGTGTCCCGGCGGGTCCCCAGTTCGCCGCCTCGCCCGCGCCGGCCCGCCTGGCCCGAGGCCGGCCCTCCCCGCCGCCATCCAGGCCCGAGACCCCGCGCGCCTCCTCACCTCTCCTTCCTCCGTCGCGCCGCCGCCCGTTGACGCCCCGCCGCCGCTCGCTCCGCTCCGGTCACCGCCGACCATCGCCGGCCGGCCGCACCTCGCCGCCCCACCGCGGCAACCTCGCCGCCCGGTGCCGGCGAGTGCCCCGCGAGCTCCTCCGACGTCCCTCGAAGGTCCGGCCGCCGTCTCTTCCGTCCCCGTCAAGTCCGGCGACGATTCCGGCGAACAGGTCCCGGCGAACCTCGTTTTCCGCGCCTCTGCTACAGTAACTCCGGCCGGATCTCAGATCTGGAAATATCCCGCGGTTGACTTTTGTTCCGAAACCCTAATTTTCTTGCATACTTTGACATGCCATAACTCTGCGTCTGTAGCTTTGGTTTGCGCATGTAGCATATAAAAATGTTCGTCTCGACCAGTACATCATTTCAAATCATTGCATCATTTTCATTTGAGTTCATCTTGATGCCCGAAATGCTGTTGGAAGAGGGCTATGTGAGAAATTTGGCAGATCTGTTTCATCAAATGGCATTTTGTCATTTTTGCCATGTTTAATTTGTGCATGATATGCTCCTGAGCTCTACATGAGTTTTGTTATATGTCATGTCATCTTTACATAGGTGCTTACCATGTATTTTTGTGATATTTGTGGTGACTAGCACGAGCTTGCAAAGTAGCGTAATCGGTAATGCTGATTTCAGGGACTTAGAATTTCACTAAGTCCTTGTCCTGATTTTGTCGTTATGCCATATGTTCATGTTGTTTCCTAGTGATCCATGCCTCTTTTGAGGATGATCATTAAGGATGGTTTGTTAATATTGTGGTGCTCTATCCATCCATGTCTTTGTTTGCAATTATGGAGCACCCTAGCTTGAGTCAATCGAGCTCTACTTTTGCTATAAAGTGATCTTGGCAGATTGTTGACATGATTAGCGATTTTGCCGAGGATGTTGCTATTGATCCGTGCATCCTATGTTGTTGTTCTTGCCATGTCTAGCTTCTATGCCATGTCTTCTTGATGGGTGTATGCTTAGTTGGTCATTCCATGCTCTGTAGTGAGTGCATCGAGGTCGTAAACATGCCTACTCGTTAACTGATTTGCATGCTCCAGTTTTTCACGAAGTCTGAAATCTGTTTATATTTTTGCCATGTTCACATGCTTGCAATTGTATTTTCTTATCCCTTTTGGCTCAAGGTCACTAAGGGACTTTTATTAAGTGCTTTGAGTACTTCATGCCATGCCTTGCTTTGCCATGTTAAGTTCCTGTAGCATATAGTTTTCATGTTCTAAAGTGTGCTTCCTGATGTTAAATTCCAGACTTGTGTTAATTTCACAAAGTCTGAAACCTGTTATCATTTGCACTTTTGCCATGCTTGTTTGAACCTGTTAATGGATGAATTAGCCGTAGCTCAGTGTTCATCTTTTGTCAAGCATCATGAGTGGACCCCTGCCATGTATTTTGTTGTCATGTTTGAGTGCTGTAGCACATTTATCTTGATGCATTTATTTGGTCACTTGCTGATTATTGCAGTCCGGTGCCATATTTGTTTTGCTTGCCATTTCCAAACCGTGCAACCGATTTCGGTGACCTTTATATCGATTTCAACCGAAATCACCTCACCTTTCCAGTGGCACTCTTGGATTTCCAAGTTGAGTCCAGGTTCAATCATTCCTTGTCAAATCTTGCATATGCATCCCATACCACGTCCCGCATACCATACCATGTTCGCATCATGTTGTTTGAGCTTTGCACGTGGTTGATTGTGTTCTGTTTGCTTGTTGTTCTTGTTTGGGTAGAGCCGGGAGACGAGTTCATGAATGAGGAGCCCGTTGAGTTCGCTTACGAGGATCAAGTCAACTCTGACAACTTTGCAGGCAAGATGATCATACCCTCGAAATCACTTCTATCTTTGCTTGCTAGATGCTCGCTCTTTTGCTATGCCTATGCTACGATGCCTACCACTTGCTTATCATGCCTCCCAAATTGCCATGTCAAACCTCTAACCCACCATGTCCTAGCAAACCGTTGATTGTCTATGTTACCGCTTTGCTCAGCCCCTCTTATAGCGTTGCTAGTTGCAGGTAAAGATTGAAGATCGTTCCTTATTGGAACATTGTTTATTGTTGGGATATCACTATATTATCTTATTATCTTAATGCACCTATATACTTGGTAAAGGGTGGAAGGCTCGGCCTTATGCCTAGTGTTTTGTTCCACTCTTGCCGCCCTAGTTTCCGTCATATCGGTGTTATGTTCCCGGATTTTGCGTTCCTTACGCGGTTTGGTTATAATGGGAACCCCTTGACAGTTCGCCTTGAATAAAACTCTTCCAGCAATGCCCAACATTGGTTTTACCATCCGCCACCTAGCCTTTTTCCCTTGGGTTTCGCGGACTCAAGGGTCATCTTTTTTTTAACCCCCCCGGGCCAGTGCTTCTCTAAGTGTTGGTCCAACTGAGCGATGTCCGGGGCTACCAGGGGCAACTCTGGGCTGGCCTACCCGACGTCTGGCTCATCTGAGTGTGCCGTGAGAACGAGATATGTGCAGTTCCTATCGGGATTTGTCGGCACATTCGGGCGGTGTTGCTGGACTTGTTTTACCATTGTCGAGGATGTCTTGTAACCGGGATGCCGAGCCTGATCGAAATATCTCAGGAGAAGGAATATCCTTCGTTGACCGTGAGAGCTTGTGATGGGCTAAGTTGGGACTCCCGTGTAGGGATTTGAACTTTCGAAAGCCGTGCCCGCGGTTATGGGCAGATGGGAATTTGTTAATGTCCGGTTGTAGATAGCATGAAACTTTACTTAATTAAAATGAATCAACCGCGTGTGTAACCGTGATGGTCTCTTCTCGGCGGAGTCCGGGAAGTGAACACGGTGTTGGAGTAATGTTTGACGTAGGTTGTTCTAGGATCACTTCTTGATCATAGTTGTTCGACCGTGCTTTTGCCTTCTCTTCTCGCTCTCTTTTGCGAACAGGTTAGCCACCATATATGCTAGTCGCTTGCTGCAACTCCACATATTACCTTGCCTTTACGTATAAGCTTAAATAGTCTTGATCGTGAGGGTGCGAGATTGCTGAGTCCCCGTGACTCACAAATTACTTCCAAAACCAGTTGTAGGGACCGATGATACCGTTCCAGACGATGCGCTTGAGCTCAAGTGGGAGTTCGATGAAGACTCTCGCCGTTACTATGTGTCTTTCCCAGATGATTAGTAGTGGTGCCTAGTTGGGGCGATCGGGGACCGTGTCGCATGTGGGGGTTGATCTTTATTTTGGTACCCTAGTCGGACCATGAGTGTATTGGATGATTGTAATGTTATTCATGTATTTGTGTGACGTGGCGAGTGTAAGCCAACTATGTATCATTTCCTTTTTATCTATTTACATGGGTTGTTGTGAAGATTACCTTACTTGCGACATTGCTTTCAATGCGGTTATGCCTCTAAGTCGTGCTTCGACACGTAGGAGATATAGCCGCATCGAGGGCGTTACAAGTTGGTAATCAGAGCCTTCCCCGACCTTAGGAGCCCCCTGCTTGATCGAATCGTTGGCGTTGTTGAGTCTAGAAAAATGTTTGGAGTCATTTAGGATTATATATATCGGAGAGTTTAGGAATTCTTTTTACTCCCCAGTCCCTTCATCTCTCTGGTGAGGTATCCTGACGTAGAGTTTTGACTCTTCTCTTCTCAAATTTCACTAAAAAAAAATTTAGGATCACGCGGGTATCTTGGAATCGTTCCGATCGATTTGTGACGAGAACATTGTTCATGGTGCCTCCTGTCATTTAGGGGTTGTGGCAGTGTCCCGGAGAGTTGAGCTCCGAGGTGTTGCCGTCACAATTTTATCGTTGAGATTCTGGAATACCTGAGTTTCGCCGACATCGAAAATCTCTTTTATGCAGTTGTTGGTGAGATAACCTCGGCGCCACCCAGTACTGGGGCGGGAGTTCGGGAGTATTGCCATAACTTGTATAACGGATGCTTTTCGAAGGTTGAGGTAGATGATTTCCGAAGTTTTTCTCGGTTATGTGTTGAAGGAAGGATACAGTGTTGGGGAACGTAGTAATTTCAAAAAAATTCCTACGCACACGCAAGATCATGGTGATGCATAGAAACGAGAGGGGAGAGTGTTGTCTACGTACCCTCGTAGACCGGAAGCGGAAGCGTTAGCACAACGCGGTTGATGTAGTCGTACGTCTTCACGGCCCGACCGATCAAGCACCGAAACTACGGCACCTCCGAGTTCTAGCACATGTTCAGCTCGATGACGATCCCCGAACTCCAATCCAGCAAAGTGTCGGGGAAGAGTTCTGTCACCACGACGGCGTGGTGACGATCTTGATGTTCTACCGTCGCAGGGCTTCGCCTAAGCACCGCTACAATATTATCGAGGATTATGGTGGAGGGGGGCACCGCACATGGCTAAGAGAACGATCACGAAGATCAACTTGTGTGTCTAGAGGTGCCCCCCTGCCCCCGTATATAAAGGAGCAAGGGGGAGGCCGGCCGGCCCTTGGGGTGCGCCAAGGAGGGGTGAGTCCTCCTCCTAGTAGGAGTAGGACTCCCCTTTCCCAGTCCAACTAGGAAGAGAGAAGGGGGGAGGAAAGAGAGGGAGAGGGAGAGGGAAAGAGGGGCCGCGCCCCCTCCCCTAGTCCAATTCGGACTCCTCATGGGAGGGGGCGCGCCACCTCCTGGGCTGCTGCCCTCTCTCTCCCCTCAGGCCCACTAAGGCCCAATACTTCCCCGGGGGGTTCCGGTAACCCTTCCGGCACTCCGGTTTTCTCCGAAATCACCCGAAACACTTCCGGTGTCCGAATATAGCCGTCCAGTATATCGATCTTTATGTATCGACCATTTCAAGACTCCTCGTCATGTCCGTGATCATATCCGGGACTCCGAACAACCTTCGGTACATCAAAATATATATACTCATAATGAAACTGTCATCGTAACGTTAAGCGTGCGGACCCTACGGGTTCGAGAACAATGTAGACATGACCGAGACACATCTCCGGTCAATAACCAATAGCGGAACCTGGATGCTCATATTGGCTCCTACATATTCTACGAAGATCTTTTATCGTTCAGACCGCATAACAACATACGTTGTTCCCTTTGTCATCGTTAAGTTACTTGCCCGAGATTCGATCGTCGGTATCTCAATACCTAGTTCAATCTCGTTATCGGCAAGTCTCTTTACTCGTTCCGTAATACATCATCTCGCAACTAACTCATTAGTTGTATTGCTCGCAAGGCTTAAGTGATGCGCATTACCGAGAGGGCCCAGAGATACCTCTCCGACAATCGGAGTGACAAATCCTAATCTCGAAATACGCCAACCCAACATGTACCTTTGGAGACACCTGTAGAGCACCTTTATAATCACCCAGTTACGTTGTGACGTTTGGTAGCACACAAAGTGTTCCTCCGGCAAACGGGGGTTGCATAATCTCATAGTCACAGGAACATGTATAAGTCATGAAGAAAGCAATAGCAACATACTAAATGATCGGGTGCTAAGCTAATGGAATGGGTCATGTCAATTGATACGTCTCCGTCATATCTACTTTTCCAAACACTTTTGCCCTTGTTTTGGACTCTAACTTGTATGATTTGAATGGAACTAACCCGGACTGACGCTGTTTTCAGCAGAATTGCCATGGTGTTGTTTTATGTGCAGAAAACAAAAGTTCTCGAAATGACCTGAAACTCCACAGAATATCTTAGAATAAATAATAAAAAATCCTCGCCAAAGATGAGGACCAGGGGGCCCACACCCTGTCCACGAGGGTGGGGGGCGCGCCCCTCCCCCCTGGGCGCGCCCCCCTACCTCGTGGGCCCCCTGGTGGCCCTCCGACGCCAACTCCAACTCCATATATTGGCTTTCGAGGAGAGAAAAATCAGAGAGAAAGTTTCATCGCGTTTTACGATACGGAGCCGCCGCCAAGCCCTAATCTCTCTCGGGAGGGCTGATCTGGAGTCCGTTCGGGGCTCCGGAGAGGGGGATTCGTCGCCGTCGTCATCATCAACCATCCTCCATCACCAATTTCATGATGCTCACCGCCGTGCGTGAGTAATTGCATCGTAGGCTTGCTGGACGGTGATGGGTTGGATGAGATTTATCATGTAATCGAGTTAGTTTTGTTAGGGTTTGATCCCTAGTATCCACTATGTTCTGAGATTGATGTTGCTATGACTTTGCTATGCTTAATGCTTGTCACTAGGGCCCGAGTGCCATGATTTCAGATCTGAACCTATTATGTTTTCATGAATATATGTGAGTTCTAGATCCTATCTTGCAAGTCTATAGTCACCTACTATGTGTTATGATCCGGCAACCCCGAAGTGACAATAATCGGGACCACTCCCGGTGATGACCATAGTTTGAGGAGTTCATGTATTCACTATGTGTTAATGCTTTGTTCCGGTTCTCTATTAAAAGGAGGCCTTAATATCCCTTAGTTTCCAATAGGACCCCGCTGCCACGGGAGGGTAGGACAAAAGACGTCATGCAAGTTCTTTTCCATAAGCACTTATGACTATTTACGGAATACATGCCTACATTATATTGATGAACTGGAGCTAGTTCTGTATCACCCTATGTTATGACTGTTACATGATGAACCACATTCGGCATAATTATCCATCATTGATCCGGTGCCTAGGAGTTTTCCATATACTGGTTTACGCTTATTTACTTTTCCGTTGCTACTGTTACAATCACTACAAAAATACCAAAAACTTTACTTTTGCTGTCTTTACTTTGTTACCGTTATCACCACTATCATATTACTTTGCTACTAAAAACTTTGCTGCAGATACTAAGTTTCCAGGTGTGGTTGAATTGACAACTCAGCTGCTAATACTTGAGAATATTCTTTGGCTCCCCTTGTGTCAAATCAACAAATTTGGGTTGAATACTCTACCCTCGAAAACTGTTGTGATCCCCTATACTTGTGGCTTATCAAGACCTTTTTCTGGCGCCGTTGCTGGGGAGCATAGCTCTATTCTTTGAGTCACTTGGGATTTATATCTGCTGGACACTATGAAGAACTTGAAAGACGCTAAGACAAAAATTTATCCCTCAAGTACGAGGGGAGGTAAGGAACTGCCATCTAGCTCTGCACTTGATTCACCTTCTGTTATGAGTAAGCTAGCGACACCTAAACCTACCACTGCTATGAATTCTGATATGTCGCATGTTATTGATGATGCCACTTTTGCTATGCATGATACTTATGATGAAACTACTTCTATGCTTGATACTACTGTGCCACTTGGTGAATTTCTAGATGAGCAAATTTCTAAGTCTAGAGAAAGAGAAATTAGTGAACCTGAACACGATGATGTTAGTGATGATGAACCTATGCCTGTTATTCCTGAGGGTTATCTTTTCAATAATGAATCTTATGAAGCTATTCTTGCTTGTCCGGATAAACCTGAACGTAAGAGGTTACTAATTAAGTGGAGTAAGGAATCTTTTAGAGGTAGGATGAGACCCGACCCTGCTTTTGCTACTTCACCTATCTGTGTTCCTGATCGGGATTATTATGATATTACTGTTGATCCAGATATAATTACTTTGGTTGAATCTGATCCTTTTTATGGCTATGAATCTGAAACTGTTGTGGCACATCTTCGTAAGTTAGATGAAATAGCCGCCCTGTTTACTAATAATCTGAGATCGCGCCACTTTTATATACTCAAAATATTTCTGTTCTCATTAAAGGGTGATGCTAAGAAATGGTTTAATTCTCTTGATCCTGCCTGTGTGCAAAGTCCCCAGGATATGATTTATTACTTCTCTGCTAAATATTTCCCTGCTCATAGAAACAAGCTGCTTTGAGGGAAATATACAATTTTGTGCAAATTGAAGAAGAGAGTCTCCCACAAGCTTGGGGGAGGCTTCTCAAGTTACTTAATGATTTGCCTGATCATCCTCTTAAGAAACCTGAAATATTGATATCTTTTATAATGGACTAACTAATGCTTTCAGAGATTACCTGGATAGTTGTGCTGGTTCTCTTTTCAGGGAAAGAACACCAGATAACGCTGAAATTTTATTGAATAATATGTTGGCAAATGAAAATAATTGGGCACCTCTTGAGCCACCTCCCGAGCCAACTCCCGAGCCAGCTCCTGAGCCAATTACTGAGCCTATTCCTAAACCAACTCCGAAGAAGAGAGGTGTTCTATTTCTCAGTCCCGAAGATATGCAAGAGGCAAAGAAATCTATGAAAGAAAAAGGTATTAAAGCTGAAGATGTTAAGAATTTACCTCCTATTGAAGAAATACATGGTCTTAATTTACCGCCTGTTGAATAAGTATATGATCTCAATTACTTATTTACTGAAGAACCTCCCGATATCCCGACACAGGTAGTAAAGGTAAATTCTCTCTATAGATATGATAAAGTTGAAGTCCCTCCTACTAAAATTGCTAGTCAGTGCTTGGATGAGTTTGATGACTTTATGTTTAAGCAAGATGACTTTAATGCTTATTTTGGTAGACAATTAAAGCAGGATACTTTTATGATTAAACGCTTGGGTGATTATATAGATAATATTAGAGGTGAACTTAAACTTGTTAGCAAACATGCTTCTATGGTTACCACTCAAGTAGAACAAGTACTTAAAGCTCAGAAAGAAATGCTTGATGAAATGAATAGTAAGAAAAGTGATTATGCTGTTAGAGTGGCTACTAGAACTGGTAGAATGACTCAGGAACCTTTGTATCCTGAAGGCCACCCTAAGAGAATCGAGCAAGATTCTCAAAGAAATAATATTGATGCACCTAGTTCTTCTAAAAGGAAGAAAAAGAAAAATGATAGAACTGTGCAAACTTCTAGTGAACCTATTGCTGAACCACCTGATAATCCAAATGATATCTCTATGTCTGATGCTGAAACACAATCTGGTAATGAACATGAACCTAGTGAAAATGTTAATGATGATGTTCATGACGATGCTCAACCTAGTAATGATAATGATGTAGAAGTTGAACCTGCTGTTGATCTTGATAACCCACAATCAAAGAATCAACGTTATGATAAAAGAGACTTCGTTGCTAGGAAACACGGTAAAGAAAGAGAACCATGGGTTCAGAAACCTATGCCTTTTCCTCCGAAACCATCCAAGAAAAAGGATGATGAGGATTTTGAGCGCTTTGCTGAAATGATTAGACCTATCTTTTTCCGTATGCGATTGACTGATGTGCTCACAACAAATCCTTATGCTAAGTATATGAAGGATATCATTACTAATAAAAGAAAGATACCGGAGGCTGAAATTTCCACCATGCTTGCTAGCTACACTTTTAAGGGTGGAATACCAAAGAAACTTGGAGATCCAGGAGGACCTACTATACCATCCTCCATTAAAATAAATTATGTTAAAACTGCTTTATGTGATCTTGGAGCCGGTGTTAGTGTTATGCCTCTCTCTTTATATCGTAGACTTGACTTGAATAAGTTGACACCTACTGAAATATCTTTGCAAATGGCTGATAAATCAACTGCTATACATGTCGGTATTTGTGAGGATGTACCTGTTATGGTTGCAAACGTTACTATTTTAACGGACTTTGTTATTCTTGATATTCCCGAGGATGATAGTATGTCTATTATTCTTGGAAGACCTTTCCTTAATACTGCAGGGGCTGTTATTGATTGCAACAAAGGCAATGTCACTTTTCATGTTAATGGTAATGAGCATACGGTGCACTTTCCGAGGAAACAACCTCGAGTTTATAGTGTCAACTCTATTGGAAAAATTCCATCGATTATATTTGGAGGTTTTGAATTTCCTCTTCCTACTGTCAAAAAGAAATATGATATACTTATTTTTGGGGATGTCCATATCCCCGTTGAGGTAACATAGTGTTATTCGTAATTTCTCCGGTTCCATGATTATCGGAATGAGTTTGTTAACAAGACTTGATCAACCTTGTTAGTGGATTCTTTTTGATGAGCATGAGATGGATGAAACTAGAAGCACAACCTTCTGTACCCTCTTTATATTTTCTGTTCTTTAGTAGAAATAAAGTAAAATAGTATTTTTCTGTCTGTTTCCTGACTTATCCGTGCAATATAAAAATATCCCGAAAATAAAAGTCCTCAGAATGCCATGCCAATTTAATATGATTTTTTCGGGAATATTTAAGGATTTTTAGTGCAAAAATTACCGCGGGGGAGCTGCCACCTGGTCACGAGGGTGGAGGGCGCGCCCTACCCCCCTAGGCACGCCCCCCTGCCTCGTGGGCCCATGGTGGCCCTCCTCCACTTATTCCTGCACCCATCTTCTTCCTCTATCTCGCACAAACCCGAAAAACCAACTCAAGCTCATGTTCCAGCAACTTTTGCTGCGATTTTCGATCTCCTTGCTCAAAGCACCTCTCGCAAAACTGCTTGGGGAGATTGTTCCTTGGTATGTGACTCCTCCATTGGTCCAATTAGTTTTTGTTCTAGTGCTTTATTCATTGCAAATTTGTGCTGCATAGGTGACCATGTTCTTGAGCTTGCATGTCAAATATATATGGTTCCAAGTAGTTCTAATGCTTGATATATGCTCTAGGCACTTGTATGAGTAGTTGCTATTAATCTTATTGAAGTTGGTTCACTTTTGTTTGAAGTTACTAAAAATTTCAGAATTATTTTCAGAGAAAACAATATGCTTAGGAGGATGTTCCAAGGTGGTTCTTCAAGGAAGCAAGGTCCCAGACTTGCAATGCGTGATGGTGACGGGGAACCACCAAGAGACACTCTCGTGAGGCCCTGTGAATGGCCTTCGGAAAATTTAATGAATCAAGTGGGAATTAAAGAAGAATTTTACGCATATGTGCGTAATGCCGGTCTTGAGGACTTTGAAGCTGATAAATGCCCCCGGTATCGTTATCTCACAAGTTCATTTGTGGGGAGGTTTGATTATTCATCTTCGCGTAATTCTCCTTCAGTCATGTTTGACCTTTATGACAAGTCTTATACCATGGACTTAGAGGATTTCACTCGTGCATGCAAACTTCCATCTTGGGGTAGTATCAGGGATCCCCCTAAATCTGAATATAGAGATTTTCTTGCTAGAATAATTGTGGGGGAATCTAGAGATATAGCACAGGCCACTATAGGGAGCATTCACTTTCCTGCTATACATTATTTTGCTCTCTTCATTGGTAGATGTATAACTGCTAAGGGTGAAGCATGTCACATGTGTGCCCCTAATCTCAGCATTCTCAGAAGTGCTGTGTTAGGGGACCAAGCTTATCATATGGGAGCCATTGTAGCTCGTAGGTTGCATCTTAATAGACGTAACGGAGATTTCTTTGGAGGAATTTATGCAACCCGCTTAGCTAATTTTCTTGATGTAGACATTCGTGAGGGTGATGTGGAGTTTCCCACTTCTTATTTAGATCTTGATCCTATGTTTTCCCACCAGTTCATTGAGAGGACTGGACCACCTTACCAGTATCGACTAATCTTTGACAGACGGCGTGTGGTCCGTGTTGCTCTTCCTGCTCCTACCTTCTTTGATTTTCAGGTGAGAGGAAGATATATTATTACCAGAGAGGAGGCAGATGAGTACGAGAGGGGAGTGGAAGCAGCCCGACGCCGTGCTGCTGCTCAGCAGGCGGTAGCCGCTGCATCGCAGTACGACCCCAGCTTCACCTACGGATATCAGCCAGGTTATCCCTGGCAATAGACCAACTTAGGCGAAAAGCCTAAGCTTGGGGGAGTACGTATTTCCCATCGACATTACATTCATGTTCACACTCATTGCTAGATGTCGGTGCTCATACTCTTTCATTGTAATATCCATGTTAGTTTAAATTTATTTTTCTAGCTTTCCTCTTGTGTGTTTGATAAACCTTAAGAAAAAAAAAGAAAAAAAATTAGTGTTAGTCTACTTTCCATGCTTGTAGTAGAATTAAAAAGAAAACCCAAAAATATTTCCCGTCCTTCTTTTGCTTGTTGGGAGCTTTCCCGTGTAAATAGTTTTTATTTTTTCTTTTCCTTTTTTTGGGGGTCGAGAAGACTATATTGAAAATGCTTAGTGGCTCTTATATGCATGATTGTTTATTTAACTTAGAGCCCATATTACTTGTCTTCTCTCTTGAGTTGAATGCTTGCAGTTTTCAGCTTAGTCCAATGCACGTGCACTCTTATTATTATACACACCGTTCGGTCGTGCAAGTGAAAGGCAATAATGATGATATATGATGGACTCATTGGGATGAGAAAAGCTGGTATGAACTCGACCTCTCTTGTTTTTGTAAATATGATGATTCATCGTTCCTGATTCAGCTATTATGAAGTAAACATATTTGCAATGACATTTAGAGATTATAGTTGCTTGTGCCATGCTTGATTAGCTATGAGTTATAATGGTTAACCTTGCGTGCCAACATGCTATTGAGATGATTATGATGTGGTATGATAAGATGGTATCCTCCTTTAAATGAATTGAGTGACTCGACTTGGCACATGTTCACGCATGTAGTTGAATCAAATCAACATAGCCTTCATGATATTTATGTTCATGGTGGATTATATCCTACTCATGCTTATATTCGGTGTGAATTAATTTTAATGCATGTTTACGACTGTTTTCGCTCTCTCAGTTGGTTGCTTCCCAGTCTTTTGCTAGCCTTCACCTGTACTAAGCGGGAATACTGCTTGTGCATCCAAACTCCTTAAACCCCAAAGTTGTTCCATATGAGTCCACTATACCTTCCTATATGTGGTATCTACCTGCCGTTCCAAGTAAATTTGTATGTGCCAAACTCCAAACCTTCCAATGAAATTCTGTTTTGTATGCTCGAGCAGCTCATGTGCAACTATGGCTGCCTATATCTTCCATGCTAGGTGGGTTATTCTCAAGAGGAGTGGACTCCGCTCCTCATTCACGAGAAAGGGCCGGTAACCGGGATGCCCAGTCCCATGATACAAAAAGATCAAAGCAAATCAAAATAATTAAACAAAACTCCCCCTGGGACCCATTGAATGTTGGAGGCACTCGTTGTTTCGAGCAAGCCATGGATTGATGCTTGTGGAGGAGGGGAGTATAAACCTTTACCATTCTGTTTGGGAACTGCCTATAATGCATGTAGTATGGAAGATACAGCCATCTCATAGTTGTTACGTTGACAGTGAAAGTATGCCGCTCAAAATATTATTTATCTCTATTTCAAAAATCGAGCTCTGGCACCTCTACAAATCCCTGCTTCCCTCTGTGAAGGGCCTATCTATTTACTTTTATGTTGAGTCATCACCCTTCTTATTAAAAAGCACCCGCTGGAGAGCACACTGTCGTTTGCATTCATTATGATTGGTTTATATTGGGTATGACTTGACTGGATCTCTTTTACCATGAATTACAATGTTTAGTCAGTCCTTGATCTTTAAAGGTGCTCTGCATTTATGTTTTGCGGTCTCATAATGGGCTAGCGAGATACCATTTTGTTATATCATGTTATGATTATTTTGAGAAAGTGTCGTCATCCGAGTTTTATTATTATGGCTCGCTAGCTGATTATGCTATTAATATGAGTAATTGTGAGACCTACGTGTTATTGTGAGTATGGTTAGTTCATAATAATTGCTGAAACTTGAATGCTGGCTTTTCATGTTTACAACAACAAGAGCAAACAGAGTTTGTAAAAGTTTTTCCTTTTCTCTTTCAGTTTGTCAACTGAATTGCTTGAGGACAAGCAAGGGTTTAAGCTTGGGGGAGTTGATATGTCTCCGTCGTATCTACTTTTCCAAACACTTTTGCCCTTGTTTTGGACTCTAACTTGTATGATTTTAATGGAACTAACCCGGACTGACGCTGTTTTCAGCAGAATTGCCATGGTGTTGTTTTATGTGCAGAAAACAAAAGTTCTCGGAATGACCTGAAACTCCACGGAATATCTTAGAATAAATAATAAAAAAATCCTCGCCAAAGATGAAGACCAGGGGGCCCACACCCTGTCCACGAGGGTGGGGGCGCGCCCCTCCTCCTGGGCGCGCCCCCCTACCTTGTGGGCCCCCTGGTGGCCCTCCGACGCCAACTCCAACTCCACATATTGGCTTTCGAGGAGAAAAAAATCAGAGAGAAAGTTTCATCGCGTTTTATGATACGGAGCCGCGCCAAGCCCTAATCTCTCTCGGGAGGGCTGATCTGGAGTCCGTTCGGGGCTCCGGAGAGGGGGATTCGTCGCCGTCGTCATCATCAACCATCCTCCATCACCAATTTCATGATGCTCACCGCCGTGCGTGAGTAATTGCATCGTAGGCTTGCTGGACGGTGATGGGTTGGATGAGATTTATCATGTAATTGAGTTAGTTTTGTTAGGGTTTGATCCCTAGTATCCGCTATGTTCTGAGATTGATGTTGCTATGACTTTGCTATGCTTAATGCTTGTCACTAGGGCCCGAGTGCCATGATTTCAGATCTGAACCTATTATGTTTTCATGAATATATGTGAGTTCTAGATCCTATCTTGCAAGTCTATAGTCACCTACTATGTGTTATGATCCGGCAACCCCGAAGTGACAATAATCGGGACCACTCCCGGTGATGACCATAGTTTGAGGAGTTCATGTATTCACTATGTGTTAATGCTTTGTTTCGGTTCTCTATTAAAAGGAGGCCTTAATATCCCTTAGTTTCCAATAGGACCCCGCTGCCACGGGAGGGTAGGACAAAAGATGTCATGCAAATTTCTATGTCAACAATGCTCTGCATGGAGCTATTCTAGCTAATTGCTCCCACTTTCAATATGTATCCAGATTGAGACTTAGAGTCATCTGGATCAGTGTCAAAACTTGCATCGACGTAACCCTTTACGACAAACCTTTTGTCACCTCCATAATCGAGAAACATATCCTTATTCCACTAAGGATAATTTTGACCAATGTCCAGTGATCTACTCCTAGATCACTATTGTACTCCCTTGCCAAACTCAGGGCAGGGTATACAATAGGTCTGGTACACAGCATGACATACTTTATAGAACGTATGACTAAGTCATAGGGAATGACTTTCATTCTCTCTCTATCTTCTGCCGTGGTCGGGTTTTGAGTCTTACTCAACTTCACACCTTGTAACACAGGCAATAACTTCTTCTTTGACTGTTCCATTTTGAACTACTTCAAAATCTTGTCAAGGTATGTACTCATTGAAAAACTTATCAAGCATCTTGATCTATCTCAATAGATCTTGATGCTCAATATGTAAGCAGCTTCACCGAGGTCTTTCTTTGAAAAACTCCTTTCAAATATTCATTTATGCTTTGCAGAATAATTCTACATTATCTCCGATCAACAATATGTCTTTCACATATACTTGTCAGAAATGTTGTAGTGTTCCCACTCACTTTCTTGTAAATACAGGCTTCACCGCAAGTCTGTATAAAACTATATGCTTTGATCAACTTATCAAAGCGTATATTCCAACTCCGAGATGCTTGCACCAGTCCATAGATGGATCGCTGGAGCTTGCATATTTTGTTAGTACCTTTAGGATTGACAAAACCTTCCGGTTGCATCATATACAACTCTTCTTTAATAAATCCATTAAGGAATGCAGTTTTGTTTATCCATTTGCCAGATTTCATAAAATGCGGCAATTGCTAACATGATTCGGACAGACTTAAGCATAAATACGAGTGAGAAACTCTCATCGTAGTCAACACCTTGAACTTGTCGAAAAACTTTTTGCGACAATTCTAGCTTTGTAGATAGTAACACTACTATCAGCGTCCGTCTTCCTCTTGAAGATCCATTTAATCTCAATGGCTCACCGATCATTGGGCAAGTCAATCAAAGTCCATACTTTGTTCTCATACATGGATCTCATCTCAGATTTCATGGCCTTAAGCCATTTCGCGGAATCTGGGCTCATCATCACTTCCTCATAGTTCGCAGGCTCGTCATGGTCAAGTAACATGAGCTCCAGAACAGGATTACCGTACCACTCTCGTGTGGATCTCACTCTGGTTTACCTACGAGGTTCGGTAGTAACTTGATCTGAAGTTACATGATCACCATCATTAGCTTCCTCACTAATCGGTGTAGTAGTCACAGGAACAGATTTCTATGATGAACTACTTTCCAATAAGGGAGCAGGTACAGTTACCTCATCAAGTTCTACTATCCTCCCACTCACTTCTTTCGAGAGAAACTCCTTCTCTAGAAAGGATCCATTCTCAGCAATGAATAACTTGCCTTCAGATCTATGATAGAAGGTGTACCCAACATTTTCTTTTGGGTATCCTATGAAGATTTACTTCTCCGATTTGGGTTCGAGCTTATCATGCTAAAACTTTTTCACATAAGCATTGCAGTCCCAAACTTTAAGAAATGACAGCTTAGGTTTCTCGCCAAACCACAGTTTATACGGTGTCGTCTCAACGGATTTAGATGGTGCCCTTTTTAACGTGAATGTAGCTGTCTCTAATGCATAACCCCAAAACGATAGTGGTAGATCGGTAAGAGACATCATAGATCGCACTATATCTAATAAAGTACGGTTATGACGTTCGGACACACCATTACACTGTGGTGTTCCAGGTGGCGTGAGTAGTGAAACTATTTCACATTGTTTTAACTGAAGGCCAAACTCGTAACTCAAATATTTTACTTCTGCGATCATATCGTAGAAACTTTTATTTTTGTTACGATGATTCTCCACATCACTCTAAAATTCTTTGAACTTTTCAAATATTTCAGACTTGTGTTTCATCAAGTAGATATACTCATATCTGCTCAAATCATCTGTGAAGATCAGAAAATAATGATACCTGCCACGAGCCTCAATATTCATCGGACCACATACATCAGTATGTATGATTTCCAACAAATCTGTTGCTCGCTCCATTGTTCCGGAGAATGGAGTCTTAGTCATCTTGCCCATGAGGCATGGTTTGCAAGCATCAACTGATTCATAATCAAGTGATTCCAAAAACCCATCAGCATGGATTTTCTTCATGCGCTTTACACCAATATGACCTAAACGGTAGTGCCACAAATAAGTTGCACTATCATTATTAACTTTGCATCTTTTGGCTTCAATATTATGAATATGTGTATCACCACGATCGAGATCCAACAAACCATTTTCATTGGGTGTATGACCATAGAAGGTTTTATTCATGTAAAGAGAACAACAATTATTCTCTAACTTACATGAATAACCGTATTGCAATAAACATGATCCAATCATATTTATGCTCAACGCAAACACCAAATAACACTTATTTAGGTTCAACACTAATCCCGAAAGTATAGGGAGTGTGTGATGATGATCATATCAATCTTGGAACCACTTCCAACACACATCGTCACTTCACCCTTAACTAGTCTCTGTTCATTCTGCAACTCCCGTTTCGAGTTACTACTCTTAGCAACTGAACTAGTATCAAATACTGAGGGGTTGCTATAAACACTAGTAAAGTACACATCAATAACATGTATATCAAATATACCTATGTTCACTTTGCCATCCTTCTTATCCGCCAATTACTTGGGGTAGTTCCGCTTCCAGTGATCAGTCCCTTTGCAGTAGAAGCACTCGGTTTCAGGCTTAGGTCCAGACTTGGGTTTTTCACTTGAGCAGCAACTTGCTTGCCGTTCTTCTTGAAGTTCCCCTTTCTTCCCTTTGTCCCTTTACTTGAAACTAGTGGTTTTGTTTGCCATCAACACTTGATGCTTTTCTTGATTTCCACCTTCATTGATTTCAGCATCACAAAGAGCTTGGAATTGTTTCCATTATCCCTTGCATATTATAGTTCATCACGAAGTTCTACTAACTTGGTGATGGTTACTAGAGAATCCTGTCAATCACTATTTTATCTGGAAGATTAACTCCCACTTGATTCAAGCGATTGTAGTACCCAGACAATCTGAGCACATTCTCACTTCTTGAGCTATTCTCCTCCATCTTTTAGCTATAGAACTTGTTGGAGACTTCATATCTCTCAACTCGGGCATTTGCTTGAAATATTAACTTCAACTCCTGGAACATCTCATATGGTCCATGACGTTCAAAACGTCTTTGAAGTCCCGATTCTAAGCCGTTTAAGCATGGTGCACTAAACTATCAAGTAGTCATCATATTGAGCTAGCCAAATGTTCATAACATCTGCATCTGCTCCTGCAATAGGTTTGCCACCTAGCGGTGCATCAAAGACATAATTCTTCTGTGCAGCAATGAGGATAAACCTCAGATCACAAATCCAATCCGCATCATTGCTACTAACATCTTTCAACTTGGTTTTCTCTAGGAACATATCAAAAATAAAGCAGGGGAGCTAAACGCGAGCTATTGATCTACAACATAGATATGCTAATACTACCAGGACTAAGTTCATGATAAACTAAAGTTCAATTAATCATATTACTTAAGAACTCCCACTTAGATAGACATCTCTCTAATCATCTAAGTGATCACGTGATCCAAATCAACTAAACCATAACCGATCATCACGTGAAATGGAGTAGCTTTCAATGGTGAACATCATTATGTTGATCATATCTACTATATGATTCGCGCTCGACCTTTCGGTCTCAGTGTTCCGAGGCCATATCTGCATATGCTAGGCTCGTCAAGTTTAACCTAAGTATTATGCGTGTGCAAAACTGGCTTGCACCCATTGTAGATGGACGTAGAGCTTATCACACCCGATCATCACGTGGTGCCTGGGCACGACGAACTTTGGCAGCGGTGCATACTCAGGGAGAACACTTTTATCTTGAAATTTAGTGAGAGGTCATCTTATAATGCTACCATCAATCAAAGCAAGATAAGATGCATAAAAGATAAACATCACATGCAATCAAAATATGTGACATGATATGGCCATCATCATCTTGTGCCTTTGATCTCCATCTCCAAAACATCGTCATGATTTCCATCGTCACCGGCATGACACCATGATCTCCATCATCTTGATCTATATCAATGTGTCGTCACATGGTCGTCTCACCAACTATTGCTCTTGCAACTATTGCTATCGCATAGCGATAATTGTAAAGCAATTATTTGGCGCTTGCATCTTATGCAATAAAGAGATAACCATAAGGCTTCTGCCAGTTGCCGATAACTTCAACAAAACATGATCATCTTATACAACAACTTATATCTCATCACGTCTTGACCATATCACATCACAACATGCCCTGCAAAAACAAGTTAGACGTCCTCTACTTTGTTGTTGCAAGTTTTACGTGGCTGCTACGGGCTGAGCAAGAACCGTTCTTACCTACGCATCGAAAACCACAACGATAGTTTGTCAAGTTAGTGCTGTTTTAACCTTCTCAAGGACCGGGCGTAGCCATACTCGGTTCAACTAAAGTTGGAGAAACTGACACCCGCTAGTTACCTGTGTGCATAGCACGACGGTAAAACCAGTCTCGCGTAAGCATACACGTAATGTCGGTCCGGGCCGCTTCATCCAACAATACCGCCGAACCAAAGTGTGACATGCTGGTAAGCAGTATGACTTATATCGCCCACAACTCACTTGTGTTCTGCTCGTGCATATGACATCTACGCATAAAACCTGGCTCTGATGCCACTGTTGGGGAACGTAGTAATTTCAAAAAAATTCCTACGCACACGCAAGATCATGGTGATGCATAACAACGAGAGGGGAGAGTGTTGTCTACGTACCCTCGTAGACCGGAAGCGGAAGCGTTAGCACAACGCGGTTGATGTAGTCGTACGTCTTCACGGCTCGACCGATCAAGCACCGAAACTACGGCACCTCCGAGTTCTAGCACACGTTCAGCTCGATGACGATCCCCAGACTCCGATCCAGCAAAGTGTCGGGGAAGAGTTCCATCAGCACGATGGCGTGGTGACGATCTTGATGTTCTACCATCGCAGGGCTTCACCTAAGCACCACTACAATATTATCGAGGATTATGGTGGAGGGGGGCACCGCACACGGCTAAGAGAACGATCATGAAGATCAACTTGTGTGTCTAGAGGTGCCCCCTGCCCCCGTATATAAAGGAGCAAGGGGGGAAGCCGGCCGGCCCTTGGGGTGCGCCAAGGAGGGGGGAGTCCTCCTCCTAGTAGGAGTAGGACTCCCCTTTCCTAGTCCGACTAGGAAGAGATAAGGGGGAAGGAAAGAGAGGGAGGGGGAGAGGGAAAGAGGGTCCGCGCCCCCTCCCCTAGTCCAATTCGGACTCCTCATGGGAGGGGGCACGCCACCTCCTGGGCTGCTGCCCTCTCTCTCCCCTCAGGCCCACTAAGGCCCAATACTTCCCCGGGGGGTTCCGGTAACCCTTCCGGCACTCCGGTTTTCTCCGAAATCACCCGAAACACTTCCGGTGTCCGAATATAGCCGTCCAATATATCGATATTTATGTCTCGACCATTTAGAGACTCCTCGTCATGTCCGTGATCATATCCGGGACTCCGAACAACCTTTGGTACATTAAAATATATAAACTCATAATGAAACTGTCATCGTAACATTAAGCGTGCGGACCCTACGAGTTCGAGAACAATGTAGACATGACCAAGACACGTCTCTGGTCAATAACCAATAGCGGAACCTGGATGCTCATATTGGCTCCTACATATTCTACGAAGATCTTTTATCGGTCAGACCGCATAACAACATATGTTGTTCCCTTTGTCATCGGTATGTTACTTGCCCGAGATTCGATCGTCGGTATCTCAATACCTAGTTCAATCTCGTTATCGGCAAGTCTCTTTACTCGTTTCGTAATACATCATCTCGCAACTAACTGATTAGTTGTATTGCTTGCAAGGCTTAAGTGATGTGCATTACTGAGAGGGCCCAGAGATACCTCTCCGATAATCGGAGTGACAAATCCTAATCTCGAAATACGCCAACCCAACATGTACCTTTGGAGACACCTGTAGAGCACCTTTATAATCACCCAGTTGCGTTGTGACGTTTGGTAGCACACAAAGTGTTCCTCCGGCAAACGGGATTTGCATAATCTCATAGTCACAGGAACATGTATAAGTCATGAAGAAAGCAATAGCAACATACTAAACGATCGGGTGCTAAGCTAATGGAATGGGTCATGTCAATCACATCATTCTCCTAATGATGTGATCCCGTTAATCAAATGACAACACATGTCTATGGTTAGGAAACATAACCATCTTCGATTAACGAGCTAGTCAAGTAGAGGCATACTAGTGACGTTTAGTTTGTCTATGTATTCACACAAGTATTATGTTTCCGGTTAATACAATTCTAGCATGAATAATAAACATTTATCATGATATAAGGAAATAAATAATAACTTATTATTGTCTCTAGGGCATATTTCCTTCATACAGCTGGATGTAGGATTTGCTAGACTTGGGTGAGATATTATGCTTCCCCTGTATCCCCAACACCTGATTGCATAACCGAAAAGGTTCGGGAGTTTCATAGGTGGGAATTCTTGTAGCTCTAGTTCTTCTTCCACGGATATTTGGTTTGGGAATGGGTAATCCTCACCAAGTATTCGTTCTTGTTCCGTACCTTGTTGGTTTTATTCTTCTACCTCAATTCTAAGTGGCTTCTCAATTTATGGATATGTGACCATTTCAATTGGAATGCATTCGTTCATTTGGTTCGGATGTGAAGACTATATGTTGCAATTTCAACTCGTTTGATTCAGCTTCAATATTTGTCTGTCAATGTGCTAATGGATGTCAACCTCTTTAGGATGGCTCCTCCAATGCGCATGACTCTGAATCCTGATCCGCTACCACCACCTCCACCTCCGGAGGCATGGCAAGTTTTGATGGCCGCTACCAATGCAAACACGCATCTGATCATGCAACTTCTTCAAGAGCGCAACCAGGGGAACCAGGGTCATGGCAACAATCAGAATCAGTTTGCTACACTCAACCAGTTCCTTGCTAACCAGCCAAAGACCTTCAGCAATTGTGTTGAGGCAACAGACGCTGATGATTGGCTCGTGGACATATGCAAGCATTTTGAGTGCAGTAACGTCAGGCCTGAGGACTTTGTCAAGTTCGCTTCCTTCCAACTCAAAGACCAAGCTGCAGAATGGTTTCAGTAGTACAAAGATTCCAGAGGAGGCCATGTGATTACCTGGGATGAATTCCGTCAAGACTTTAAAGCTCATCATATTCCTCAGAGTGTGGTTGAAAGCAAGCGTGAGGAATTCCGCAACCTGAAGCAAGGCACTATGTCTGTTTACGAGTACAACAAGATGTTTCAAAAGCTCGCCCGTTTTGCTAAGCAAGACGTCCCTGACGAGAAGAGCATGATATACCAGTTCAGGGGTGGTCTCAGAGAAGAAATCCAGCTAGCTCTCGTCCTCTTTGAGCCTAAGAGGTACGATGAGTTTTACAACATGGCAATGAAGCAAGAGATTGCTCAACTGAAGTGCGATGCTTCCAAGAAGCGAGTCAGAGATGCAACTCCTTCTTCCTCAACTCAAGTGGCTAAGCAGCAGAAGTATTGACTTCCTCCTCCTCCGTTCCGTCAGCCTTATCAGCAGAAGAGCAAAGGTGGCAGTGGATCTTCCCACCCACCCAACCCAGGCTTTCAGAACAAGACTTCGTCTCAAGCTCCAAGGTCAAGTGCTCCGTATCACCGTCCGCTCTCGGAGGTCACGTGCAACAAGTGCCAACAGAAGGGTCACTATGCCAACAAATGCTTCAATCAGAGGTGTCTCCCTCCTCCTCCTCCTGTGAGATCGGCAAGTACAGCTGTGGTCAAGCATAACCCCAAGTCTGCTAAGGTCAACTTGATGAATGCAGCTCAGGCAGGGGACTCGTTAGATGTCATCATGGGTAACCTTCCTATTAACGATATTCCTACAAAAGTTCTTTTTGACACTGGTGCATCACATTGTTTCATCTCGAGACCATTTGTTTCTAAGCATGAGTTGCCTTTACAAGAATTGCCTAGGCAGTTATCAGTTGTTTCTCCGGGTAAATTCATGAATGCAAGCGCTATGGCCCTGGATGTTACTATCACGTTAGGTGACTACAAGTTTCTATCCTCTCCAGTGGTCCTTGGTAACTTGGATATTGATCTTATTCTTGGAATGGACTGGCTTTCTAAGCACAAGGCTCGGCTTGATTATGCTGCCAGGCAGATTCAATTGACTCATTCGTCTGAGGATGTAATTGTCTTTACCGCTAATGACGATACCATCCGTCTATTTTCTCTCAATGAGAAGGGTGAACTGGATGCCATCTCTCAAATTCCAGTCGTTTGCGAATATCAAGACGTCTTTCCAGAAGAGCTTCCAGGAATGCCTCCGCACCGGCCAGTTGAATTCGTCATCGATCTTGAGCCAGGCACGGAACCTATTTGCAAACGTCCTTACAAGCTTGGACCTGAAGAGTTGAAAGAGTTGAAGAAGCAACTCGATATTCAAGAGCGAATGGGTATCATCCGACCTAGTTCTTCTCCGTGGGGTTGTGGAGTTCTTTTTGTGAAGAAGAAGGATGGAATGGACCGACTTTGTGTTGACTACCGTCCATTGAACAAGAAGACTATAAAGAACAAGTACCCACTTCCCAACATCAACGAGCTATTTGAACAGCTCAAAGGGGCTCAAGTATTCTCCAAGCTTGATCTCCGTATGGGCTATCACCAGATCCGAATTCGTGAGCAAGATATCCCCAAGACGGCTTTCAAAACAAGCTATGGTTCATATGAATACACTGTCATGTCTTTTGGCCTCGTTAACACTCCGCTGACTTTCTCTCGCATGATGAACTTCATCTTCAATCCCTACACAAATGACTTCGTCTTGGTCTACCTCGATGACATTTTGGTCTTTTCCAAGAACAAGGAAGATCATGCCAAGCACTTGCGTTTGGTGCTCGATAAGCTCAGAGAACATCAGTTCTACGCCAAGTTTTCAAAGTGCGAGTTTTGGCTCGATGAGGTTCTCTATCTTGGGCATATCATCTCTGCCAAGGGCATAGCGGTGAATCCTGAGAAGGTGTCTGCAATTGTGAATTGGGAACCACCTCAGAACGTGAAGCAACTCCACAGCTTCCTTGGGCTCGCAAGCTATTGTCGAAGGTTCGTTGAGAACTTCTCAAAGATCGCAAAGCCGCTTTCCAACCTTCTCCAGAAGCACGTGAAGTACGTTTGGTCTCCGGAATGTGACATCGCTTTCAACACCTTGAAAGAGAAATTAGTCACTGCTCCAGTTCTGACTCCTCCTGATGAATCCAAACCGTTCGAGGTCTTCTGCGATGCCTATCTTCAAGGTCTTGGTGCAGTGTTGATGCAAGAGAAGAAAGTTGTGGCTTATACTTCTCGCCAGTTGAAGCCCAATGAGAAGAACTACCCCACTCACGACCTCGAGTTGGCGGCAGTTGTGCATGCTCTTTTGACTTGGAGACATCTCTTATTGGGAAGAAAAGTGGACATCTTCACTGACCACAAGAGTCTCAAGTACATCTTCACTCAGCCTAATCTCAACCTCAGGAAGACTCGTTGGGTTGAAATGATTCAAGAGTATAATCCGAGCATCGAATATACTCCAGGCAAGGCCAATGTAATTGCTGACGCATTGAGCAGGAAGGCTTACTGCAACAGTTTGATTCTCAAGCCTTACCAACCCGAGCTTTGTGAAGCTTTCCACAAACTCAATCTGCAAGTTGTTCCTCAAGATTTCCTCGCCAACCTCCAAGTCTCTCCTACTTTGGAAGATCAGATTCGCGAGGCTCAACTTCTTGATGCTATGGTGAAGAAGGTGAAGATTGGGATTGCCAAGAGTCAACCCAAGTACAAGTGCTATCGCCTTGATGACAAGGATACTCTCTTCTTCGAGGATCGCATTGTTGTGCCTAAAGGTGACCTTCGTAAAGTCATTATGAACGAGGCTCACAATTGACTCCTCTCCATCCACCCTGGGAGTACAAAGATGTACCAGGACCTCAAGCAGGCGTATTGGTGGACTCGAATGAAGCGCGAGATTGCTCAGTTCGTGAATGAATGTGATGTCTGCAGAAGAGTGAAGGCAGAACACCAACGACCAGCTGGTCTCCTCCAACCTCTTGCCATTCCAGAATGTAAGTTTGACCACATTGAGATGGACTTCGTGACGGGATTTCCAAAGTCCAAGCGTGGCAATGATGCTATATTCGTTGTCATCAACAAACTCACTAAAGTGGCTCATTTCCTGCCTATCAAGGAGTCTATCACTGCAGCTCAATTGGCGGAGCTGTATACCTCTCGGATTGTCTCTCTGCATGGCATTCCACAGTTGATTTCTTCAGATCGTGGCAGCATCTTCACCTCGAAGTTTTGGGATTCTTTTCAGAAGGCCATGGGCACCAACATCCGTTTCAGCACAGCTTTTCATCCTCAAACTAGCGGCCAAGTCGAGCGTGTCAATCAGATTCTCGAAGATATGCTCAGGGCTTGTGTTATCTCTTTCGGTATGAAGTGGGAAGATTGTCTCCCATATGCCGAGTTCTCCTACAACAACAACTTTCAAGCGAGTTCGGACAAGGCCCCATTTGAAATTCTCTATGGCCAGAAGTGTCATACTCCTCTTAACTGGTCAGAGACTGGTAAACGTCAACTTCTTGGAAATGACTTGATCACAGAGGCAGAGGAAATGTGCAAAGTAATTCGTGATAACCTCAAAGCAGCGCAATCGCGCCAGAAGAGCTACTATGATAGTAAGCATCATGATTTGGCTTTCGAGATCGGAGATCATGTTTACCTTCGCGTCTCTCCAATGAAAGGTACTCGTCGCTTCGGTATCAAAGGCAAGCTTGCCCCTAGATACGTGGGTCCTTTCAAGATCATCAGCAAGAGAGGCGATCTCGCCTATCAACTCGAGCTTCCTTCCAACTTTGCAAACGTGCACTACGTGTTCCATGTCTCTCAGCTCTGCAAGTGCTTCAAGACTCCTGACCGCACCATCAACTTCGAAGACATTGATCTCCAAGAAGACCTTTCTTATCGTGAGCACCCCGTTGCTATCCTTGAAGAAACTAAGCGCAAGACTCGCAATAAGTCAATCAAATTCCCCAAAGTCAAGTGGTCACACCATTCCGACCGTGAAGCCACCTGGGAATGCGAGGATCACCTCCGTTCTGAGTACCCGGTGTTTTTCCAGTCCTAGATCTCGGGACGAGATCCTTTCGTAGTGGTGGAGTGTTGTAACACCCCAGATGTAATTTACCTTATATGTATTCCAACTCTTGCTGTTTCCGGCCTAAGTTATTTTATTTCCTCGGTTTCGGGTTTTTGTCTCCGTGTGTGTTGTTGTCTTTGTCATGCATCTCATATCATGTCATCATGTGCATTGCATTCGCATACGTGTTTGTCTCATGCATCCGAGCATTTTCCCCGTTGTCCGTTTTGCATTCCGGCGCTCCTATCTCCTCCGATGCCCCTTTATACCTCTTTTAGTGTGTGGGGGTTAAACTTTTCCAGATTGTACCAAGACTTGTCATGCGGCCTTGGTTTACTACTGGTAGACCGCCTGTCAAGTTTCGTGCCATTTGGACTTCGTTTGATACTCCAACGGTTAACCGAGGGACCAGGAAGGCCTCGTTTGTGTTGCAGCCCAAAACCCTTCCAATTTGGACCAAAACCCACCAAAAAACCCTTCCATCGTCTAGAGCGTTCGATCACGATCGCGTGGCCGAAAACCGCACTCCATTTAGAGCTTCCTAGCCTCCTCTACCCCTATATAAAGGCCTTCCCCGAAAATTCGCGGATCATTCTACCCCTAACCTAGCTCCTCTTCCACCGCGCCGCGCCGGACACGTCCGGTCCGGCTGGACAACGTCGTCGTCGCCCGCGATGAACCAGGGCGCGCCACGTGTCCTGGCGGGTCCCCAGTTCGCCGCCTCGCCCGCGCCGGCCCGCCTGGCCCGAGGCCGGCCCTCCCCGCCGCCATCCGGGCCCGAGACCCTGTGCGCCTCCTTGCCTCTCCTTCCTCCGTCGCGCCGCCGCTCGCTCCACTGCGGTCACTGCCGACCATCGCCGGCCGGCCGCACCTCGCCGCCCCACCGCGGCAACCTCGCCGCCCGGCGCCGGCGAGCACCCCGCGAGCTCCTCCGACGTCCCCCGAAGGTCCGGCCGCCGTCTCCTTCGTCCCCGTCAAGTCCGGCGACGATTCCGGCGAACAGGTCCCGGTGAACCTCGTTTTCCGTGCCCTGCTACAGTAACTCCGGCCGGACCTCAGATCTGGAAATATCCCGCGGTTGACTTTTGTCCCGAAACCCTAATTTTCTTGCATACTTTGACATGCCATAACTCTGCATCTGTAGCTTTGATTTGCGCGTGTAGCATATAAAAATGTTCGTCTCGACCAGTACATCATTTCATCTCATTGCATAATTTTCGTTTGAGTTCATCTTGATGCCCGAAATGCTGTTGGAAGAGGGCTATGTGAGAAATTTGGCAGATCTGTTTCATCAAATGGCATTTTGTCATTTTTGCCATGTTTAATGTGTGCATGATATGCTCCTGAACTCTACATGAGTTTTGTTATATGACATATCATCTTTACAGAGGTGCTTACCATGTATTTTTTTAATATTTGTGGTGACTAGCACGAGCTTGCAAAGTAGCGTAATCGGTAATGCTGATTTCAGGGACTTAGAATTTCACTAAGTCCTTGTCCTGATTTTGTCGTTATGCCATATGTTCATGTTGTTTCCTAGTGATCCGTGCCTCTTTTGAGGATGATTAGTAAGGATGATTTGTTAACATTGTGGTGCTCTATCCATCCATGTCTTTGTTTGCAATTATGGAGCACCCTAGCTTGAGTCAATCGAGCTCTACTTTTGCTATAAAGTGATCCTGGCAGATTGTTGACATGATTAGCGATTTTGCCGAGGATGTTGCTATTGATCCGTGCATGCTATGTTGTTGTTCTTGCCATGTTTAGCTTCTATGCCATGTCTTCTTGATGGGTGTATGCTTAGTTGGTCATGCCATGCTCTGTAGTGAGTGCATCGAGCTTGTAAACATGCCTACTCGTTAACTGATTTGCATGCTTCAGTTTTTCACTAAGTCTGGAATCTGTTTATGTTTTTGCCATGTTCACATGCTTGCAATTGTATTTTATGATCCCTTTTGGCTCAAGGTCACTAAGGGACTTATGTTAAGTGCTTTGAGTAGCTTAATGCCATGACTTGCTTTGCCATGTTAAGTTCCTGTAGCATATAGTTTTCATGCTCTAAACATTGCTTCCTGAGGTTAAATTCCTGACATGCTGTTAATTTCACCAAGTCTGAAACCTGTTATCTTTTGCACTTTTGTCATGCTTGTTTGAACCTGCTATTGAGTGAATTAGCCGTAGCTCAGTGTTCATCTTTTGTCAAGCATCATAAGTGAATCCCTGCCATATATTTTGTTGCCATGTTTGAGTGCAGTAGCTTATTTATCCTGATGCATTTAGGAGGCTACTTGCTGTTTATTGCAGACCGGTGCCATATTTGTTTTGCTTGCCATTTCCAAACCGTGCATCTGATTCCGGTGATCTTTATATTGATTTCGACCGAAATCAACTCCTCTTTCCAGTGGCACTCTTGGATTTCCAAGTTGAGGCCAGGTTCAATCATTCATTTATAAATCATGCATATGCATCACATATCGCATCCCGCATATCATACCATGTTTGCATCATGTTGCTTGAGCATTGCACGTGGTTGATTGTATTCCTTTTGCTTGTTGTCTTGCTTTGGGTAGAGCCAGGAGACGAGTACGTGAATGAGGAGACCGTTGAGTACGCTTACGTGGATCAAGGCAACTTTGAGAACTTTGTAGGCAAGATGACCATACCCTCGATTTCAACCGAAATCACCTCACCTTTCCACCGAAATCACCTCACCTTTCCAGTGGCACTCTTGGATTTCCAAGTTGAGGCCAGGTTCAATCATTCCTTGTCAAATCTTGCATATGCATGCCATATCATGTCCCGCATAGCATACCATGTTTGCATCATATTGTTTGAACTTTGCACGTGGTTGACTGTGTTCCGTTTGCTTATTGTTCTTGTTTGGGTAGAGCCGGGAGACGAGTTCGTGAACGAGGAGCCCGTTGAGTTCGCTTACGAGGATCAAGTCAACTCTGACAACTTTGCAAGCAAGATGATCATACCCTCGAAATCACTTCTATCTTTGCTTGCTAGATGCTCGCTCTTTTGCTATGCCTATGCTACGATGCCTACCACTTGCTTATCATGCCTCCCAAATTGCCATGTCAAACCTCTAACCCACCATGTCCTAGCAAACCGTTGATTGGCTATGTTACCGCTTTGCTCAGCCCCTCTTATAGCGTTGCTAGTTGCAGGTGAAGATTGGAGATCGTTCCTTGTTCGAACATTGTTTATTGTTGGGATATCACTATATTATCTTATTATCTTAATGCACCTATATACTTGGTAAAGGGTGGAAGGCTCGACCTTATGCCTAGTGTTTTGTTCCACTCTTGCCGCCCTAGTTTCCGTCATATCGGTGTTATGTTCCCGGATTTTGCGTTCCTTACGCGGTTGGGTTATAATGGGAACCCCTTGACAGTTCGCCTTGAATAAAACTCTTCCAGCAATGCCCAACATTTGTTTTACCATTCGCCACCTAGCCTTTTTCCCTTGGGTTTCGCGGACTCAAGGGTCATCTTTTTTTAACCCCCCCGGGCCAGTGCTTCTCTAAGTGTTGGTCCAACTGAGCGATGTCCGGGGCTACCAGGGGCAACTCTGGGCTGGCCTACCCAACGTCTGGATCATCTGAGTGTGCCCTGAGAACGAGATATGTGCAGCTCCTATCGGGATTTGTCGGCACATTCAGGCGGTGTTGCTGGACTTGTTTTACCATTGTCAAGGATGTCTTGTAACCGGGATGCCGAGCCTGATCGGAATATCTCGGGAGAAGGAATATCCTTCGTTGACCGTGAGAGCTTGTGATGGGCTAAGTTGGGACTCCCCTACAGGGATTTGAACTTTCGAAAGCCATGCCCGCGGTTATGGGCAGATGGGAATTTGTTAATGTCCGGTTGTAGATAACATGAAACTTAACTTAATTAAAATGAATCAACCGCGTGTGTAACTGTGATGGTCTCTTCTCGGCGTAGTCCGGGAAGTGAACATGGTGTTGGAGTAATGTTTGACGTAGGTTGTTCTAGGATCACTTCTTGATCATAGTTGTTCGACCGTGCTTTTGCCTTCTCTTCTCGCTCTCTTTTGCGAACAGGTTAGCCACCATATATGCTAGTCGCTTGCTGCAGCTCCACATATTACCTTGCCTTTACCTATAAGCTTAAATAGTCTTGATCACGAGGGCGCGAGATTGCTGAGTCCCCGTGACTCATAGATTACTTCCAAAACCAGTTGCAGGGACCGATGATACCGTTCCAGACGATGTGCTTGAGCTCAAGTGGGAGTTCGATGAAGACTCTCGCCGTTACTATGTGTCTTTCCCAGATGATCAGTAGTGGTGCCCAATTGGGGCGATCGGGGACCGTGTCGCATATGGGGGTTGATCTTTATTTTGGTACCGTAGTCGGACCATGAGTGTATTGGATGATTGTAATGTTATTCATGTATTTGTGTGACGTGGCGAGTGTAAGCCAACTATGTATCCTTTCCCCTTTTATCTATTTACATGGGTTGTTGTCAAGATTACCTTACTTGTGACATTGCTTTCAATGCGGTTATGCCTCTAAGTCGTGCTTCGACATGTAGGAGATATAGCCGCATCGAGGGCGTTACATGCTCCTACGTTGGCCTTGCCCTTCTCCCACCACTGGGCTTGCCCCTGCACCGGTCATCCCTCTAAAGGCAGTGAAACACCCGGATTCTCCAGCGAGCCTGCATCCCGGGACCCCTCAGATAGACACCCGGTGAACCTGCACTATTGCACCCCTAAGATAGACCCAGAGTGCCTCTAGGGTTCTTATCGGGAACCACCCGAATTCTACGTGCGAGCTGGCTATGGCTGCTGGGCATGGTGGCCGATAGTCCGAGGTGGTTCGGGTTCGATAGGTGGTCGTGGAGGGTGTCACTACGCGTGGCGTGGATCTAGAGGTAGTGTGCCAGGGAGTCATATCTGGACAAGATGTTATTGACGGACAGGGAGGAGCCTTGGCAAATGCTCAGCGTGGGCGACGAACATTGCGTGGTGTTGGTGGAGGGCTGTTTGGTTGCCCGGCCGATCCCATGGCTTGGACGGACGGAGAGTGAGGATGCACCAGGTGAAATCTTTGCCTTTGGCTCCTAGTTGAGGCTGGCGGCATCGATGCCTCCGGGGACCACTTTCTTCTTGGATACATCATTGAGGTGTGGTGCTCACCTTTTGCATGAACCACTTTAGGGAAAACTTTAGATCTCGTCGGGTTGGGACAATGGTGGTGCTTTGCGTCATGCTTCCTTTTAGGGGCACCACTCTTGGAGTGGTCGCTGGATTGGGGGGGGGGGGGTTAGTGGATGAGTGAGGATGTTGCGGGTTTTCGCGTTAGCGACCCATGGAAGATGATGGTGTTGGTGTCGAGGATTATGTGCCAGCGACTATGGGGGTGAGCGATGTCGCGGTCGCGGCAATGGTTGCACTAGTCGGCTCTTCTCTGACGTGTCTGCGGGATTGTCTCGGGTTGTTTATTGCGGTGAAGTCGGAGCTGCGGCGCCTGGACCTAGGTGGTGACGATTACAGGAAACAGGTGGTCTATTCGATGATTTTATGCGACCCTAATCTTGCATAGTTCTCCTTCGCAACTCTTCATCAAAATCGGAATTGTGGTGTCCCAATCGTGGGTGGTTGAGTGCTTGGTTTTTTTTCTTGCGGGTGAGAGTGCTTGGTTTGGAGCTTCATTTGTCTTCGACGACCTCTTCGGTGTGGATTGGTTCAGTGCTCGTTTGCGGCGAAATCGAAGTCACTCGCTTGAAGGAAAGGGATGCGATGATGCTTGGGTGGGAAGAAGTGATGAAGATGACGCCAATATTCTACATCGACGAGGCTTTTCTCCGCAATGATGTGTGTGGGCATTATTATATGTGCCGCTCAACGGTTTGCGGCAGTTTTCACTCGATTTTCCCTTAATTAACTCGCAACTCTCCTCTTCTTCTTAATTAATGGAAATCTTTTACCTTTGTCTTTTTTCCTTTACTAGTAAGCTTGCACGTGCAACACACGTCTCGAACGTTGACCAAATAAGATTCACACCTATATGCAATAAAAAAATAGCTTGCAAAATCTTGTATTATGGGTCGGAGAGAGTATGAGTTAAATGGATACACTATATTGTGATGTCACTCAAGTTGTTTTTTTTCAAAAGTGGGACATCATTGCGGTCCTCCTTCTGCATAGAGACAATAATATATTTAATCTATTGAATATTCTATATGTTGAAAGAGAATAAGAAATCTAGTTATGATTGAAAAAAGCCTTGCATTATGCTTAGTACATGGAGACATAATCCTACATCTGGTCTTGAATATTATGGTGTAAGCAATTCATAACTAAAATTTGAGGAAAAGAACAAGGGATAGTAGATCAACACATACTTCTTAGATGAGGTTGCTAACCAAATGCTTATGTAAAGTTGCAAATGGCATAGGCATTGATAGTGTATTATGAAAATCCCGACACTCCATCACATGTTGCAAATACTCAAAACACACCCGAATGAGCACTAAAATGGAAAGCAGATATCTCACATAAAAATATCAACGGCATTGAACCAATATTGTGAAGTACAATCCTCTTAACACCAAAAGATCAAAGGGACTTTTTTCACAATCAAAGGAGCTCAGCTCTCTTCCTCATGATTACTGTCAGTTTGCATCAAAAAGCAAGTTGATCCGGAGCAGCATTATGCCACGGTCTCCGGTCACTAACCTGCAGGGGCAGCTTTGCACACAAAAATCAGCCTCTAAGAATAGAAGACACCGTAAGGGACAAAAGGCTTGGCTCGGCTCCTCAATTTCACACAGGAGGCCCATAATGTCTGATATGTTCTCTTTTCATTAGTTCCACATCTCCACCAGTACCTGACAATCATATTGAAAGGTAACATCAGGCCATTCTTTCTCCTTCACAGGTCGTACGTACCACATCCTGGAGAGAAGTGTTTCAGCAACCAGAGAGTTTGGAATATTTGCATACCTCTGAGACGCTGCTATAATGAACTCACCTCTAGTACGTCTTACAATTAACTCCATGGTCGCACGAGCATTGTCACATGAGAATGCCACGTAAACGCTAACTTTGGTAATCCCGGGATCTGGGCGTCTTTACCTCTTATTTAAGCTTGCTTGGACCACATCATTAACCCATTTTCTCAAGTTTTATCGGGCTTCACAACATAGTTTGCCCTATGGCTAGGAATCTATTTTCATGCACCACTGCATTTGAGAATCTGAGAATAAGAATGGATGTTGCTACTAAAAAGCTATAGTTTATGTGTGTTCTGGAAACAATGGTAGTTTTTCAAAAACAAATGCAGTAAGTTTCAGCTTACCATCCTTTGTTTTGATTCTCTCTGCTTAGAGTGGTCTTAACAAATAATACCCAGTAACAAGCACAAAGAAACACAAAGAACTCGATTCACATTGAGTTACAATAATAAGTGCATATTGATAATTTGACAGCATTTCTCATATTAAACTTAAAATGTAGAACCCACTGAAGGAATCTTGTTCCAAACTACAGTCACACAAAAGCAGTAAAACAGGGTTTGCTCCACTTGGCATGGAACATGCAGAGAGGAGTGTGCTATGTAACATTAAAATCATTTATCTCCTGAACGTTACCTAGGAAGTTTTCTTCCAAGTACTGCAGACCGGTCAAGATATCCAACAACCCCTTGATGAACATCGTCAATGTATCTGCTCAGTCAAGTCCAGCTTTGGCAATCAAAACCTATTTATCAAAAGAATGTTAGCCGTAATAACATAAGATCTGCAAATGTAGCTAAATCAGTAGATTGTATATTTCTATAGTCGGCAACAAATGAAGTTGTTCAAGATTCCAAATAGCAAGGCCATAAGTTAACCACTTTTAATATTCAATTTCAGATACGATGTGGGTTGTTGGACCTGGAGTGCCTGTAGCATCTCCAACAATTACAGTTTGGCATGTCACTATGAAATAGAGAGTAGTTTTTCTACACCCAGGCTCGGTGCACCCACGTAAGAAAACGTACCAAAACATTTCAAAAAATTCTGAAACTTTGTGTGAATGATTATCAACAAATGTTATGGGCGCTTGCAAAATTTGGTGCTCAAATAACATTCAAGGAGCTCTCTACAAAAAAACAAATTCACTGAAAATTAGTCAAAATGTAAGTGCACTGTTTGAGCAGATTTTGTAATTTTATCTTTTTTGGAGAGAGCTCCTCCGTCCGAAAATACTTGTCCTAGAATTGATAAAAATGGATGTATCTAAAACTAAAATAGTTCTAGATACATCCATTTCTCCGACAAGTATTCTGGATGGAGGGAGTACAAACAAAGAGAGGCAAGTTAGGTTGTCGTGCTTGTTGTTGTACGAATGTTACGGAGGATGAAGGCAACAACAACATCTTGGTTCTTTATTTTTAGCTTCAGAGATAAAATACCTTGTGCAACGCAAAAGTGTTTTTCTGTTAGTCCTAGAGCATCGTCGACGCTGTGTGCTGCAAATAAAAACACATCGGAGGTTCTAAAATGACCCAAAGAATCAAAGGATGTGAAAATTGGGATTCATGCATACATATGTCAAGTTGACAAGCTAAAACCAGTCACTTGGATCACAAATACTGTTCACTCAGCTTGAACCTAAAATAAAGAACCAAGATGTTGTTATAATCCATGAAACATGCACATCATACTTCATTATTTTTGAAATCTGCCATTTGTATAGAACATCGGAGCTTAGACCTAAAACTTTACCTGGAGAATGGGGAGGACAGTGCCAACATGAGCAGCAAAAAACATGATTTTGGCATCAAAAGCATCATGGCAATATACAATAGATAACTTGTAAAATTAGCAAGCGCCCGCGTAAACAAATGGCAAACAAAAATAGGTAAAAGGATAGAAACATGTATATGAGAGTACCTATATGCAAGAGTTAACTACCGAACCTCTAAAGATTATTACGCTGTTGGAGAAATATGAAACATGACATTTGTACTGCACTTAAAAATGAACACCCAAAACACGGTTAAAAAGCACATACCTATTGTTGCATCATAGCCCAAACTAAGATTGTCTTGTACCAAGCTTCCCAATAAATATAGTGATCAGGGGAGCCTGCAGAAATTCAGGAACAATTAATATATGGATTAATAGGCCTGAGACATTAATGGGAGAGCACATACAACATATAATCAGGCTGCAAACAAACCAATGAGAAAGAAGTGGAGAAATATCTTTAAGAGGCTAAAGGAAAATCTGATTACATAGAACAGAGTATACACAATGGGAAAATGATCATAATTCACTCTCCTGCAATGTAACAACAGTCCATACACATGTATTCCTCCCAAATCACAGTATCTTAATTTCAGAAACTAATAACCAGTCCAAAAGACATACAAATTATCAGAAAGTCGTCACCAGACTGGCAATCAGATAGAAGGTCGAAATGAATTGGTCATGCAACAGACCCTCATTGGAGAAAAGAATATACAACACAAAGGGATATGATTATGCTGAAAAGGAAACATAAATGAGAGGTAGTGCCATCAAGAATCATTCTATGGCGAAGATAGTTTAAAAAAAAGTGACGACCGAGGAAGATTATGTACCCAACTCTGTACCTTCCCAATTCCCTATGGCGAGCGTTGCGTCGGTACTCCTCTGTCGAGCTACTCATTGTTCTGCAGCTTGTTGTCATCTACCTGTGCCTGACCATGATGAAACACTTTTGCAGCCACGCGCATTTGGGTGGCACCTCGAGGCAATAAGCCAAGGGCACAACAGGAGGAGGACGCCGGGATTACGACCGAATAATGATGGTCAACAGCGGCAGTTTGTGCCGATGCTGTGAGTAGAATGGGCGATGACCTGCGTTTCATTGCTGGATTAAACAGCTCTGAAACAAAAAAAGAGTCAAAATTGAAGCTGATCCAGGTCTCGCAATGCATCATAGGTTCCAATGTAGGTGTAGGAGGAATTGATAATAACAGGAAACAATGCATATGTAGCAGGTATTGATCTACATAGCAAACATTGTCGTTGCTACCGGTTTTTGTTGCCTGTGTGCACAAAAGTAGCATCCCAAAGATCAGATAGTTAGGTTGTCCTGGCTATGCATCACACACAAAAAATAGTACTGCATATGAATTTTATAAAGTCGTCTTCTAAGGGGCACATACATTGTCCAAATTAGAAAATTAGAACATTTTAGTCTTGAATTAAACCTGCCAAATTAGAAAATTGTCCAAAGAAGTATGTAAGGTAGCGGTGCATTACCTTCAGGTCCTCCAATATACATGTAAAATAATTCTGAAGCTCAAAACCCTAGAAGTATGTAATGATCTCTTGCCGGATTCTGCACGAAAAATAGTGCAAAGCTAAATAAGACTATCTTGAGCAGGTCACAATATAGGGAATATCTTTTTTAGAAGATATAATTTGAATCATCCCACATGAGGTTTCAGCTTGCCAACTAAGACTTTAAGTGATGTGGATTTTCCAACTTCATTTGTTCCAACAAGGCCGCATATCTGGGAAGACCTTGAGATGGGCTAATTGATCGATTCTATCAAAAAGGATAAGCTTCAGGAGAGATTGGGAAACCTGCAAACAATGAACAACACAAGTTCAGACAAGCAATAGGTGGTGTCTTTCTCAGATCCATCAGAAGGTTGATGATCTCGATGGCATAAAATTGGCATTCTGCACCAAGGATTATAGCGGAAGACAATGTTATAAGACATACGACCGTACTTTCACAAAACAACAGAAGTTCTTCTCTTGTTTAATCAACTGACATGATGTTAGAGACGTATACTGTGTATACCTTGTGCAAATAACACAATCTGCCTCCGCTCTTCCGGGATGAACATGACCTTGAATGGGGGTCTAACATTGTTGCAAAGCTTCCCTGCACCAACAACCAAAACCATTCTGCAATGAACCATTGATTGAGTAATCTAAAAACCAACATTCACATCCAAAATGAACCCAACTCTGCATCTAAAACCAATCTTAAATAAAACAAGAAAAATGCAACATCAAGATCAAGATCTCAGCAATCGATTATTCGAAAGACTGAAGAAGATCAGAAATACTAAATCTCAGTAACCCAATTAAAGGATTTCAAAGGACGCCGCCACCCCGCACTCACGTCCTTCTATGGGGCAGCAGATGAAGGCCGGCGGGATGCTCACGCTCTCCCGCCTTCTTGGGGCAGAAGAGGAGAACCAGCGGGGGGCTGCTCACACTCGCGGGGAAGCAGAAGAGGAACGGCGGGGCGGCGTCCGAGGAGAGGATCGGCGGCCGGCGACGGAGGGCGAGCGGAGCGGAGGACCGTGGTGGCGAAGGCGAGGCAGATGGGAGCCAAGAGGAGCTCGTTCCCTTCAAGCTTGATGCCGATGGCAACTACGGGAAGCCGGCAAAGCATCCTCGAGTAGCGGCGCTGAGCAGCGGGAGGCGGCTGGTGCGGGCGGGGCGGGGGCTAGCGGCGGGTGCGGGGGCTAGCGGCGGGTGCGGAGCCTGTCGACCGGCGGCGCTGAGCGGCGGGAGGCGACCGGTGCGGGCGGGGTGGGGCGACCGACGGTGAGAATGGGGAGGCAGGGGCGCAACGGTTCCCGAGCGTGGTGGGCTCGAGCGTGGGGGCGAGCAGTTCCCGAGCGTGGCGGGGAGTCTGTTTCGCGAGCGTGGGGCTTAAGTCGTTTCATTAGCGAGGGGATTACGTTTCGTAAGTGGCCAATTTCATTAACGATGGCATGGTGAGTAATTAAAGCATAAAACACGTTTAGTAGGCTGGAGGGATGTAGACCATCGGATTGCAAGTTTCGATGGATAAAATGATTTGGTTCTCCGCCTTCTCATGCTTTTATAGGGAATAGTAGATAGTAGATAAAACACCAAAGAGAGAACGGCGCGCGTTACCTTCCATCCCACTATAATAATCACGCTTCCTTATCGCGGGCAGCCCACGACGTCACGTTCGCCGCTGCCTCCGGGAAAAAAGCGGTTGCCCACGCAATCCGGCGGGAGCGTAGCGCCACGCCCTCCTCGCTTCCCCGCGTCCTTGCTTTTGACCGTCCTGCCCCCAACCGTCGGCCCCCTTCCCCGCCACGCTCCAGGGGTAGAACCGGCACCGCCCGCCCCGCCCGTCCCTCTCTCCCTCCCGTTTATAGGAAAAGAAAAAACATCCCCCGCTGGGCCGCAGCGGCACCACCACCCAAAGCAAAGCGGAGCTGCGGAAGCGCGAAGGGGACGCAAGGGAGCGAAGCGCGGCGCGTCAGCGGGCAAACCCTAGGCGTACGGCGGGCGCCACAGCCCCCCGGCGGGCGGACTCCGCACGGCTCGGCAGCGCGGCTCGGCTCGATTCCGTCGGGCGTGGCCCGGCCAGGCGGCCATGTCGAACAGGTACCGCGATTTCTCCGCTCCCCTAGCTCGCTCCGGGGCCCCGCGGCCGATGATTCGAGCTGGTTTAGACGGCGTCGTTGAGCTTGGAGGTGGAATCGGTGCCTGTAACGAGCGTAGCGGTTTTGGGTTGGATTTAGCTTACTGTGCTACCTTCGTGGTGCGCGCGGCCTGGAGGAGACTATGATTTGAGTGAGGTTGCTGCTTTTTTTTTGGGGGTGTGATCTGAGGTAATCGAGCTGGCGCTGGCGTGACAGAGCATGCAATTTCAGATTTCAGTAAGCCTCTGGCCGCTGATGTGGCCGATTTGAACTCCGAGGGGTCATCGCTAATCTCGTATGGTTGTGGCTGTGGTTGTGGTATACTGTGAATCACTATGTGTTGATTGGGTTTTCTATCGAGCCGCCCAGGTTTTTATTGCCGATCAGGGGCTGGTACAAATGCAATGGTACCACGCCTACAATTTAACACCTGGTTGCAATTCAGTTGGCGAAAATGAAGGGGATGGTGACTTCTGTAGAAATAGGACAGTGGTCACGGTACGTACAATTGACAGAAGGGAATGATGGTGTTGGCAATTAATATCTGAATTCCTTATAAGTAAGTGAGAGCAAAATTACAAGGTAACAATGATGTATTAGCGAAAAAATAGACGACAAATGCAAGTTCTGAATACATGAGGCTGCGAGCGACACTTGTCTGGATGATGATCCGCGAGGAACTGATCACCATGATTCCTAGTATAGTGATATGTTCTTATTTGGCTTAGGAGTCGCGTATCAGCACTGCGCGGCTTATGAAAGTGTAGCTTTCAACTAGCATTTTCGCAGTTCCCTTTCTAATTTGTTGATTTTTTTTCTACTTAGATGAGAATCTTTTAATATCGGTGGAATCACTTACAGATTTGTTTGTTGCTTTCTATGTCCATCAGGTCCATTTGCAAGTTCTTTGTGAATGGTGCTTGCTTTAAAGGAGACTACTGCCAATTCTCCCATGACTGGAATGATCAACCAAATGATGTAACATATTAACTTACATATTTAGTAATCTTCTGGTCAATTTGCATTCATAGCCTGCACATTCATAACAGTCTAGTGTTCATCACCGTAATGCTTATTCACGCAGGTCTGCACATTTTACCAGAACGGTGTGTGCTCTTATGGCAGCCGTTGCAGATATGAACATGTTGAAGTTTCTTCTGAATACACCCAACCATCAACTACTGCAGCACTTGCACCATCCAACTCTTATCTGTCATGGTGTCCTCTTTGTGAGGGGGAAATAGATGTGAGCAACCAGACACACAAAAGTTTATCGGTATGCTCTGTGCATCAGTCTACCTGGAGATTTGATGATGAAGATTGCATTCCAGAGGATGGGAACAGCTTGTCATCAGCGCTAACTGCACAAAACCAAGCGCTCCACCCACTTGCTCATCTGCCCATATGCTCTTTTGCCGCAGCTGGAACTTGTCCCTATGGGAAAGAGTGCCCTCAGATGCATGGGGATCCATGCACAACCTGTGGAAAACAGTGCTTGCATCCCTACCGGCCCAGCGAAGGTGGGGCTCATATCAAGCTCTGCAAGAGAAACAACAAACGTCTTGAGACCTTGAAAAAAAGTGAAGAGATGGAATGTAGTGTGTGTTTGGACCGTGTGCTTTCAAAGCCCACAGCAGCGGAAAAGAGGTTTGGGCTTCTACCTGAATGTGACCATGCCTTCTGTATCACATGCATTAGGAAGTGGCGCAGCAGCTCTCTTACATCTTCTATGGATATCGACTCTACAGTCAAGGCTTGTCCAATATGCCGCAAAGTCTCGTACTACGTCATTCCTAGTGCTACATGGTACTCCTCGAAGGAGGAAAAACAGGATATAATTGACGGTTACAAGGCCAAGCTCAAGTAAGATTCCTTTTTCTTCATTTAGTCTTACCATGATGCCCGTCCTTATGTGGTCAGTATGGATTTTTACTTTTTGAGATGGAAATAAGGAAATTCTTAAGTTAGTAACAACAGATCGAATGGTAGCATGCATCTCACTATATAATCTTTAAGTTAATAGTACCTCAGAGAAAATTTCATTTGTATGTTCTTCAGAGTAGATGTCGATTCATGTTACATTTGTCTAAGCCACAAATATGTTATTGCAGGTCAATTGATTGTAGGTACTTTGACTTTGGAAGGGACACTTGCCCCTTTGGTGGTCGATGTTTCTACAAGGTATACATATGCTATCTTGTTTCCGATTTAAATCTATCATCCCGTATACATCTTATATAATGTGTGAATTATCAACTGAAACTTGACTAGTGCCCCAGAGTGATATTTTGCCCGTTGTTACCTTCTCATACTTAATGTGCAGCAGCAGTTCCGAATGAAGCCTAACTAAAATTCTAATGGCAGTAACTTCATAACTGCTGATGATAAGTTGTGCAAATAATTTACCATAGTTTGAACTTTGAACTAGCGCCTCTACTCTACATAAGACCGGCAATATTAAGTGTTCTGCAATCAGTGCTAGCTTAGGTGACGTGGAACGTTGAGAAGATAAGCTAAATGGTGTGTTCATCAAAGCCATGCTTTGTAAAATAGTGACTGTCAGATGGCCTCGGAATATAACCATTGTAATTTGACTCATGTAATGAACTGTGCAAAATAATACTCCCTCCGATCCGAATTAATTGACGCAGGACATTGTATAGAGGCCGCGTCAATTAATTTGGATCCGAATTAATTGACGCAGGACATTGTATAGAGGCCGCGTCAATTAATTTGGATCGGAGGGAGTAACATACATAGTGGTTCTCTTCTCCTTCCTTTCTATATTAGTCAATTGTCTGTTTTCCTACGCTCTTTGCTTCTTCGGTTTGACTCGTGCAGTACTGTATGTTCTCCAGCATGCCTACACCGATGGGCGCTTGGAGGAGCCGGCAACGGTGGCTGTGCTTCATTTTCATGCCGACAATGGAAGTATAGAGCATGCAAGAAATATTGGGTTGGTACTCTCTATTGGTGGTCTTCTCTAATATAATGTATAACCTCTGCTTGCTTTCTGATGGAAAATTCTGATATGTATAACCTGTGCTTGCATATCCGATGGAAAATTCTGTTCCAACATGTAGATTGGCGTACTTGCTCAGCCGGTTACATCTATAGGTAAAGACATGAAACCATGCATCTCAAATTAAGGTCTGTTTTGGTTGGATGCAGTTCTTCCAATACCGTTCTTCCATAACTAAGCTGAGGTTGCAATCATCTGACCATGCACTTCTGAATTTTGTTTTGCGCTGAACAATTCAAAACATCCAGAAGGAAGCAGTTGAGAAGAGAAGTACGTACTTACTTAGGGAGCCATAACTTTCTCTCCCGCTGGTGGTTGCTGCCAACTTATAATCCACAGGTAGTCAGCTGCTGTAAAAGCAGAGGGTTCCTGACCGTTGGATCATGTCTTCTCAAGACTTTCGTGGTTCTTACTCTTCACTGCTGAATGCAGAAACTTCAGTTTGCCGCCGTAAATCTCCAAAAAAGTTACAAGACAACTGTAAACCTAACGACAGCGGAGATGTCATGCCTCAGATCATCACGGGTTCCTTGTCATGAACAATCATTGTGTTGTCTTTGGGCTAGGAGTTCTCCTGTCGAACATGAGAACTTCACGTCGTTACCTTGCCCGTGTACGAAAGGCACTGTATATACTCGTAGTGGTACATCCTGTCCGTTTCTCGTCCATGGAGTAAATAATTTGTTCAGGCTATACAGGTAGAACAGTGCAACGCAGATCCTTCCATACGTGAATTTATGCTTTGGCCCGCGGGTTGAAACCTGCAAGGTCTCGGTGGTACTTGCAGTGCAGGTCCCATCTAGATATTTACACGAATTGTGCAAAACGAATTTGACCTGAACTTCGTTGTCCTTCTCAGTTCATTTCCTCGTTCCTAATTTTCATTGTAAGTTGTTCGAGATATCAAGTAGTTAGACCGTAGCTTCATTTCCCCGTTGCTGCCTTGTGTGGGCGAGTTTACTGGGAGGAAATCAATCAATGTGAATTGTCTAAATCTAACAGGGAAAACACTGAAAGCGTCTTGTAACTCACACGTACCGCTTTCGTCTGTATCTCACCACCTACCTTCTTCCATGCCAAGGCTGTAACCGGACTATGTATCTTTCTACGTGTGCAATCGATCGATCGTGCGGAAGAATGTGCTTGATTCAGGTTCGTAGCAGCTAGACAGCCCAGCTTGATTCTCGCGGAGACAAATTTATAAGCGCGGAAATAAACGAGCAACAGAACATTGAGGGGAGCAATAAGATGAGGAACTCCTAGGCTCCTGGTCCTAGATGGTACTACTGGTAACAGGTCACTGTCTTCAGGTTCGTTGCCTATGAACATAGGCAGATGGGGGCAAGTCGAGCAAAGAAAACAAGAACTGAAATGCAAACAATGAAGAAAAGATTAACACAACACACACAAACACACGAGAGACCGATTACGCGGCACCGGAGATACAGAAATAGAACCACCATCCAATCTTTATTCATAGAACCAACGACACACGAGACAGAAATAATACACGCAGCAATGTATGATACAAAAGAATATTAAGCAACGGAGTAACGCCCACGCCCCACTCAGACGAACACAACACAACACAACCCATCACTACTCGTTACTACTGCTCCCCCTAAACTCAGAAGCGAAGTGACCGTCGCCGCCGGACGAGCGACGACGCACCGCCACCGCCGCCACCACCACCACCAGCTCACCGCCTACTGTGCGACGAGCAGGGACAGCACGGCGGAGCAGGCCACGGCCAGCGCCGACGCGGCGGCCCCGGCGGCCGCGCCCGTGACCGGGGCCGGGGCCGGCGGCATGCTCGCGTCCATCTCCTGCGCGGACGCCGCCGCGAACAGCAGCGCGGTCACGGCCACGACCACCACGGCTGCGCGAGACGCCATTGCTGCTGGGATGCGAGACGGCGAGGCTGGCTTGGCTTAGCTGCTAAGGCGGTATGTCAATCAGAGAGGTGGGGAGTGCGGTGCAGTGCTGCTTATCGCTTAGCGGTGGTGAGAGTGGGGGAGGCACCGGGAGGGGTATATATGGAGGCTTGGCGCGGCGGTATGGGGTGGGAGGCCGCGGTCCCGGCGCGCGCGACGCGTGGGTATCGCCGCGCGACACGTCGGGCGCGCCGATGGCGGAGGTGGCGCGAGCGCGAGGCGGGCCGGTCGAAGTCTCGGCGCGCGCACGCGATTCCTTCGGGGCTGACGCCCACGGCCCAACCGGCGTGACGCTGGCGCCGCAACCAACCGCGGCGCGCGCGTTTCCTGCACGCCTCCCGGGCCAGCTAGGCCAAGGCCGACATCGTACCGGTCGGTCGGCGTGCGCGCGTGGTGAGGCGTAGCTGCGTACGCTGGGTTGCCTCTCGCGCATGGCAATGGCAGGTCGCCGTAATTCACATGATTATCATCGGTGGCCGTTGAACTGTTATTTTTCTCGTCAAAATAATTGCGGCGACCACTCGGTATGGTGAGACTTTCCGCGATACGTTACGCCTACGCTGGAACGTTGCGATCACGGTGTGGCACGATGTGCGGTCGTGCAGATGTACCGGCTCCGCTACGAAACGTGCCACGGCCACATGCGCCGTGTGGAACGCTCGGAAGTCTTGGCGTAAGCGCCCTGCATCCACTCCGTGTACTTCCTCTGTTTTAAATTACTCGTCGTAGAAATGAATGTATCTAGAACTAAAATACATCTTAGATACATCCATACTTGTGACAAGTAATTCGAAACGGAGGGAGTATTATATACCGAACGAACGCATGGACGACGACGACCGGACCAAGGCCGGGGCGAACGTTCCGACGGACCGATCCGCCAACTTGCAGTGCTCTTCCACGCGAGGTCGGCACAGACGCTTGTCCCGGCGGAGATGGCACGCACGCCACGGACTTTCCCGCCAACTTGTGTGTCGCATGCAGTTTGCAAGTGGTTCCAAGCAAGGTAGGCGCCAGTGGAACATGGCACGGCCGTGCTCACGTATTTTTCATCTTCTTCGACGGAGACCGAGGACGAGGAGGGCCGACCAAACGTGCAGTACCCTGAGGCACGCCCGTCACCTGTATTCAATTCGTGGAACTGGAACCTTCAGTTGGAAGAGCCAGGGGAGGTAGCCATCGCCATCGCCCTGGAAGAATCTTCTAGGTGCACCTAAAGCCCGACCGGCAGGCCCGTTCGTTTTGTTCTACGGTTAGTCCCAACGGCAGCTCATCCGTCGGCCCGCCGCTCGGTTCGCTGGCGGAATAATTGTGTCTTCCTACGAAGATGTGATTTTGAAATGATCCGGCTCACGTTGTTGGTCTGCAGAATATATGCGACGATATTTCTTCGGGATTTTGTGCTCTGGCCGTCTCGCGTCGCACGCAAGGCCGGAACCGTTCGATGAATCTGGGTGGGAGCCGCAAAGATCCGAGACGTCTGAACGGGCCAGATCGATCGGCGCCGCCGTATGTAGTACGCGGTATCCAGCTATCCATCGTTTGATTGCACGGACGGACACGATGCGGCGAAAGGGAGTGCTCAGCTGAAGGGAGGAATGCTGTTAGTTCGGCGGTTCGTCGACATGGCAGCTGCCACATTCCCATTTTTTCGAGGGACTAGTCGGTCGACCGGTTCTGCCGCCTTGGCGGCTACATACAGATTACAGAGATCGGTCCGTTTATTATTATTATTATTATTCAGTGATATTTCCGTGTACGTTCTCCATTCGCTTTATTTCCCTGGGGAGAGCAAAGCTCCGTGTGACAGTGTCACGTAATTTTGCGGTGGCCGTGCCCCGCGGATGATCGCCGATTGCGGCCTGGAGCTGCGGGTCACCGTGGTGCGACATCACGGCCAGCGCAGACGACGTGGGCGGTGGACGCCGAGGCGGCAACGACAAGGGCTAAACAGAGGTGGTGGACAAAGAAAGATTTTGAGACAATGACTGGGGGCGGAGATGTGGGCGGGCACGTCCGCGTGACGATTATTACAGCAACATGACACGATTATTGCAGCATCAACAATGAATGATTAGAAGAACAGTGTTATCCTCTAACCACCAGAGTTCAAGTCTCAGATTTGACAATGGTGCCCACATTTTCTGGATTTATTTCAGGCCTTCCGGCGATGTGTGTTTAGTGGGAGGAGACGTTCCAGTCGACTAGAAAGGCGTCTGTGGTGACTTCGTCAATCTCAAGATGATGCGCCGGCTTAGTCTCTCACATGTGCTCATAGGGGCAGGGCGTCTGTGACGGAATTGTCAATCTGAAGATGATGTGCCGAGTCAGCCTCTTCGAGGTGCTCACAGGGGCAGGAGGGATGTACGTGTGTGCGTTCATATGTCTGAGTGTATGTGTGTATGTATATTGTGTTAAAAACATACATATTAGTACATCTTAGTTTGCCGTGGATAAATGTGAACAATGCAGAAACGTCCGTTGTGTCGAGTGGTATGTTTCTTGATTTTGTGTCATTGCCTTGGCGAGATGGGTCGTCACTCATGTGTATTGGTTTACGACGCGTGTTCGTGGCGTGGTGTGACATTAATGGTATGAGCTATCTTTTCCAATAGAGAACTTTTTTCTGTAATGGATATATCTATTTGAACCATTCGGTGCCGCTTTTTATTTTATGATGTATCTACTTTGTCTGATTTAGTGAGATGATGCCTATTGTAAACTGTAAAGATACGGCTTTTCAGAGACTGGTATAGCGTTCTTCTCTAAGATGTTATTTGTTCTCCTCAATGAACTTGGCTATTGTGAACACTTGTTTAGGGGTCATGATGGACATTCTTCTCTAAGATGTCATATGCTCTACTCAATGAACTTGGCTATTGTGAGCACTTGTTTGGGGGTCATGATGGACCTTGTGTAGTTGTGTTTGCTCATGGAAGTGCACATTCCTCGCATTATGAGGATTTCTTAGGTGATGATGCAAAACAAGGTTTTGTGTGTCCTTTTGCTCGGCCAATGGAACTGGTTTGAGTGCTTCCATTTGGTCTTTATAGTGTCTAATCATTTCTTGTTGTAGGGGTAATTATCTGATTGAACTCTCTTGGTGGAGATGTGACGCATATTACCAGTGTTGAGTTAAGACCTGGTAGATTTAGAACCCTTTGTTCCCCTAAAAAAAGATTCAGAGCCCTTTGAATGCCACTTGGTCGTGGATGCTTGGTGGTACGTACCTCTAAGGGTCCTTCATATTTTTGGTCACTCGACTCTCCATGCCCAATTTAACTTATTATTATTTTGGAAGCAAAAGCCTTTCATCAATTCTTTATTTACTTTTTGCACCATGTCAAGCCGATGCAATCACAAAATAGTTCACATGCTGTGGAGTTACTTTACCTATGCAATAAACTTCATCATAATCATGGTTTTTATTTAAAGTGTTTTAAATGAAGAGACACACTCGCATCGGTCATCGCTTTGTCTGGTACATATTATATGTTGGTCATCCCCATGCCTAACTTTACAAGCATCAAAATTGATAAAATCATGCATCACTTCATCTTGAATGGAGATGACTGCGAGATCGTCAGGGATGCCTAGTTGCTTGCGAACTAGAAGATCGTGCGCCGTCCAAAAGTGATTGGTGGCTTAGCATCGATGACCTTCACTGGTTCGGGAGAGCTCTTGGGCTGCAATGGCCATGGCTTTTGTGGACCGACCTGACAGACTGTGGTGGGGTCTCAGCCCCCATGCAATGCAGTGGAACTTATTCAGAGTATCCACATCCATCATCATTGGAGACAGTAAAATGTCATTGTTTTGGCATGACACCTGGTCCAGAAGCATCCCTCTTTGATATTTTTGCCTGCAACTCTTCGATATTCCGACACGTAAGAGTAAGTCAATCTTCAATGAGTTGCACGAGGACAGCTAGATTTGGCTGGTGAAAAAGTTAAACAGATTAGCGCAAGTGCATTATTTCATTTACTTGGTGTCTATCATCACGGTGACTCTATGACAATTGAGGCCGAGCACCATAGCCTTGCACTGGAACACTGGTGGGAAATACTCCTCCAACTCCGCCTATGCGGCCCAATTTAATAAGTTCTTCATGGAAACGACTTGTAAAGCCCACACGAAACCAAAATGTAGATTATTCTTATGACTTATCCCGCACACAAAAGCACACATAACCATGTGTGAGCAAAGCTTGTTGCCGTTCTAGGCCTCCTTCTGAACGAAGCAAACTTGTTTAACCCAGGAGCTTTTAGAAGTCGGGAAGTCATCGACGAGACCATATAATGTTGGCGACAACAATCTATATAGAAAATTGTTGCCTCGGAGAAGAAAACGTCAGAGAGGGCCCGCATAACGCCCCAAGTCCGACAAGACAACCAGTGAACACAACTCTCACACGCTCCCCGGTGAGGTTGAAACTAACGAACCTTCATCGGTCGAAACTGGAACCAGGGGACCAATATGCACATTAGCGTCATCTGCTTTGCATGACAACGCCACCGAGACAAACCTGCAGAAAAAGAAAAAAGAACAATATGAATAAGTAGATCTGGGGACACACCACTATCCACATGCCTCCCACCGATACCATGAAGCACCATCACAACGAGAACGAGGCTGAGAGGACTTACTTCATGCCGACGGTGGCGCCATCGCCTCGCCACCAACGACCGGGGGACCAAATCTAAACTAACCTCACCCTACCAGGCTACCACCATCGGTTTGAAAGAGCGGGTTCCAGGCGCCCTACCACTGCTGAAGCGACGGACGGAGAGAGAGGGGGTCGTGATCTTGCGGCACCGTCACCCTAGCTCCTAGGGTTTCACTGGAGAGGGAGGGAGGAGAAAACACTTCGTTCCCCTTGCTACGGATTTCGATCGATTGGATCTTAGTCAACCGCCGCATCTTCACTAGCGAAATAATTACGTATATCGACATAGGCCACATCGCAGCCGAGGACATCATCCAAAGTAGCATGACTATCCATCTGAACCCCGAAATGTTATCCAAACTTAAGAGTAGTTCTTGTGCCTTTTTGTCTAAAGGTTTCGACATACCCATGTCAAAACATGGCCACTCTGTATGTATTATAAAACTTTATTCTTGATGAAAAGGCAGCTTAGTCTATGATAGACATGTACTCTTTACTTCGGTGTCAAATATATATATAAAAGAATTATTCACAGCTCATCAAGAGAGGCCCTGTTGGCCGGTCGATATATCCTCGCGGATAAGCCCCCCCTTCTCCTAGCTCTTGCCGTCTGCTCGAAGAAAAAAAAGGAGCTCATCTCTTTGTATTTGAGGAAGAAAATGTAAGAAGTTCCTTTTCTCTGGGAAGTTTTCTGCCAAAGAATAACTGAGAGCAAGAAGCCCATTCAGACTTTGTTTCAGCAAAGGTAAGCCCATCAAGATTGCACCCGGAAAAAGAAAAATCAAGATTGCAGGGCAAAGAGGTCCGGCTACCTACTACGTGCACTGTATGACATGATCCTGAGAGTTCCCGGCTGGAATCAGTGCATATCAGCATATGTTACAGGGTGAGATGGAACCAACGCAATTATGAACAGACAGATACTCCAATGATCGGATGAGCTACTATCCACAACTCTAACCAAAAGAAATTCTCCAAGAGATGGAGGGAGAAAGAAGCCAGCATCTGATGGGAAACACACAGCCAGGTGTCCTTCTGCCAGGTGTTTTTGGCAGCGGCGCAGGAGACGCGAGATCATTGGCGTTGGCGAGAACGTGGCGTCGGCGGACCCACGACAGCACGGACCATCGATTGGCGCTCGGCCAGCCAAGGCCCCCCTGCCCATGGCGCCGCTGGTTGCCTGGTTGCACCGCGGGTTTGAATTGGCTCCGCGTACTTATTTTTTGCACGCTTTGCGCAACCAAAAAGAAGTTCTTGTTTTTTTTTGTGTTACTATAACGGCAAGTGGTCGACTTGTTTTTGCCAGCTAGAAACATGGTGTTGCAGGTGCGCACGACAAAAGCTAGAAGTTCCATCCATCCAGACCAGCACAAGTACAACGGAATACCTGTTTCTTTTTTCTTGTATATAAGAGGTACAGTGAAATGTCTGGATAAGCAGATCGTGGGGAATGGAAGTCTTTCTTTTTTGCGGCCAAGGCCTTGTACAATGAAAGGTGCTTAGAGAGATGTTTAGAAAAATAAACCGGATTTTTCTAAAGCACCGGTGCCTATTTCTACTGGAAAGACGCTTAGTTAAGCGTCTATCCTGTACAAATAAGCACCGGTGCTTAAGAAAAGTCCGGTTTATTTCTCTAAGCACCTCCCCTAAGCACCTCCCATTGTACAAGGCCTGATGGGAAATGGAAGAGAAGGCCAATTTGGCTCCCGGGCTCAGCTGCACCCGCTCTGACGAAAAAAATCAAAACAAATACTAGAAAAATTCAATTTTTTTGTGTGATAGATAATTTGATGCATGAGGTTCGCTGCAAATTTCAACTCGTTTGGACATTTGAGCAGCTCTCTGCAAAAAAGACAAAATCGGGGTCTGTAAAAAGTTTATTGTTCACGAACTGTTTTGACCCGATTTGTCTTTTTTGCCGAGAGCTGCTCAGATATCCAAATGAATTAAAATTTGGCTTCATGTTACTTATCCAGTGCTGAAGGGAGTAAATCTCAGGAAATTTCACTAAAGAGTTTGTCTTGCCTTATCAACCCGTTTTGGTTCCCGCGTGATTGCCTTATCACCTCTGATTGCACTAACTATGTAGAAGAAAAGATTATGGCTTGTAACGACTACCAACAGTGGCGGGAAAACATAAAATATGACTGTTTCGAGGGTGCAAAAGTAAGAAAAAGGACTCAAATCTAAGCCCTCCCCTCGAAAACATATTCGAAATTGGTCCAAGCACAACAACACAGTCGCTGATCGAAGGCATTTTGGTAAGGCATTTTGTCTAAGTGCCTCAAATTCGTGTTTAAGGAGGCGTTTTGAACAGTTTGCCTTAAAATCATCTCTAACTTGAGGCATTTTTGGGAAACGCCTCAGACTGTATGAGTTTCGGAGGTACTTTCAGAAAATGCCTCGGACTGCATGAAGCTTTGGGGGCATTTTCGAGGAGTGCCTCGAATTGATAGAGCTTTTGAGGCTATTTTCAAAAGCACCTCCTAATTGATTGATGCGTTTCTCAAAATCATCTCAAAATTAGAGCTTCGACTCCAACTTGCAGAGGTAGGTTGCCCGTGGGGTTGTTGCAACGCCGAAGGCACACAGAGGACCTGGACAGCTTGGCGGCACCGCGGTTTGAGTACTTAAGGCGATGCTAAAACGCCAACGTTTGAAAGATTTTCGAGGCATTATTGGAAAACACCCCAAAGTGTATGAGCTTCAGAGGTACTTTCGGAAAATGCCTCGGACTATATGGAACTTTGGGGGGCATTTTTTAGGAGTGCCTCAAAGCTTTTGAGGCTATTTTCGAAAGCACCTCCTAATTGATTGATGCGTTTCTCAAAATTAAATCTTCGACTCCAGCTTGCAGAGGTAGGTTGCCTGTGGGGCTGTTGCTGTTGGGGAACGTAGTAATTTCAAAAAAATTCCTACACACACGCAAGATCATGGTGATGCATAGCAACGCGAGGGAAGAGTGTGATCTACGTACCCTTGTAGACCGACAACGGAAGAGTTAGCACAACGCGGTTGATGTAGTCGTACGTCTTCACGGCCCGACCGATCAAGCACCGAAACTACGGCACCTCCGAGTTTTAACACACGTTCAGCTCGATGACAATCCCCGGACTCCGATCCAGCAAAGTGTCGGGGAAGAGTTCCGTCAGCACGACGGCATGGTGACGATCTTGATGTACTACTGTCGCAGGGCTTCGCCTAAGCACCGCTACAATATTATCGAGGATTATGGTGGAAGGGGGTGTTGGAAATATGCCCTAGAGGCAATAATAAATTAGTTATTATTATATTTCCTTGTTCATGATAATCGTTTATTATCCATGCTAGAATTGTATTGATAGGAAACTCAGATACATGTGTGGATACATAGACAACACCATGTCCCTACTAAGCCTCTACTTGACTAGCTCGTTGATCAATAGATGGTTACGGTTTCCTGACCATGGACATTGGATGTCATTGATAACGGGATCACATCATTAGGAGAATGATGTGATGGACAAAGACCCAATCCTAAGCCTAGCACAAGATCATGTAGTTCGTATGCTAAAGCTTTTCTAATGTCAAGTATCATTTCCTTAGACCATGAGATTGTGCAACTCCCGGATACCGTAGGAGTGCTTTGGGTGTGCCAAACGTCACAACGTAACTGGGTGGCTATAAAGGTACACTACAGGTATCTCCGAAAATGTCTGTTGGGTTGGCATGAATCGAGACTGGGATTTGTCACTCCGTGTAAACGGAGAGGTATCTCTGGGCCCACTCGGTAGGACATCATCATAATGTGCACAATGTGATCAAGGAGTTGATCACGGGATGATGTGTTACGAAACGAGTAAAGAGACTTGCCGGTAACGAGACTGAACAAGGTATCGGGATACCGACGATCGAATCTCGGGCAAGTATCGTACCGCTAGACAAAGGGAATTGTATACGGGATTGATTAAGTCCTTGACATCGTGGTTCATCCGATGAGATCATCGTGGAACATGTGGGAGCCAACATGGGTATCCAGATCCCGCTGTTGGTTATTGACCGGAGAGTCATCTCGGTCATGTCTGCATGTCTCCTGAACCCGTAGGGTCTACACACTTAAGGTTCGGTGACGCTAGGGTTATAGAGATATTAGTATGCGGTAACCCGAAAGTTGTTCGGAGTCCAGGATGAGATCCCGGACGTCACGAGGAGTTCCGGAATGGTCCGGAGGTAAAGATTTATATATGGGAAGTCTTGTTTTGGTCGCCGGAAAAGTTTCGCGCATTATCGGTATTGTACCGGGAGTGCCGAAAGGGGTCCGGGGGTCCACCAAGGGGGTCCACCTGCCCCGGGGGGCCACATGGGCTGTAGGGGTGTGCGCCTTGGCCTATATGGGCCAAGGGCACCAGCCCCAAGAGGCCCATGCGCCAAGAGATAAGGGAAAGAAAGAGTCCTAAAGGGGGAAGGCACCTCCTAGGTGCCTTGGGGAGGATGGACTCCTCCCTAGCCGCACCCTTCCTTGGAGGAAGGGCCAAGGCTGCCCCCCCTCCCTTGGCCCTATATATAGTGGGGGGAAGGGAGGGCAGCCACACCTAAGCCCTGGCGCCTCCCTCTCCCTCCCATGACACATCTCCCTCCTCCCGCAGCGCTTGGCGAAGCCCTGTTGGAATCCCGCTACTTCCACCACTACGCCGTTGTGCTGCTGGATCTCCATCAACCTCTCCTTCCCCCCTTGCTGGATCAAGAAGGAGGAGACATCGCTTCTCCGTACGTGTGTTGAACGCGGAGGTGCCGTCCGTTCGGCGCTAGGATCATCGGTGATTTGGATCACGACGAGTACGACTCCATCAACCCCGTTCTCTTGAACGCTTCCGCGCGCGATCTACAAGGGTATGTAGATCCACTCCTCCCTCGTTGCTAGATGACTCCATAGATAGATCTTGGTGACACGTAGGAAAATTTTGAATTTATGCTACGTTCCCCAACAGTGGCATCATGAGCTAGGTCTATGCGTAGTTTCTATGCATGAGTAGAACACAAAGTAGTTGTGGGCGTTGATTTTGTTCAATATGCTTACCGTTACTAGTCCAATCTTGATTCGGTGGCATTGTGGGATGAAGCGGCCCGGACCGACCTTACACGTACTCTTACGTGAGACTGGTTCCACCGACTGACATGCACTAGTTGCATAAGGTGGCTAGCGGGTGTCTATCTCTCCCACTTTAGTCGGATCGGATTCGATGAAAAGGGTCCTTATGAAGGGTAAATAGCAATTGGCATATCACGTTGTGGTTTTTGCATAGGTAAGAAACGTTCTTGCTAGAAACCCATAGCAGCCACGTAAAACATGCAAACAACAATTAGAGGACGTCTAACTTGTTTTTGCAGGGTATGCTATGTGATGTGATATGGCCAAAAGGATGTGATGAATGATATATGTGATGTATGAGATTGATCATGTTCTTGTAATAGGAATCACGACTTGCATGTCGATGAGTATGACAACCGGCAGGAGCCATAGGAGTTGTCTTAATTTATTTATGACCTGCGTGTCAACATAAACGTCATGTAATTACTTTACTTTATTGCTAACCGTTAGCTGTAGTAGTAGAAGTAATAGTTGACGAGACAACTTCATGAAGACACGATGATAGAGATCATGATGATGGAGATCATGGTGTCATGCCGGTGACGATGATGATCATGGAGCCCCGAAGATAGAGATCAAGAGGAGCAAAGTGATGATGGCCATATCATGTCACTATTTGATTGCATGTGATGTTTATCATGTTTATGCATCTTGTTTACTTAGAACGACGGTAGTAAATAAGATGACCCCTCATAATAATTTCAAGAAAGTGTTCCTCCTAACTGTGCACCGTTGCGACAGTTCGTTGTTTCGAAGCACCACGTGATGATCGGGTGTTAGATTCTAACGTTCACATACAACGAGTGTAAGACAGATTTACACACGCGAAACACTTAGGTTGACTTGACAAGCCTAGCATGTACAGACATGGCCTCGGAACACAAGAGACCGAAAGGTCGAGCATGAGTCGTATGGTAGATACGATCAACATGAAGATGTTCACCGATGATGACTAGTCCGTCTCACGTGATGATCGGACACGGCCTAGTTGACTCGGATCATGTAATCACTTAGATGACTAGAGGGATGTCTATCTGAGTGGGAGTTCACAAGATGAACTTAATTATCCTGAATATAGTCAAAAGGTCTTCGCAAATTATGTCGTAGCTCGTGCTTCAGTTCTACTGTTTAGATATGTTCCTAGAGAAAATTTAGTTGAAAGTTGATAGTAGTAATTATGCGGACTAGGTCCGTAAACTGAGGTTTGTCCTCATTGCTTCATAGAAGGCTTATGTCCTTAATGCACCGCTCAGTGTGCTGAACCTCGAACGTTGTCTATGGATGTTGCGAACATCTGACATACACATTTTGATAACTACGTGATAGTTCAGTTAAACGGCTTAGAGTTGAGGCACCGAAGACGTTTTGAAACGTCGCAAAACATATGAGATGTTTCGAGGACTGAAATTGGGATTTCAGGCTCGTGCCCACGTCAAGAGGTATAAGACCTCCGACGATTTTCTTAGCCTGCAAACTAAGGGAGAAAAGCTCAATTGTTGAGCTTGTGCTCAGATTGTCTGAGTACAACAATCGCTTGAATCGAGTGGGAGTTGATCTTCCAGATGAAATAGTGATGGTTCTCCGAAGTCATTACCACCAAGCTGCTAGAGCTTCGTGATGAACTATAATATATCAGGGACATATATGATGATCCTTGAGATATTCGTGATGTTTGACACCACAAAAGTAGAAATCAAGAAGGAGCATCAATTGTTGATGGTTGGTGAAACCACTAGTTTCAAGAAAGGCAAGGGCAAGAAGGGATACTTCATGAAACGACAAATCAGCTGCTGCTCTAGTGAAGAAACCCAAGGTTGAACCAAAACCCGAGACTAAGTGCTTCTGTAATAAAGGGAACAACCACTGGAGCAGAATTACCCTAGATACTTGGTAGATAAGAAGGCTGGCAAGGTCGATAGAAGTATATTGGATGTATTATGTTAATGTGTACTTTACTAGTACTCCTAGTAGCACCAGGGTATTAGATACCAGTTCGGTTGCTAAGTGTTAGTAACTCGAAATAAAAGCTACGGAATAAACGGAGACTAGCTAAAGGTGAGATGACGATATGTGTTGGAAGTATTTCCAAGGTTGATCAAATATCGTACGCTCCCTCTACCATCGAGATTGGTGTTTGCGTTGAGCATAGACATGATTGGATTATGTCTATCGCAATACGGTTATTCATTTAAAGAGAATAATGGTTACTCTGTTTATTTGAATAATACCATCAATGGTCTTACACCTGAAATGAATGGTTTATTGAATCTCGATCGTAGTGATACACATGTTCATGCCAAAAGATAGTAATGATAGTACCACCTACTTGTGGCACTGCCACGTAAGTCATATCGGTATAAAACGCATGAAGAAGCTCCATGTTGATGGATCTTTGGGCTCACTTGTTTTGAAAGGTTTGAGACATGCGAACCATGTCTATTGGTGTATATGCATGAAGAAACTCCATGCAAATGGACCGTTTGGACTCACTTGATTTTGAATCACTTGAGACATGCAAATCATACCACATGGGCAAGATGACTGAAAGCCTCATTTTCAGTAAAATGGAAATAGAAAGCAACTTGTTGGAAGTAATACATTTTGATGTGTGCAATCCAATGAGTGCTGAGGCATGTAGTGGATATCGTTATGTTCTTACTTCATAGATGATTCGAGTAGATGTTGAGTATATTTACTTGATGAATCACGAGTCTGAATTATTGAAAGGTTCAAGTAATTTCAGGGTGAAGTTGAAAGATCGTCGTGACAAGAGGATAAAATATCTATGATATGATCATAGAGATGAATATCTGAATTACGAGTTTGGCACAGAATTAAGACATTGTGAAAATTGTTTCACAACTAATACAACCTGGAACACCATAGTGTGATGGTGTGTCCGAACATCATAACTGCACCCTATTGGATATGATGCATATCATGATGTCTCTTATCGAATTACCACGATAGTTTATGGGTTAGGCATTAAAGACAACCACATTCACTTTAAATAGGGCACCACGTAATTCAGATGAGATGACACCATATGAACTATGGTTTAGAGAAACCTAAGCTGTCATTTCTTAGAAGTTTGGGGCTGCGACGCTTATGTGAAAAAGTTTCAGGCTGATAAGCTCAAACCCAAGGCGGATAAATGCATCTTCATAGGACACCCAAAACAGTTGGGTATACCTCCTGTCTCAGATCCGAAAGCAATAAGGGATTGTTTCTAGAATCGGGTCCTTTCTCGAGGAAAAGTTTCTCTCGAAAGAATTGAGTGGGAGGATGGTGGAGACTTGATGAGGTTATTGAACCGTCTCTTCAACTAGTGTGTGGCAGGGCACAGGAGTTGTTCCTGTGGCACCTACACCAATTGAAGTGGAAGCTTATGATAGTGATCATGAAACTTCAGATCAAGTCACTACCAAACCTCGTGGGATGACAAGGATGCGTACTACTTCAGAGTGGTACGTAATCCTGTCTTGGAAGTCATGTTGCTAGACAACAATGAACCTACGAGCTATGGAGAAGCGATGGTGGGCCTGGATTCCAAAATGGCTCGAGGCCATATAATCCGAGAGAGGATCCATATATGAAAACAAAGTGTAGACTTTGGGAGAACTACTTGATGGTCGTAAGGCTGTTAGGTACATATGGATTTTAAAAGGAAGACGAACAATGATGGTAGGTATCACCATTAAGAAAGCTCGACTTGTCGTTTTTCGACAAGTTCAAGGAGTTGACTGCGATGAGACTTTCTCACTCGTAGCGATGCTAAGAGTCTGTTGGAATTATATTAGCAATTACTGCATTATTTGTGAAATCTTGCAGATAGGATGCCAAAAACCATTGTTTCCTCGACGATTTTTGAGGAAAGGTTGTATGTGATACAACCGGAAGGTTTTGTTAATCCTGAAAGATGCTAATAAGTATGCAAAGCTCCAGCAATCCTTCTAAGGACTGGAGTAAGCATCTCGGAGTTGGAATGTATGCTTTGATAAGATGATCAAAGTTTTGGGTGTATACAAAGTTCATGAGAAACTTGTATTTCCAAAGAAGTGAGTGGGAGCACTATAGAATTTCTGATAAATATATGTTGACATATTGTTGATCAGAAATGACGTAGAATTTCTGGAAAGCATATAGGGTTATTTGGAAAGTATTTTTCAATGGGAAGCCTGGATTAAGCTACTTGAACATTGAGCATCAAGATCTATAAGGATAGATCAAAATTCTTAATGGTACTTTCAAATGAGCACATACCTTGACATGATCTTGAAGGTGTTCAAGATGGACCAGTCAAAGAAGGAGTTCTTGCCTGAGTTGTAAGGTATGAAGTTAAGACTTAAAGCTCGACCACGGCAGAAGAAAGAGGAAGGACGAAGGTCGTCCCCTATGCTTTTGTCATAGGCTCTATACGGTATGCCATGCTGAGTACCGCACCTGATGTGTGCCTTGCCACATATCTGGCAAGAGGGTACAAAGGTAATCTAGGAGTAGATCACCAGATAGCGGTCTAAATTATCCTTAGAGGAATGAGGATATGTTTCTCGGTTATGGAGGTGATAAAGAGTTCGACGTAAAGAGTTACGTCGATGCAAGCTTAACACCTATCCGGATAGCTCTCAGTAGAGATACCAGATACGTATAATGGAGCAACAATTTAGAATAGCTCCAAGTAGAACAGTTATTTGAAATGGCTCCAAATATAGCGTAGTAGCTGCATCTACAAGATGACATAGAGATTTGCGAAGTACATATGGACCTGAAAGATTCAGACCCGTTGACTATAACATCTCTCACAAGCATAACATGATCAAACCCAGAACTCATCGAGTGTTAATCACATGGTAATGTGAACTAGATTATTGACTCTAGTAAACTCTTTGAGTGTTAGTCACATGGGGATGTGACCTTGAGTGTTAATCACATATCGATGTAAACTGGATTATTGACTCTAGTGCAAGTGGGAGACTGTTGGAAATATGCCCTAGAGGCAATAACAAATTAGTTATTATTATATTTCCTTGTTCATGATAATCGTTTATTATCCATGCTAGAATTGTATTGATAGGAAACTCAGATACATGTGTGGATACATAGACAACACCATGTCCCTAGTAAGCCTCTACTTGACTAGCTCGTTGATCAATGGATGGTTACGGTTTCCTGACCATGGACATTGGATGTCATTGATAATGGGATCACATCATTAGGAGAATGATGTGATGGACAAAGACCCAATCCTAAGCCTAGCACAAGATCATGTAGTTCGTATGCTAAAGCTTTTCTAATGTCAAGTATCATTTCCTTAGACCATGAGATTGTGCAACTCCCGGATACCGTAGGAGTGCTTTGGGTGTGCCAAACGTCACAACGTAACTGGGTGGCTATAAAGGTACACTACAGGTATCTCCGAAAGTGTCTGTTGGGTTGGCATGAATCGAGACTGGGATTTGTCACTCCGTGTAAACGGAGAGGTATCTCTGGGCCCACTCGGTAGGACATCATCATAATGTGCACAATGTGATCAAGGAGTTGATCACGGGATGATGTGTTACAAAACGAGTAAAGAGACTTGCCGGTAACGAGATTGAACAAGGTATCGGGATACCGACGATCGAATCTCGGGCAAGTATCGTACCGCTAGACAAAGGGAATTGTATACGGGATTGATTAAGTCCTTGACATCGTGGTTCATCCGATGAGATCATCGTGGAACATGTGGGAGCCAACATGGGTATCCAGATCCCGCTATTGGTTATTGACCGGAGAGTCATCTCGGTCATGTCTGCATGTCTCCCGAACCCGTAGGGTCTACACACTTAAGGTTCGGTGACGCTAGGGTTATAGAGATATTAGTATGCGGTAACCCGAAAGTTGTTCGGAGTCCCGGATGAGATCCCGGACGTCACGAGGAGTTCCGGAATGGTCCGGAGGTAAAGATTTATATATGGGAAGTCTTGTTTTGGTCGCCGGAAAAGTTTCATGCATTATCGATATTGTACCGGGAGTGCCGAAAGGGGTCCGGGGGTCCACCAAGGGGGTCCACCTGCCCCGGGGGGGGGCACATGGGCTGTAGGGGTGTGCACCTTGGCTTATATGGGCCAAGGGCACCAGCCCCAAGAGGCCCATGCGCCAAGAGATAAGGGAAAGAAAGAGTCCTAAAGGGGGAAGGCACCTCCTAGGTGCCTTGGGGAGGATGGACACCTCCCTGGCCGCACCCTTCCTTGGAGGAAGGGCCAAGGCTGCGCCCCCCTCTCCCTTGGCCCTATATATAGTGGGGAGAAGGGAGGGCAGCCGCACCTAAGCCCTGGCGCCTCCCTCTCCCTCCCATGACACATCTCCCTCCTCCCGCAGCTGTTGGCGAAGCCCTGTTGGAATCCCGCTATTTCCACCACCACGCCGTCGTGCTGCTAGATCTCCATCAACCTCTCCTTCCCCCCTTGCTGGATCAAGAAGGAGGAGACGTCGCTGCTCCATACGTGTGTTGAACGCGGAGGTGCCGTCCGTTCGGCGCTAGGATCATCGGTGATTGGGATCATGATGAGTACGACTCCATCAACCCCGTTCTCTTGAACGCTTCCGCGCGCGATCTACAAGGGTATGTATATCCACTCCTCCCTCGTTACTAGATGACTCCATAGATAGATCTTGGTGACACATAGGAAAATTTTGAATTTATGCTACGTTCCCCAACATGGGGCACCGCACACGGCTAAGAATATGATCACGTGGATCAACTTGTGTGTCTAGGGGTGCCCCCTGCCCCCGTATATAAAGGAGCAAGGGGAGGAGGCCGGCCGGCCCCTATGGCGCGCCAAGGAGGAGTCCTCCTCCTAGTAGGAGTAGGACTCCTAGAGGGGGGAAGAAGTGGGGAGGGAGAAGGAAAGGGGGGCGTCGCCCCCCTTCTCCTAGTCCAATTCGGACCAGGGGGAGGAGGCGCGTGGCCCACCCTAGCTGCCCCTCTCTCTCTCCACTAAGGCCCATATGGCCCATTACTTCTCCCGGGGGGGATCCGGTAACCCTCCGGCTCTCCGGTTTTCTCCGAAATCACTCAGAACACTTCCGATGTCCGAATATAGCCGTCCAATATATCAATTTTTATGTCTTGACCATTTCGAGACTCCTTGTCATGTCCGTGATCACATCTGGGACTCCGAACTAACTTCGGTACATCAAAACTCATAAACTCATAATATAACTGTCATCGAAACCTTAAGCGTGCGGACCCTACGGTTTCGAGAACAATGTAGACATGACCGAGACACGTCTCCGGTCAATAACCAATAGCGGAACCTGGATGCTCATATTGGCTCCTACATATTCTACGAAGATCTTTATCGGTCAGACCGCATAACAACATACGTTGTTCCCTTTGTCATCGGTGTGTTACTTGCCCGAGATTCGATCGTCGGTTTCTCAATACCTAGTTCAATCTCGTTACCGGCAAGTCTCTTTACTCGTTTCGTAATACATCATCTTGCAACTAACTCATTAGTTGTAATGCTTGCAAGGCTTATGTGATGTGCATTACCGAGAGGGCCAAGAGATACCTCTCCGACAATCGGAGTGACAAATCCTAATCTTGAAATACGCCAACCCAACATTCACCTTTGGAGACACCTGTAGAGCTCCTTTATAATCACCCAGTTACGTTGTGACGTTTGGTAGCACACAAAGTGTTCCTCCGGTAAACGGGAGTTGCATAATCTCATAGTCATAGGAACATGTATAAGTCATGAAGAAAGCAATAGCAACATACTAAACGATCGGGTGCTAAGCTAATGGAATGGGTCATGTCAATCACATCATTCTCCTAATGATGTGATCCCATTAATCAAATGACAACACATGTCTATGGTTAGGAAACATAACCATCTTCGATTAACGAGCTAGTCAAGTAGAGGCATACTAGTGACGTTTGGTTTGTCTATGTATTCACACAAGTTTATGTTTCCGGATAATACAATTCTAGCATGAATAATAAACATTTATCATGATATAAGGAAATAAAATAATAACATTATTATTGCCTCTAGGGCATATTTCCTTCAGTCTCCCACTTGCACTAGAGTCAATAATCTAGATTACACAGTAATGATTCTAACACCCATGGAGCTTTGGTGCTGATCATGTTTTGCTCGTGGAAGAGGCTTAGTCAACGGGTCTGCTACATTCAGATCTGTATGTATCTTGCAAATCTCTATGTCTCCCACCTGGACTAGATCCCGGATGGAATTGAAGCATCTCTTGATGTGCTTGGTTCTCTTGTGAAATCTGGATTCCTTTGCCAAGGCAATTGCACCAGTATTGTCACAAAAGATTTTTATTGGACCCGATGCACTAGGTATGACACCTAGATCGGATATGAACTCCTTCATCCAGACTCCTTCGTTTGCTGCTTCCGAAGCAGCTATGTATTCCGCTTCACATGTAGATCCCGCCACAACGCTTTGTTTAGAACTGCACCAACTGACAGCTCCACCGTTTAATGTAAACACGTATCCGGTTTGCGATTTAGAATCGTCCGGATCAGTGTCAAAGCTTGCATCAACGTAACCATTTATGATGAGCTCTTTGTCACATCCATATATGAGAAACATATCCTTTGTCCTTTTCAGGTATTTCAGGATGTTCTTGACCGCTGTTCAGTGATCCACTCCTGGATTACTTTGGTACCTTCCTGCTAGACTTATAGCAAGACATACATCAGGTCTGGTACACAGCATTGCATACATGATAGAGCCTATGGCTGAAGCATAGGGAACATCTTTCATTTTCTCTCTATCTTCTGCATTGGTCGGACTTTGAGTCTTACTCAATTTCACACCTTGCAACACAGGCAAGAATCCTTTCTTTGCTTGATGCATTTTGAACTTTTTCAAAACTTTGTCAAGGTATGTGCTTTGTGAAAGTCCAATTAAGCATCTTGATCTGTCTCTATAGATTTTGATGCCCAATATGTAGGCAGCTTCACCGAGGTCTTTCATTGAAAAACTTTTATTCAAGTATCCTTTTATGCTATCCAGAAATTCTATATCATTTCTGATTAGTAATATGTCATCTACATATTATATCAGAAATGCTACAGAGCTCCCACTCACTTTCTTGTAAATACAGACTTCTCCAAAAGTCTGTATAAAACCAAATGCTTTGATCACACTATCAAAGCGTTTATTCCAACTCCGAGAGGCTTGCACCAGTCCATAAATGGATCGCTGGAGCTTGCACACTTTGTTAGCTCCCTTTGGATCGACAAAACCTTCCCGCTGCATCATATACAACTCTTCTTGCAGAAATCCATTCAGGAATGCAGTTTTGACATCCATTTGCCAAATTTCATAATCATAAAATGCGGCAATTGCTAACATGATTCGGACAGACTTAAGCATCGCTATGGGTGAGAAGGTCTCATCGTAGTCAATCCCTTGAACTTGCCGAAAACCTTTTGCGACAAGTCGAGCTTTGTAGACAGTAACATTACCGTCAGCGTCAGTCTTCTTCTTGAATATCCATTTATTCTCAATTGCTTGCCGATCATTGGGCAAGTCAACCAAAGTCCATACTTTGTTCTCATACATGGATCCCATCTCAGATTTCATGGCTTCAAGCCATTTTGCGGAATCTGGGCCCACCATCGCTTCTTCATAGTTCGTAGGTTCATCATGATCTAGTAGCATGACTTCCAGAATAGGATTACCGTACCACTCTGGCGCGGATCTTACTCTGGCTGATCTACGAGGTTCAGTAGTATCTTGTTCTGAAGTTTCATGATCATTATCATTAGCTTCCTCACTGATTGGTGTAGGTGTCACAGAAACTGATTTCTGTGATGTACTACTTTCCAATAAGGGAGAAGGTACAGTTACCTCATCAAGTTCTACTTTCCACCCACTCACTTCTTTCGAGAGAAACTCATTCTCTAGAAAGTTTCCGAATTTAGCAACAAAAGTCTTGCCTTCGGATCTGTGATAGAAGGTGTATCCAATAGTTTCCTTTGGATATCCTATGAAGACACATTTCTCCGATTTGGGTTCGAGCTTATCAGGTTGAAGCTTTTTCACATAAGCATCGCAGTCCCAAACTTTTAGAAATGACAACTTTGGTTTCTTGCCAAACCACAGTTCATAAGGCGTCGTCTCAACGGATTTTGATGGTGCCCTATTTAACATGAATGCGGCCGTCTCTAGAGCATATCCCCAAAATGATAGCGGTAAATCAGTAAGAGACATCATAGATCGCACCATATCTAGTAAAGTACGATTACGACGTTCGGACACACCATTACGCTGTGGTGTTCCGGGTGGCGTGAGTTGCGAAACTATTCCACATTGTTTCAAATGTACACCAAACTCGTAACTCAAATATTCTCCTCCACGATCAGATCGTAGGAATTTTATTTTCTTGTTATGATGATTTTCAACTTCACTCTGAAATTCTTTGAACTTTTCAAACGTTTTAGACTTATGTTTCATTAAGTAGATATACCCATATCTGCTTAAGTCATCTGTGAAGGTGAGAAAATAACGATATCCGCCACGAGCCTCAACATTCATCGGACCACATACATCTGTATGTATGATTTCCAACAAATCTGTTGCTCTCTCCATAGTATCGGAGAACGGTGTTTTTGTCATCTTACCCATAAGGCACGGTTCGCAAGTACCAAGTGATTCATAATCAAGTGGTTCCAAAAGCCCATCAGTATGGAGTTTCTTCATGTGCTTTACACCGATATGATCCAAACGGCAGTGCCACAAATAAGTTGCACTATCATTATCAACTCTGCATCTTTTGGTTTCAACATTATGAATATGTGTGTCACTACTATCGAGATTTAATAAGAATAGACCACTCTTTAAGGGTGCATGACCATAAAAGATATTACTCATATAAATAGAACAACCATTATTCTCTTATTTAAATGAATAACCGTCTCGCATCAAACAAGATCCAGATATACTGTTCATGCTTAACGCTGGCACCAAATAAAATTATTTAGGTCTAATACTAATCCCGAAGGTAGATGTAGAGGTAGCGTGCCGACTGCGATCACATCGACTTTGGAACCATTTCCCACGCGCATCGTCACCTCGTCCTTTGCCAATCTTCGCTTAATCCGTAGTTCCTGTTTCGAGTTGCAAATATTAGCAACAGAACCAGTATCAAATACCCAGGTGCTACTGCGAGCATTAGTAAGGTACACATCAATAACATGTATATCACATATACCTTTGTTCACCTTGCCATCCTTCTTATCCGCCAAATACTTGGGGCAGTTCCGCTTCCAGTGACCAGTCTGCTTGCAGTAGAAGCACTCAGTTTCAGGCTTAGGTCCAGGTTTGGATTTCTTCTCTTGAGCAGCAACTTGCTTGCTATTCTTTTTGAAGTTCCCCTTCTTCTTCCCTTTGCCATTTTTCTTGAAACTAGTGGTCTTGTTGACCATCAACACTTGATGCTCCTTCTTGATTTCTACCTCCGCAGCTTTCAGCATTGCGAAGAGCTCGGGAATAGTCTTATTCATCCCTTGCATATTATAGTTCATCACGAAGCTCTTGTAGCTAGGTGGTAGTGATTGGAGAATTCTGTCAATGACGCAATCATCTGGAAGATTAACTCCCAATTGAATCAAGTGATTATTATACCCAGACATTTTGAGTATATGCTCACTGACAGAACTGTTCTCCTCCATCTTGCGGCTATAGAACTTATTGGAGACTTCATATCTCTCAATCCGGGCATTTGCTTGAAATATTAACTTCAACTCCTGGAACATCTTATATGCTTCATGACGTTCAAAACGTCGTTGAAGTCCCGATTCTAAGCTATAAAGCATGGCACACTGAACTATCGAGTAGTCATCAGCTTTGCTCTGCCAGACGTTCATAACATCTGGTGTTGCTCCAGCAGCAGGCCTGGCACCCAGCGGTGCTTCCAGGACGTAATTCTTCTGTGCAGCAATGAGGATAATCCTCAAGTTACGGACCCAGTCCGTGTAATTGCTACCATCATCTTTCAACTTTGCTTTCTCAAGGAACGCATTAAAATTCAATGGAACAACAACACGGGCCATCTATCTACAATCAAACATAAACAAGCAAGATACTATCAGGTACTAAGTTCATGATAAATTTAGGTTCAATTAATCATATTATTAAAGAACTCCCACTTAGATAGACATCCCTCTAATCCTCTAAGTGATCACGTGATCCAAATCAACTAAACCATGTCCGATCATCACGTGAGATGGAGTAGTTTCATTGGTGAACATCGCTATGTTGATCATATCTACTATATGATTCACGCTCTACCTTTCGGTCTCTGTGTTCCGAGGCCATATCTGTATATGCTTGGCTCGTCAAGTATAACCTGAGTATTCTGCGTGTGCAACTGTTTTGCACCCATTGTATTTGAACGTAGAGCCTATCACACCCGATCATCACGTGGTGTCTCAGCACGAAGAACTTTCGCAACGGTGCATACTCAGGGAGAACACTTCTTGATAATTAGTGAGAGATCATCTTAAAATGCTACCGTCAATCAAAGCAAGATAACATGCATAAAAGATAAACATCACACGCAATCAATATAAGTGATATGATATGGCCATCATCATCTTGTGCTTGTGATCTCCATCTTCGAAGCACCGTCGTGATCACCATCGTCACTGACGCGACACCCCGATCACCATCGTAGCATCGTTGTCGTCTTGCCAATCTTATGCTTCCACGACTATCGCTACCGTTTAGTGATAAAGTAAAGCATTACAGCGCAATTGCATTGCATACAATAAAGCGACAACCATATGGATCCTGCCAGTTGCCGATAACTTGGTTACAAAACATGATCATCTCATACAATAAAATTTAGCATCATGTCTTGACCATATCACATCACAACATGCCCTGCAAAAACAAGTTAGACGTCCTCTACTTTGTTGTTGCAAGTTTTACGTGGCTGCTACGGGCTTAAGCAAGAACCAATCTTACCTACGCATCAAAACCACAACGATAGTTTGTCAAGTTGATGCTGTTTTAACCTTCGCAAGGACCGGGCGTAGCCACACTCGGTTCAACTAAAGTTGGAGAAACTGTCACCCGCTAGCCACCTTTGTGCAAAGCACGTCGGGAGAACCGGTCTCGCGTAAGCGTACACGTAATGTCGGTCCGGGCCGCTTCGTCCAACAATACCGCCGAACCAAAGTATGACATCCTGGTAAGCAGTATGACTTATATCGCCCACAACTCACTTGTGTTCTACTCGTGCATATAACATCAACACATAAAACCTAGGCTCGGATGCCACTGTTGGGGAACGTAGTAATTTCAAAAAAAAAATCCTACGCACACGCAAGATCATGGTGATGCATAGCAACGAGAGGGAAGAGTGTGATCTACGTACCCTTGTAGACCGACAGCGGAAGCGTTAGCACAACGCGGTTGATGTAGTCGTACGTCTTCACGGCCCGACCGATCAAGCACCGAAACTACGGCACCTCCGAGTTTTAGCACACGTTCAGCTCGATGACGATCCCCGGACTCCGATCCAGCAAAGTGTCGGGGAAGAGTTCCGTCAGCACGACGGCGTGGTGATGATCTTGATGTACTACCGTCACAGGGCTTCGCCTAAGCACCGCTACAATATTATCGAGGATTATGGTGGAAGGGGGCACCGCACACGGCTAAGAATATGATCACGTGGATCAACTTGTGTGTCTAGGGGTGCCCCCTGCCCCCGTATATAAAGGAGCAAGGGGAGGAGGCCGGCCGGCCCCTATGGCGCGCCAAGGAGGAGTCCTCCTCCTAGTAGGAGTAGGACTCCTACTAGGAGGGGGAAAGAAGTGGGGAGGGAGAAGGAAAGGGGGGCGCCGCCCCCCTTCTCCTAGTCCAATTCGGACCAGGGGGGAGGAGGTGCGCGGCCCACCCTGGCTGCCCCTCTCTCTCTCCACTAAGGCCCATATGGCCCATTACTTCTCCCGGGGGGGTTCTGGTAACCCTCCGGCTCTCCGGTTTTCTCCGAAATCACCCGGAACACTTCCGGTGTCCGAATATAGCCGTCCAATATATCAATCTTTATGTCTCGACCATTTCGAGACTCTTCGTCATGTCCGTGATCACATCCGGAACTCCGAACTAACTTCGGTACATCAAAACTCATAAACTCATAATATAACTGTCATCGAAACCTTAAGCGTTCAGACCCTACGGGTTCGAGAACAACGTAGACATGACTGAGACATGTCTCCGGTCAATAACCAATAGCGGAACCTGGATGCTCATATTGGCTCCTACATATTCTACGAAGATATTTATCGGTCAGACCGCATAACAACATGCGTTGTTCCCTTTGTCATCGGTATGTTACTTGCCCGAGATTCGATCGTCGGTATCTCAATACCTAGTTCAATCTCGTTACCGGCAAGTCTCTTTACTCGTTTCGTAATACATCATCTTGCAACTAACTCATTAGTTGTAATGCTTGCAAGGCTTATGTGATGTGCATTACCGAGAGGGCCCAGAGATACCTCTCCGACAATCGAAGTGACAAATCCTAATCTTGAAATACGCCAACCCAACATCCACCTTTGGAGACACCTGTAGAGCTCCTTTATAATCACCCAGTTATGTTGTGACGTTTGGTAGCACGCAAAGCGTTCCTCCGGTAAACGGGAGTTGCATAATCTCATAGTCATAGGAACATGTATAAGTCATGAAGAAAGCAATAACAACATACTAAACGATCAGGTGCTAAGCTAATGGAATGGGTCATGTCAATCACATCATTCTCCTAATGATGTGATCCCATTAATCAAATGACAACGCATGTCTATGGTTAGGAAACATAACCATCTTCGATTAACGAGCTAGTCAAGTAGAGGCATACTAGTGACGTTTGGTTTGTCTATGTATTCATACAAGTATTATGTTTCCGGATAATACAATTCTAGCATGAATAATAAACACTTATCATGATATAAGGAAATAAAATAATAACATCCTTCAGTTGCAACGCCGAAGGCACGCAAAAGACCCGGACAGCTTGATGGCGACGCGATTTCAATACTTAAGGCGATGCTAAAACACCACCGTTTGAAAGATTTTCGAGGCATTATTGGAAAACGCCTCGGTTGGCCATCCGCTTCGCTACCATTTCTAGCGTTTTGAAGAAACATTGTGAGAAGCATTTGAAGGCAGTTTTCACTCCTTTAGAGGCATTTTAGACCGCCTTGAAATATCAACGGTGTTGTAGTGAAGCGGGAGGACGATGCTGATCGGATGGGCCAGCACAACAACTACTATGTCCTTTACTTGAACCTTCACCATGTGTTGCTCTGTAGCCACCTCTTGTTGTGCGTTCATAAATGAGTACTCGCCAACTCCCATATTAAAAATGCCGATGAGAAAAGCAGAGAACCTCGTTCATAGAGCTAAGACTGGGCTTCTGCATTGACGATCACTGTGGTAAATAGGATCATTGGTGAGGCAATCGATAATTTGTCGTGTATCATAACATAGTAGTGCGAAGCCACCCGTCAGTGCAACATGTGTGATCGACCATGGAACGCTTGCAAGTGCAGTTGGTTAGTCTACATAGATAAAAAAACTCAATATAGCTTCAAAAAATATTGGTGGAGTCGGATGTCCGCAGGTGGTTTTAAGTTTTTATTTTTGAATCTATATTAAGATTTTTTCTCTGCATCTATTTGATCTTTACCTTTTGAAGCTATATTGTTTTTTTGGGGAAACATTTCCCTACGGCCGCCCGACCCAATGTCGCGATGGCCATGTCATGCAATTCACTACTTTTTTGGCCCCACACACCGCTCACTATGCTAACCTTATATCCTTGTCTCTCTCGCTACTCATCCCCCTCACGCCCCTCTCTCTTTCACAGAGAAAATATACCTCCCATGGCTCTCATCCTCTCTCATTGATATCGCAGTTCCACTAGCGAAGATCTGTCACTCCCACCCGTCCCCTGCAGAACAAGTTGCACCCCCCTTTCTCCTCGTGTTTCTCCATCTCATCGGGCCATCCCCTCACTAGATTTATGGGCACTCGCTGCAATCACGGCCCCGTCACCGGCGTTGATGTTGCGTGCTATAAGCATGGTGAGGCAGTGCTGCGACCAGCCATGCTGGAACCTGCACGCACTTGTGCTGGAATCGGCTTCGTCGGGGCTGGGACGTGAGGGAGGGGGTGTTGCAACCGCATATGTGTGGAGCTAGGACCGGTGCGTGGAGATGCTATAATCGTCACACGGTCGTGCTACGTTTAGCTCGCGGCGACGACACCCACCACTAGCCGAATGCTACAAACGTGGTTGTTGACAACTGCGACTGGTGAAAACAAATGGTATAACCAGCCACGGTGATTTGCAATCCAGGGGGGTGACGTCGCCAGAGGTGTCGGAAGCAGTGAGGTTATTTTTGCTGGAAGCAGCGAGGTGGGTTGCTATAACCATGGTCAGCAGATGCTACAACGACGACTACCTGATGCTACCACGAGCGGTTCCCAGAATGCTAGGTCTGCGACCACCACGTGTTGGAACCGTGGTCACTAGATGCTACAACGGCGTCTCTCGGATGCTGCATCAATGACATCACGTGTTGGACCGGTTGCCACCGGGTGCTACCATAGCAATGGCTTACGGCAAAAGTTGTAACAGGGCCCAATTTGTTAGGATCGATACCACATTTTGTTGCGTTGGGCGGACCAGCGGGCACCGGTGTTGCATCCGGGAAGCGGCGCATGCGAGCGGCAACTGCGAGCACGCCACCGTGCTGCAAGCTGTAGGTGGTGGGAGGTCGTGGGGCCGTGCGCGAGCGATGTAGGGGCAGGAAAGGGTTTTTTTCTTCCTTTCTCCTTTTTTTTGAGGACATCTTTTTTTTTTCCTGGATCTGACGGCGCATGCGGCTGGATCCAACGCTTGCGCGGCGACCAGCCGAAAATTGGGCCGGTCGACCGGACCTAGCGGAGCGTTCGCCTTTTTCTCTCTCTGTCTGTACAGAACGGGCAAACGCGCGCGTGCTTATACCAAGCCAGAAGGACGACGCGTTCTCGTTCAAATTTAACGAACCATGCGCGCGACGACGCGTTCCCTCCGGTCTCGCGTGATTACCGCCCGGCCGCCCGCCCGCCTCGCCCTCGCATGCACGTGAACGCACGTAGACGCCTCCACATGGCGGCCACTACTCCCCAAGATGAGCCCTATAAATGGCGGCCCCCGCCCTCCCGTCCTTCCTCAGGCAAAGCAACAAGGACAACCCACAGAGCATCAGCCGGAGCACTTCTTCCTCCCCTCCGTTCTTCTCCGGCTCCGGTGCTCTCGTACGCGCGTTCGTCCGAGACCACCACCTCGTCGACCAAGAAGAGATGGAGATGAAGAAGATCGCCTGCGCCGTCCTTGTCGCCGCCTCCGCCACCGTGGCCCTCGCCGCCGACGCCCCGGCCATGGCCCCGGCCCCCGGCGCCGCCGTCGCCGGCTCCGCCGCCGCCTCCGTCCCGGCCGTCGGCGCCGTGCTCGGGGCCACCGTGCTCTCCTTCTTCGCCTACTACCTGCAGTAAGCGCGCCCCGGCCCGAGTCAGTTCGCTGCGAGGAGGAGGAAGGCAGGAAGAAGAAGATCACTAAATTCGCTATGTATGGCTCTACGCTACGCTGATTCAAGGCGCGCGCGTGCGTTTTGATCGATGCATGCGCGTGCTTTGATTTATATGTCTTGATTTTATTTTGTTTCTCCTCCTTTTGGCGAATCCATTTGCACCGGTCCGATTCATCTGGTGCTTTATTATTATTCTGTTCTTCCTTTTGAGAGAGGGCTCGATGGATATTGTATTATTATTTGCCATTTCTTTGGCCTGATTAATTTAAAGATTGGATTCAATCACATCATGAATTTGTTAGGTCTAATGATTTCTACATGTCTTGCTTCGATCGAGGCAGTTCGGTTGGTACCACTCCGAGCGCTTCGCCTGTGTATATGATAGAGTTATGAAATCTGCGGAGCACACACATTTTTCATCGAAAAACGATTAAATTGTAACCTCACTTTTGTATTCTTTCGAGAGAAAATTCAAATATCCGCAGCTCCACAGTTTGTCATATTGGATTGTTCAGCATTCTCTGAGAACTTCGTAGGAAACCTGAGTCAAAAATCCTGGAAGGAAGAGGAACATGCGGGCCACCACATTTCGCAAACGAACAATTGTAAGTCCTTTAGGGTCGTGGATTCTTTTATGAATGTTTCTTCATCAATGAGAGCGATATCGTCGTGGACTATACAAAGGGATTCAAGGTCTACTTGGAACACATGGAAGGAAAAAAAATGGTGAAATGAAATATTAAGCACATTATAACCCGACGGGAGCTCAGATTCACTGAATAAAAACATATGTTTGACGTTTCACACAGGAAAACTATAGATAAATTTCTGAAGGAAAGCGTCTCTCCAGAAAACATATGTTTCTACGCTCATCCTTATGCTCGTGTATGCGAGCGACTTCGATTGTACTATGTTCAAGAAAACATATGTTTCTTCTGTAAGAAGAAAACAATAAAGATTATATTCCTATTGGTTGGTACTCCCAAAACCAATCTTAGTCCAAAGCTGCTTATTTTGGATTGGGGGGAGTACCATATTTAGAGCAACTCATTTATGCCACATTGCAAAAATATTGCATAGGGTATTGGCGTTTGACTTGTGCTTAAAATCCTCGAAAATGTGGAGGAAATAGAAGTTTCTCTTTGAAATTCTTGCCCTGTTCCTACATTTCAAAGTCCTCCAAACGAGGCGATGGAATGAAAACCTGCACTCTTGATTCTCCAACTGCACAAACATTGTGACCTGTAGATTCACACAGTAGTAGGAGTCGTGCCAGTCTATAAAAGACAAGTGGTGCACACCAAAAAAATTTGAAAAAAAAAGAACAAGAAGATGAGATGCTGTCAGTATCCAACCACATTATAAAACAATGAGAGAGATACTGTCTGAAGCCGAAGACAAGAAGAAGCATCAGGATACATGGTTCCAGAGTCCAGGCCATCTCCACTCTGGAAGATGAGATACTGTCCCGGGCCAAAGACAATAAGAAACATATCTCCAGATCATCTCCACTGGTTAGTGTGAGTGCACGCACCATGTGACTGAGGATTGGCCACAAGAATTATCTATGGAACTCACTTTAAGAGAACAGCTGAAGGCTACCATGTAAAGCCAATAAGATTCAGAAATAAATATAGTACTCCCTCCGTGAGCACCTACTCCGACTCCGGCTCCTAACTGCTGCTCCACGCAAAATAGGTCTTCAACTAGGGTTTCTTGTGCCGCTGCCGTCGTCATCGGAGAAAGTTAGGTCCCCTCACCTCAGGCTGCCATCTTGGCGCTAAGAGGTAAGGGGACCTCGGATCTTCAAGACCTCTATGTTCTTCGCCATCGTCTAGTGATCATCATAATTTTGTGATAATAAATTTTCTCTCGTTCTTTTGACGGTGCCATGAGATTAGAGAGTTTTCTGTCCTCTCAGATCCGATTATTTAGATCTGATGAGTTTATATTGATGTGTCAAGCCTTTTTTATTGGTCTGATTCTTTATGAAGGTGAAATCTATCATCAACAACATGGTGAAGATATAGTGATTCGACAGCCTGCATTTATAGGGGATCATCCCTGGCCCAAGTACATTCATCGATCAAGGCTTCCCATCTCATTGGATGGGCAACTCAAGGCGCTTTCAAAAACCATTATTGGTAATGTTCGTGCGGGTGAAAGAGTGACAATGTCGTTGCTCCAGTCAAATTACAACCTCTTTACAGAAGTCTTCGGAGTTTTGCTTCGAGCAGAGATTGACGCCGTGAAGAAGGTATTTTTAAGAGATTTCATTGTAATTCTTAGTCATGGGAGTTACTTTGTATTTTCTTGTATTTTAGGTCCAAATCAATGTACCTGTAATTATTATGAGTATGAATAAAGTTACAGGTGTTTCTTAAAAGAAAAATATAGTACTCCCTTCATTCATAAATACAAGTTTTTTTTAGAGATTCCACCGACTTTTTTTTTTGCGAGGGTAAAGGGAGTTTATTAAAGAGTTATAGAGTTACAGTCGAGAGGCCACAAGTCCTCAATACAAGGTGGAACCGAGCGCAGCCAGACGGCCGTGGCACGCTCGGTGCGGCTATACTTAGCCAACCGATCGGCAACTCTATTTTGAAGTTTAGTGATCTTTTGAGGAAAAAACTCCCTAGTACCAAGAAGTGCTTTGATCTCCATGACGATCTGTCCATACGCTGAACGAAGAAGTGCATCATTTGTCAAGCTAGACAAAGCTTCAGACAAGTCCGTCTGAACCACCACCGGCAAGTCAGAGTGTTGTAGTGCTAAGGCCAAACCTTGCATGATCGCATGTAGTTCTGCTTCCAGCGGGTCATTGCAATAGAAGATGAAACGGTAGGCAGCCATTAGGGCATCTCCTTTGTCATTTCTAGGCACCATACCAACAGCAGCAGATCCATCCTCCTTCAGGAACGAGCCATCAACTGATAGAGCCACCCTACCTGGCTGAGGCGCCGGCCATGGAGTCGATATGACCCTGCCCTTTTGGTCTGGTATCGGCATCTCCCCGGTTGACATTTTTCCTTTAATGATCTCCTCCATAGTGTACCATGCAGCCAGCTTAATGGACTTGTAGTAACTGTCAAGGAATTCGACGGTGGCTGGAATAGGAGGGAACTCCTTCCCATGGATCAGGTCGTTACGTAGCTGCCAAATCCACCAAATAAACATAAGTAGCATGTCCTGGACATCGGTCGAGCACTTCGCCAGTAAAGTAGTTAACCATTCTCTCCCATCATGGATTAAGAAATCATCCTCCGGGAGTGGCCAGCGGCAGCGCATGTTAATCCAGAACAAACGTGCATGTGAGCAAGTCACCAAGGCATGAAATGAGTCCTCCTCCTCCACCCCACAAATCTGACAGGTTGATCGTGTCGTCAGATGTCTGTATGCCTTGCAACTCTGCGTTGCCAAAGTCCCCGTCACACATCTCCATGCGTTGATCTTCATTTTCTAAGGAACCCTGGACTTCCAGATGTAGTTCCATCCTGACCGGTTCCCATCTAGGGCAGTACTCGAGGCACCATTTGCTGTAATAACATTGTGATCATATGTAGCCAGCTTGTATGCACTCCTCACCGTAAACCCCCCACTCTTTTCCGGGAACCAGGCCAAAAAGTCCTCACGTTGGCGAGGCGAAGTTCTGATTTTCAGGATGTGATCAACATCCATTTGCCAAAAGAACTCCCTCAGCCGAGTCTGATTCCATGCACCATTATCATCCAAAAAGTCAGAGACTGTTAAAACGACAGTTTTCCTTAGGAGTTATCGGACGGAAGGAAAACGGCCGGGGCAGCCAAGGGTCGCGCCAGGTGCGGATCATCATGCCATTACCGACCCGCCAGATGACGCCTTTCTTGACCAACGCAAGGCCATGTAGAATACCTTTCCATACCTCAGAACCAGAGCCCGGGAACACCGTATCCAAAAGCTGACCAGAAGGATAGTATTTTGCCTTCATCAACCGCGCACATAGGCTATCTGGTCTATCCAGGAGCCTCCAGGCTTGCTTAGCTAGTAGCGCTTGGTTAAACGCCCTCATATCCCTAAACCCCATGCCCCCCATGGGTTTAGGCAGACGCAGCCTATCCCAGCTCATCCATGCCATCTTCTTCTTGCCGTTCTCTACCCCCCACCAATACTGACGTATCATCCTTGTAAGATCATCACAAACAGAAGCCAGGAGTTTGAAGACACTCATTACATATGCTGGTATGGCCTGTGCCACTGACTTAATAAGAATCTCCTTGTTCCCCGACGACATGTACTGTTCACTCCAATCCACAAGCACTTTCCTCAAACGCTCTTGGAGAGTCTCAAATTTCCCTTTATGCATCCTCCCCTCCGGAACCGGCAAACCCAAGTACTTGGGTTCGAACGCTTCTAGGGTGATATCCAGCGTGTGTTTAACCTCCTGAATAACATCCGGACGACACTGGCTTGAGAAAAGAATGGAACACTTCGACGGGTTTATGAGTTGTCCAGTCGCCGTCGCAAATGTGTTCAACACCCCTTTCACTAACAATGCCTACTGATTTGTAGCATGGAAAAATAGGAGGGAGTCATCCGCAAATAATAGGTGTGTAATCACCGGAGCACCTCTACTGATCTTGACTCCACTAAGACCATTCTCCCTTGCAGCCTTTTCCACCAACGCAGAGAGAGCATCAGCCACAAATAAGAAGAGAAAAGGAGATAAAGGATCACCTTGACAGAGGCCCCTCGACGGAGAGAAGGATTCCAGCAGCTTCCCGTTAAATTTTACCGAGTATTTCACCGACGAAACACATGCCATAACCCGAGCAATCCATTCAGGTGAGAAGCCCCACTTGGCCAAGGCTTTTTCCAAGAACACCCAATCCACCATGTCATAGGCCTTGGAGAGATCAAGTTTGTAAGCACAAAGATCCTCTGCACTGTTCCTTATTGACTGGATATGATGAATACATTCAAACGCAATAATAGAGTTATCAGAAATCAGCCTCCCTGGGATGAAGGCGCTCTGATTTTCAGAGATGAGATCATTGAGAATAGGCCGCAATCTGTTGACAATGCATTTTGAGATGATCTTGTATATAACATTGCACAAGCTTATTGGACTAAAATCTTTCAGGTCCTTGGGATGAGGAACCTTAGGAATTAGCGCAATAGCCGTATCGTTAACATCATCCGGCATAACTCCAGACGCAAAAAACTCATGAACCGCAGCAACAATTTCAGTTTTGAGTAGAGCCCAATTCCGTTGGAAAAACCTAGCAGGTAGTCCATCGCAACCCAGAGCTTTGAGGGGCTCGATCTGAAATAAAGCATTAGAGATCTCCTCTTCGGAATAAGGCCTGCATAACATAATGTTCATCTCCTCTGTAACTTTTGGAGCAATGCAATCCAACACCTCGTCCGGGGATAGGGTTGGATCTTTTGTGAAGATCTCCTTAAAATAGGAGTGAGCCATCCTCTCCATATCTGATGGAACACTGCAAGTTCCATCCTGCATCTGTAGGCGTTGTATTAGGTTCCTACGGGCCCGCCAAACCGCTCTCCGATGCAAATATTTGGTGTTGCGCTCACCTTCCTTCAACCAGGTGATCCGCGACCGTTGTAGCCATAGCATCTCCTCTCTGTATAGGAGCTCATCGAGCTGGTTCATTTTATCCCAGACTGCAGTACGGTCCGCTCCAGCCATCTGAAGGTCAGTCAGTTGTGTGCGGAGCCTCTCAATATCCTTCAACACATTGCCAAACTGCTTTTTACTCCATTCTTTCATATCCTTTAAAACCTCCCAGAGGGACTTGGCCACCGACCCCATGCTGCCTGTAGTTTTGTGTTTGTTCCATGCATCCGCAATTACTTGAGGCAGGCCAGAATCACATTCCCACATAATTTCATAACGCAAGGAGGAGGGTCGACGCTGCTGGTCCTGCAAACCCTCCAAGTGTATCAACAGGGGGCAATGATCCGAACATGAGGTGGCCAAATGAACCACCCTTGCTAACGGGAACGTATCCCGCCAGGCTTCATCAGCACAAGCATGATCCAACCGCACCTGAACATTACGGTCAGAGTCCTGGCCATTGTTATACGTGAACGGAATCCCCGAGAAGCCTAGGTCTTCGAGTTCACACACCTCCAAACAATCTCTGAAGGCCACCATCTGAGCTTCCGAGCGTTCTGTCCTTGATAGATGTCCATGTTGCCACAAAGCTTCATTGAAGTCGCTGCACACCATCCACGGCTCGCGCGAGAAAGCTCGAAGCCGGCAGATGTGCTCCCACATACGATAGCGGTTTTCCACCCTGGGCTCTCCATAGACAAAGGTGCACCGCCAAGATGTGCCTGATCCACCATCGACCACACTGACATCAATATAACAATTACAAGAATCATTCACCGTGATCGAGAGGGACTCATCCCAGAAGAGTGCTAAGCCCCCACTCCTCCCATCACTACTCACACCATGAAAACCTTTCAAACCAAGTCTCCAACGTAACTTTTCTATTTTCACAGTAGCTTGCCTAGTCTCGCACAGGAAGACAAGCTTGGGGTTATTGGCTTTTGAGAGGGCCAAAACCTCACGAACTGTCCGGCGGTCCCCCCCCCCCCCCCGGCAGTTCCAAACTAGGGCATTCATTGCATCCGGCGGTCTTCCTCGAGGGAAGCCGCCGATCTCTGAGTTGTTGCATGATCCTTGGTGAGCTTGACACGTTTGCTGCCAGAAGAGCTGCTCGTTGGCGAGGCATTCTCTCCTAGATCTTGACCGCTGCCATCCGTGATGGCCAGCACCTCCTTCTTGCTTTTTGGTTTGTTCAGAGTATCATCTCCCACATTATCCATATTCAATCTCTTCCTCGCATCCCTATCAACATCCATGATTGTACCCGGGTTCTTCACCGGGCTTGTTGCTGTGTCGAGCATATCGGGGTCCAAAGCCTTGAGGCCAGGGTCCAAGGAAGCACTAGGGCTGCTATTCTTCCTCATCGGGCGATATTTATCTGCCCTGCTGGGGGTTTGCTCAGGCCTCGGCCGACTGGGGCCGTCCACGTATAGCCAGTCGCCAAACTTGAGACTTTGCTTCTCATGAACCCCGGATCCGCACTCCTTGTGCTCATGTCCAATCCGACCACAGAAACTGCAAAAACGGGCCAACTTCTCATACCGCACCAAATAAACCTGTCTCTCCTGCGCACGGACAACGCTAACAAACTTTGTCAGAGGCTGCTTGATATCATGGTTTACCCTAACCCTAATATAGTCTCCACGGGTGTTGCCGTTCAAACGCATCTCTAGGATTTCTCCAGCCCCTTTAAGGATTCGCTCAACAATACCTTGTTTGCAGTAGGGATCAGGTAGTTTGTGGACTTGTAGCCAGATGGGCATATGATCGAAAATCACATCATCTGCCTTGGTGAAACCATCATACGAACACAACAAGACCGCCATGTTGCGGAAGAGCCAAGGGCCCTGCATCATCATCCGCTCCCAGTCGCCCAGGCAGGAAGCTTGGACAACAAATCTGTTGGGTCCGACCGGGCGAAATCTGACCCTTTGCGCCGGATTCCAGGCCGCCCTCATATCCTTGTAGAAGGCTGCCTGGGAGAAATTCTTGTCGGTGTGAACCCTAGCTAGGGCTAGCCACCTAACGCTCTCCCTGATTTCTGGATCCTCCTCATCAATCTCAACATCATTGAACTCCTCATCGTTCAGATCTAACTGATCGAAGAAATCTTCCAGGATGGGGGTTGCGGCCGCCGATGCGCCTCCACTGGTGGCAGAGTTGGCGTCCGAGGGTGAGGCCATCCTGGCGTGGTTGGGGCGCTGCACGATCGACAGAGACGGCGATCAGACTTTGCGGAGGGTGGAAGTACTCAGGGGCGGCAGATCGCCCGAGAGGATAAAAACCCTAGGCGCGAGGCGTAGGGGAGTGTTTTGCTCTATCTATAACATCTACTTTGGTTGTTGCCGAGCGATGTACGATGTCCTCACCGACTATTAACTACATACGGAACAAAATGAGTGAATCTACACTCCAAAATGTATCACATCCGTATGTAGTCCTATAGTGAAATCTCTGATCTGCTAATTCAGTCTCAGGTCTACCATGATGTGATTTACCAGCTGGAATAGAACCGGAACCACTGATAACCAACACATTATGTAACCATGATATGATTAACCTAAATGTGGGATCTAGCTAGGATTCATGGACTAGGCCCATCTACATCTTGAGCAAATATAGCAGATCAGGGCAAGGTTTGGCAAAAGAGACACTCCCTCTGTAAACTAATATAAGAGCGTTTAGATCACTACTTCAGTGATCTAAAGTAGTGATCTAAACGCTCTTATATTAGTTTACAGAGGGAGTACAATACAATTCGTGGACTCAGCCACCACCACCTGGCATCTAGCCAGGAGTAACCTGCCTTTTTTAGATAAGAGAAGCATCTTACTGGCCTTTACATAAGGCCATGTTTGGATTGTCGTTTTTCTTTTTTAAATACCCGTGTAAAAAATACACTTCCCCGTCCGTCGTTTCGATTCCCGCCGGAAATCGGTCCTAGCCCGTTAAGTTACACCTGTAAACTAAATACTCCCTCCGTCCAAAAATAAATGATTCAACTTTATACTAACTTTAGTACAAAGTTAAGTCATTTATTTTGGAACATAGGGAGTACATTCCTATATTGAATACACCGATGCCAAGCGCGGCCTAAGGTAAAATGCAGTCAGCCAAATTTTATTCAAGCAGTGTCCAAGGCATGCCTTACAAGGTCAAGAATATGATAAGATAACATGAAAAATATGATAACCAGTAAGATGAGAATTTCCCCATCCCAATGCAAGAAGAAAATGGCAGCGCTTCCATATGCAACAAGTTGTACTAAATCAGCGACAAGTAATATGGAACGGAGGGAGTAGGTCCCAAGGGACATGGGTTGCTGATAACTCAGGGTTCTGGTTCAGTGGTTTCCAGAAGCGCCCTGACAGAATGAAAGATTAAATAATAACATCCAAAAACTATGTGGGCTTGGAAGCTGAAGGTGAGTGATGTGCAGCCTCCGTTTATTCCAAATCCCTATTTATAATGACAGAAAGAGCAGCGGCGATGGCGGTGCTTGTCTAACTGCTAAGAGCAGAGCTAATTTGGCTAGGCCTTCTGGAATCTGTCAAGTCCTATCTATCAGTAGCAATAATACAACAACAGCAACAAAGCCTTTAGTCCCAAACAAGTTGGGGTAGGCTATATCAGTAGCAATAATGCCAGTGAATATTTATCTTTCCAAAGGAACAGGTCATTACATGATTACAACAACATTGCAGCCCAGAACATAAATAACAGGGGATGTCTGATGTGTCTTCTGTACAAAACATTGCCAATTGGACCTAAACTACACTACAACTTAATTAGAGGGCAACATAGTGTATACATAGACTTTCATGAAAGACCAGGTATCTCCATAGCTTCATCAGCTTTATTTTCCCAAAGATATTGTTTATAATGGCTTGTTATACATTTACCAAGTTTTTTTTTCTATTTCCTTAGATACTAGAGCACATATCTGATTTACATCCTAACTTCTCAGGTAGTCAGGTACTAACAGGTCTGTGAAAATATTTTTTTATCAAACTGTAGCTGAGTCAATATCTTTGCTCAGGCATCTATAGTCTATACTGTGTTTTTTGCATGTATTTGAACTATAGCTCTTCAAGGCCAAAAAGAAATGACAGTCTTCAGACGTGTTAACAAATACACAGTTTACTTGATAAAATGATAACCGTTAGGTTAGACTGTGATGTACTCCCTCTGTCCCATAATGTAAGACGTTTCTTGACACTACACTAGTGTCAAAAAACGTCTTACATTATGGGACGGAGGGAGTATTATTGAAGCACAAAAGCTAAACCTGAATGGGAAGCCTCAACTCTGAACTGTACTTATTAGGAGATACTAAAAACAACTAAAGCTGCAAAAATTAAATCCCACTGCAGGTCAAGAACCTACACTTAATCATTGATTTCAGCAAAGTTTCATGCTGTGGACAGGCAAGAATAATCAACAACTTATCAATCAATTCAAGCTGTTCTACCTACAATAGCGCTTATAGGGAACATTAGGAATAAGTCAAGCCCTGCATTTCGTTGCCCAGGTCATAGTGGACAAGACAGGAACTTCACAGTTCATCTCTAATAACCACCTCATAAACAACAAAGATCAATTCACTGTGGTGTGGCTGGATCTAACCCACAAAATTATTAAAATTCCCCAACCGACCTCGTCACTAAGGGCATGCAGTAAGGCAAGCTAAACCTAAAGAAGATATATGGTCCAAGCTGATCTATCTAAGTTTACTGAAAATTTACTTGTCAACGAGGAAGGCAAAACAAATTGTACTATCCTTGGAAACAGAGTAAATATGACAAAAGTGAAAACAACAAGAAAAATGTGGTACTGCTAGAAACGAATGTAGATTGTCATGTACTCCCTTCGTCCCATAATATAAGAGCGTTTTTGACACTAGTAATATAAGAGCATTTTTGACACTACTAGTGTCAAAAACGCTCTTATATTATGGGACGGAGGGAGTAACTACTACTAGTACAGAGACAACAAATGTTACTGAGAAATATGTATACTTAATATATATGTGGGCATGCCATTATACAAAAACATCTCCAATTTCACCACCTTTTATCAATGTACTCTTATTCCCAAATTCCTTGAGATCTTATAAAACCTCCCTCGACATCTCACAAACCACACTTAACCTGTTAATTTTCAAAACTGAGCTTTGAAGTCTAAATTGAACTCTGAAGGCATGATTTTTCAGATGGCGAGAACTGCGAAGCCATAACTAGACAAGCAACTTGCAAGTACACTCACACCTACATACCCCAGCATAAAGAAATAACTGTTTGATGTCAGATGATCTTATCCAAGTTGCCATATCATGAAGATCCCAAAACTTTGTTTAGCAATACAAGAGCAACTCAGTAGGCAACTGGAATCTAAAATGCAGGTATAATCACCTAGTTCATAAACAAATTATCAACTGAGAAATGGAGCTGGTTCAGCATACAAGATAATAAGATTCAGAAACTGGTTGATCCATCTAACAGAAGACGAACATCACTGTAATAGCAACAGTTTGAACGGCCACTATAAAGATTCCTTTGGTACCCGTGTAATACCATACAGATACCAAAACTAAGCACACTTCAACATCCAAAAGCACCAAGTTTTCAGAGTTCCAAGGTCTAATCTCATATCTCGTTTCAGTCTTATTCCTCGAATACTGACACTAACCATCCTTCCTGAGCAGAGCCTAGCACAAGCTTACCGCATCAAGATCGTGGCTACCGATCCGACCGACACTCCGAGGGCGCAAGAGATGGCGACCACCCGCGTCCGGAGCATCATGAGGTTAACGTTCTTCGAGGCCTGAAGGCAAAGCGTGAGCACCTGCAGCCTCCCGTTGGCCTCCATCTTCTGGAAGAAGGCGACGGGCTTGATGACACGGCGAAGCACCAGGGCGGCCGTGAAGGGGAACGCGAACGCCGCCACGCCCTGCACCAACGCGGCCGACTCGACCCCGACGGGCGCGGCCCCGGAGGCGATCCACGCTCCTGCAGCGAGGTGCGTCCCGCCGAGGATCGCGAGGGAGGCGCTGAGGCGCTGCGCGGCGCGGCGGAGGGCGTCGAGCTCCGCCCGCGCCTCGTCGGCGAGCGGCGACAGGTCGCGCTCCACCGTGGGGCCCTCGATCTCCTGGTGCTTCATCGACTCCAGGGGGGTGGTTTCTGGAGCCGGGGCGGCTTCTGGAGCGGCGGCGGCGGCGGCGGCGGCGGGGTTAGGGGTGGTGTTTGGGCTCGCGGAGAAGCGGCAGTGGGGGTCGAGTAGGAGGAGGGGGTTTCGCGCATAGGCGTGGGGATTCGAGAAGCTCGTGCCGGGAAAGAGCTTGGCGGTGGTGGTGGCGGTCGAGGGGCTCAGGAGGCGGCGGGCGAGGTGGGAGATCGCCATCGGAGCGTGGGAGGAGAGACGCTGTGCTGCGACGGTGCGGTGGCGGCTACCCTTTTTTCCTATTAAGGGCAAAAGCGTAAATAGCCCGCTTTCCTTGATTGTATGGCGATTTTCACCTAGCACCTTCCCAATTACTTATTTGCTTGTGTTTTTTCTTTTACGAATACGACGAGATTGGTATCTTTCCATTAAGTACAGAAAGTGAAACATGTACACGAGTTGGCATGACAACGAGCGAAGAGTAACATGCGAGTGGTGCTCAACCCTCAACAACCACTAAGGGTATGTTTGGTAGCTGTTCCCACCCTAGTATAGTCGTTCCCATGTGACACATGCTTAGTTTAGACATGCTCAGTACATGCAACTGCAGTTGTTTGATAGCAATGTATGCACTGATACATGTTGAGCTGAGACTGTGTTTGATAGGCTGCATCAGATGAGACATGTTGCACCAAAACTGTGTTTGGTAGCTTGTATCTGAGGTATGTTGCATGAACGATTATTTTTTTGCCGCCAAGACAAATATTGAAACAACATTTTGACAATTCATGAAACAACTCGAGCAATAAAATGTTACCATGCCAACATAATCAACAATGATAATATAAATAAAATATTCAACAATTAACATAACACATGATAACCTTAATTTGAAGCAGTGCATCACTAGATTCATATTACATAGTCTCATTTGAAGTACACTTTATAATAGGCATTACAAAAAGGGATAGTCTCATCAAGCACAACAACTCAAAGAAGACCGGGATTGGCTTTCAAGATTCGCTTGATCGATGCTTTTCGGACTTCATCATTCATCTTCACAAAGTTAAGGCCTTTGCCTTATGTTCTGTGAGATAATTTAAAACAGCCAAGTGCTCATCTTGATCAAACACAAGAAGGTCCATGACAGCGTTGTACAAGTTAGGGTGTGTTTCAGCATGGCAAGTGTTGTTGATAGCACTTGCAATCTCACGCATAACATCAGTCATGTTGCTACACTGGATTGAGTCCTCCTCAGTCAAGCCAGATGCCCTCTTTCTCTTCTTATTTGAAATAGGAGAAGGGTCCTGAGTGGCACTAGCAGTAGGAAGTACAACGTTAGACCTAGGAAGAAGTTGCAATACCTCATCTGTTGTTCCTTTCCCGTCCATGACATTCGGTTTATCCTTGTCTTTCACAACAATAGGCATTCCTAGGGGCACACCGGGGCCCATTGCATACTTCCCAGTGGCATGCTTATTAGCAAAGAAAAGTTTCATATAGTCGTATTTCTCTAGTGGAGAATTGAGCAATTCAGCATCTGTTGGATGATCCCGCAGCACCATTTGAACAAAAATAATTAATTGAGACATCATTTCAGCTAGGAAACATTATCATTTTCGGCAAAACCATATCATTTTAACACCGTTTGAGCACTAAGATAATTCATTTCAGCATTCAAAAAGGGCTGGTACATGTACATGCATACCTGAGTGTGGCCCAAATAGGGTTGTTCTTCTAGCACTACCATCTTCTTGTCATCATCCCAAAGTGCCCTACTTGAACCCTTCAAATAGACAAGCCTTGTCCACCTATTCCTCCACTTGAGAATATGATTGTGCACTTGGGTAATAGACACGTCATAACCAACGAAAGAAGATATACGCTTTGCAACTTTCAATTTTTCAACCTCTTTGAATCCTTTGTCAGTCTTGGCACCTCTTATCGCCACCTCAGAAAGGCCTTTCAACATCAACGCCGACATAGGCAGAGTCCAATTCATGACCTTGGGGCCTTCTTGGGAAGAGCACCAACACTTGGAACCTCCTGCACCTCATCATCCATCTACAACATAAACAATCCAAAAGTTAATAACATATTTCAGCACATACATAAGCATAATGCAGCACATAAAAATCATATTTCAGCAGCTCAAAATCATGTTTCAGCTCATAAAAATGAATTCCAACACACAAACACACATTTCAGCACATAAAAAGCATATTTTAGTAGCTCAAATTATGTTTCAGCACATAAATATAATAGGACAACAATAGTTTTACAACACCAAGGAACACATCAATTGTTTTACAACTCTAAGACACATGATACATCAAATGTTTGCTAGCCCTCTATTCGCCCACATCTGATTTGCAAATTCATCTCTCTTATGAGCCCAAGAAATATTGTCATGGACAATATCATTGTGATCTTCATCGTTGGGTTTCAGAACCCATGTTTCCTCAGGTGGGAAATACTCATCCTCACCATATTGAAGTACCCAATTATGAAGAATTGCACAAGTTGGTACTACTTTTACTTGGGTCTTGTAACCATGGAATGGCTTATTGTAGACAAACTTCCAACGGTTTTTGTATGTGGCAAAAGCCCTTTCAACTGTTGTCCTCAAAGAAGAGTGTCTTAAGGGAACAGAGAAGCAATTTTTCGTCTAAACATATACGGCTATATGAACAAGAGCTCTCTGTACAAAAAAACGCCTCATCTCTGGTCACGTGCTACCTCTTGAGCATGCGTTGGTTTTCCCTTGAAGAGGAAAGAGTGATGCAGCAAAGTAGCGTAAGTATTTCCCCCAGTCTTTGAGAACCAAGGAATCAATCCAGTAAGAGACTACACGCAAGTCCCTCGTACCTGCACAAACAAATAAGAACCTTGCAACCAACGCGATAAAGGGGTTGTCAATCCCTTCATGGCCACTTGCAAAAGTGAGACCTGATAAAGATAATAAGATAAATATTTTTGGTATTTTTGTTGTATAGATTGGAAAATAAAGATTGCAAAACAAAAGGTGGCAGAAATAGCAAGTAGATAGGAAAATAATATGATGGAAGATAGACCCGGGGGCCATAGGTTTCACTAGTGGCTTCTCTCAAGATAGTAAATTCTACGGTGGGTGAACAGATTACTGTCGAGCAATTGATAGAAAAGCACATAGTTATGAGAATATCTAGGCATGATCATGTATATAGGCATCACGTCCATGACAAGTAGACCGAAACGATTCCGCATCTACTACTATTACTCCACACATCGACCGCTATCCAGCATGCATCTAGAGTATTAAGTTCATAAGACCAGAGTAACGCATTAGGCAAGATGCCATGATGTAGAGGAATAAACTCAAGCAATATGATATAAACCCCATCTTTTTATCCTCGATGGCAACAATACAATACGTGCCTTGTTGCCCCTGCTGTCACTGGGAAAGGACAGCACAAGATTGTACCCAAAGCTAACACTTCTTGAAGGAAATATGCCATAGAGGCAATAATAAAGTTGTTATTTATATTTCCTTATATCATGATAAATGTTTATTATTCATGCTAGAATTGTATTAACCGGAAACTTAGTACATGTGTGAATACATAGACAAACAGAGTGTCACTAGTTTGCCTCTACTTGACTAGCTCGTTGAATCAATGATGGTTATGTTTCCTAACCATAGACATGAGTTGTCATTTGATTAACGGGATCACATCATTAGAGAATGATGTGATTGACTTAACCCATCCGTTATCTTAGCACGATGATCGTTTAGTTTGTTGCTATTTGTCGGAGTAATCGACCACGGGTATCCCGAGGACGGCAAGACGATATTTCAAGACATCAGGGCTAGCAAAGCCCCTCTGTCCGACTGCCCGACCGCTCCTGTCGGCTCCCCGTCCGACTGCTCTGCCCGTCCGGCTGATGACTGCCGGCTGCCGACTGCGCCAACCAGCCGGCTGCCGACTGCGCCAACCAGCCGACTGCCGACTGCAGCCCGACCCGACATCGACAAGACACCGACAAGACGGCCATACCGCGGACAAGACAACCGTACCACGACGACATCATGTACAGTGTCATTTGTCCCCTGACACTATTTATGAAGTGACCCAGAAGACAAGCATGACATGCACCATACCTTACCCATGCCTACCCACATAGCTTACATAGTAAGCTAGCCCACACTATAAAAGGGGCACACATCCATCCATCCAGGGGATGGACTCCCACGGCCACATTCATTTGGCCACAAGGCCTCACATACACATGAGCAAATAGCTAGCAAGCTAGTTAGCTATCCATCCATCCATCCACAGAGGAGACTCACGCATGAGCTCACACACATCCATTCGGCCATAGGCCATGGGCATAGCCGGCCACTAGAGCATGCCTCATACAGGCATACACCAAGTCAGATACCTGTGGTACTGATCTCAGATACAGCTCTAGGAGCACTCTGTACTAGATATATCAGATACACTCAGACATGCAGCAGTAGGAGTATTATCTCTCTGAAGAGCTCTGAAGCTGGGTAAACCACCGCGTGCTACTCGCATACCCGCTCCCGGTCCTATCAGCAGCAGTCTTACCCACACACTAAGACCTTGTGGCATCTGTCGACTCGCAAGCCCCCCGTGAGAAATACCACGACAGTTGGCGCCCACCGTGGGGCGGTACTACTATTATGCTACCACGCTGCTGCTGGTTTCGCTGTCCGGGCGGGACCATCTTCGCCTTCCCCGCCGCAGCGTCGCGCCGTCTCTCCGGTAGCGCTCGGGGGCTCGACTTCGACCCGCCCCCGGAGCGGCCGTGCGGGACGGCGCGCCCTCGCCGTCGGCCTCATCTTCGTCTCCACCGCCGCGGCGTCGCGCCGTCTCTCTGTTAGCGGTCGAGGGCTCGACATCGACACACCCCCGGTGTGGCCGCGAGGGGCGGCACGTCCTCGCTGTTGGCCTCGCCATCTTCGTCTTCACTGGCGTGGCATCGCCGTCGTCTCTCCGGTAGCACTCGAGGGTTCGACACCAACACGCCCCCGGGACGGCCGCATGGAGCAGCACGTCCGTGCCGTCGACTGCGGCGTTGCTCCGTTTTCTTCTCCGAGAGGCGCCCATGCCTGCGTGCACGCTGCTCGCGCCCGGCCAGGCCTCTCCGAGCTCCTCGAGCGTCGTCCACTGCTGCCGTTGAGCTCCCTCCTGCGCCGCTCCGGCCTCCGTGGCTGCGCTCACTGCCTCCTCCACTCCCATGGCTCTTTTCCTGCCTCCACTATGAGCTTGCCCGCCGCTTGCTGTAGCTACATGCTTGCATCGCTGTAGGTGTCGCTGTCATGCAGCGTTTTGCTGTAGCCGCAGTTATGGCCATGCCTTGCTATCGCTTCTGTAAGTACACGCCTTCGTGCATGGCTAGCTAGCTAGCAAACCCAATGGATTAGGCTGCATGCATGCTAGCTAGCTTGCCCGGTGCAAGCGCCCGCGGGATGTGGCTACGTGCGCTGGCCGGACACATCTCGCCACTGGCTCCGCTTACTCCTCCCGCGCGCGCCGGCCCTGTGACGACTCCGTCGCTGCCGCGCCCGCTCGCCGGCCGGCTGCTCCGCCTCCACGCGCTCGCATCAGCCGCCTCCGCTCCTGGGCGCGCCGGCCAGTCGACTCCTCGCTCCGCCGGCTTCGCCCCGCGGCCGGCTTCCTCCGTATCCGCGTGGCCGCCTAGAACAGCTCTGGGTCCGGCCCCATCCGCCAGCCGGCCTTGCCGGCATCTCGTACGCGCCTCCGGCAGCCGGCTCCAATTACCCGTAGCGCCGCGTTCGCACCTCCCCAATGACCCGGCTGCGCTGGGCCGCCTCCGCCTCGTCGGTCCGCAGCCGGCTCCGCACGCCTCGCGCGCCCCTCGCCAGCTTCTGCTCCGAGCCACCTCCGCCACTCGGCCTATGTCGGGCCGGCTCCGCATCGCCGCAGCACCGACTGCTGCCCAAGCCGTGCCTGCGACTACGCAAGTGCGGGACTCCCGCCGGCCCGCCGGCTACGTGCGCGCCCGGCCGGCCGGCTCCTGCGCTGGCTGGCTCCCCTACAAGTCGGCCTGCCGGCTCCTCCTCACCCCGGCCTGCCGGCTTCTCCCTGGCCGGCTCCCCCGCTCCCCAGCCGACTGGCTCCCGCGCTGGCCGGCTTTCGCCCGCTTCCCGGCCTGACGGCTTCTGCCGTGACCCGGACACCGGCTACTGTCGTCCCGCTCCTGCCGACTGCTCAGGCAGTGAACGAAAGAAAGAGAAAAGTCAGGGCCGAGTGCAAACAAGAAAGAGCCGACATCCCTCTGCCCTGGCCGCCTGCCGCGCTGGCCTTCCGCGCGTGGTGCGTGCGCCTGCAGTCCCTCACCGGCTGCGTGAGCCCGGCCGCGTGCTCCTCCGCGACGCCGCCTACCCCAGCACCTCCGCTTGGTTGCGCCGTCTTCTGTGCGCCCTGGCAGGCTCCCACCATCCGACTGCGGCTCGTCCCGCCACCCGGCATCCGGCCTCCCCGGTCGTCTCACCGGGTCCGCCCCGTGCCGCTCCTCGCCGGCTCCCGCTCGCCTGCCGGCTTGCCGCCCAGCGCTGGCCGACTCCACGCGTCTGCGCGACTCGGCCGGCTCCGCCTCCGACCCGACCCGCCGACTCCGCTGCCGCACCGCGACCCGGCCGCCGGCTTGGCGTGCCAGCCGGCCTCCGCAGCGTCCCGCTCTTGCCGACTGGTCAGGCAGTGAAAAGAAGATAAAAGAGAAAAAAAGAGAGAAAGAAAAGAGGCCGGCTGGAAAAGAAGTGGCCGGGTGCCCACAGCCGGCTGCTCCCATCAAGTCGGCTGAAAAACAAGTGGCCGACTGCCTAAAAAAAGAGAGAAAGAAAAGAGGCCGGCTGGAAAAGAAGTGGCCGGGTGCCCACAGCCGGCTGCTCCCATTAAGTCGGCTGAAAAACAAGTGGCCGACTGCCCAAAAAAAAAGAGAGAGAGAGAGAAAAGAAGTCGGCTGGAATAAAAGAAAATATGAGAGAAATGTGCGTCTGACGTACGTTCGACCGCTAGCTGCCTGACCGGCTGCAAAAATCCCGACTGCTGTGTCGGAGTCCGCCTGCCTAGCTGGCTGAAGAAGAAAAAAAAAAGAAGACAAATTAATTGCTGGGAGATCCGGCCCGACTGCTCAGCAGTCGGCCCGAATCTCGGGGGCTACACCCAGCGGGTGCGCTGACGCGCCCCCGCGAAAAAGAAGACAAAGTAGTTACCGGGAGATCCGGCCCGACTGCTCAGCAGTCGGCCCGAATCTCGGGGGCTACACCCAGCGGGTGCGCTGACGCGCCCCCGCAAGAAAGAAGACAAAGTAGTTGCCAGGAGATCCGGCCTGACTGCTTAGCAGTAGGCCCGAATCTCGGGGGCTACACCCAGCGGGTGCGCTGACGCGCCCCCGCGAAGAAGAAGACAAAGTAGTTGCTGGGAGATCCAGCCCGACTGCTCAGCAGTCGGCCCGAATCTCGGGGGCTACACCCAGCGGGTGCGCTGACGCGCCCCCGCGAGAAAGAAGACAAAGTAGTTGCCGGGAGATCCGGCCCAACTGCTCAGCAGTCGACCCGAATCTCGGGGGCTACACCCAGTGGGTGCGCTGACGCGCTCCCGCGAAGAAAGAGAAGACAAAGTAGTTGCTGATCCGGCCCGACTGCTCAGCAGTCGGCCCGAATCTCGGGGGCTACACCCAGCGGGTGTGCTAACGCGCCCCCGCGAAGACAAAGTAGTTGCCGGAAGATCCGGCCCGACTGCTCAGCAGTCGGCCCGAATCTCGGGGGCTACACCTAGTGGGTGCGCTGGCGCGCCCCCACGGAAGATTGCAAATAAGAGAAGAATTTTGTCCGGCTCCGAACAGCCGACAAAAGAGAAAAAGAAGAAGATAGGTGCTGCAAGACGCCTCGCCGCCTGGCCGGTCGAGCCTGACCGGCTGGGACCCCCCTTCGAGCACCCGGAGGCTCGAAGGCTTCACCCAGCGGGTGCGCCGACGCGCTCCGGAGCGCTGAGTCGCGCCGGCCTTCTTCAACGACCGCGACTACACGAAAATCAATGTGAGCTCCTCGCCCGCATATTTTTTGCATCACGCAAGCACGGATAACCCCAAGCGATGCTCGGGTGCTATCTTCGCATTTTTTAATTACAGTTGCATCACTGTTCGCCCCAGTGCCAGCCAGAGTTGGCCCGAGGGCTGGTCGCTTGGCCTAAGATGTTTGTTCCCGCAGACGGTTTAGTAGCGTGCGCAGTACCAAAGGCTCACTCTTAGGCACAGACCACAGAGCGGCTGTCCAGCTAGCAAGGGTGAACACTGGAGGCCACCCACGCGAAAAACGTCCGAGAAGAAAAATGGTTCGGGCGACCCGGCCGTTTTCCTTTACAAGTATCTACTCGGTTGAATCTGCTCCTAGACTCTGAGTACTGTACACTCCACTTCGCGGTCCACTCTTAGCCACAGACCGCAGAGCGGCTGTCCGGCAAGCAAGAGCACAAGCCAAAAAGCAGAGGGAACACGAAAAGCATTAAGGGGGCTCAGACGAAGCCGAGTCGACACCCTCCGCATAAAACTTGCAATGCTAAAAGCAAACATTTGATATATCTGCGTGGACTAACTTTGTCTTTTTCATGATCATTTCCATGAACACTCGCCAAAAAACCTCCGCCCAACTTTGTCAAGTTGCCCGGAGGCTTGGGGGCTACTGTCGGAGTAATCGACCACGGGTACCCCGAGGACGGCAAGACGATATTTCAAGACATCAGGGCTAGCAAAGCCCCTCAGTCCGACTGCCCGGCCACTCCTGTCGGCTCCCCGTCCGACTGCTCTGCCCGTCCGGCTGATGACTGCCGGCTGCCGACTACGCCAACCAGCCGGCTGCCGACTGTGCCAACCAGCCGGCTGCCGACTGCGCCAACCAGCCGGCTGCCGACTGCAGCCCGACCCGACATCGACAAGACACCGACGAGACGGTCATACCGCGGACAAGACAACCGTACCGCGATGACATCATGTACAGTGTCATTTGTCCCCTAGCACTATTTATGAAGTGACCCAGGGGACAAGCATGACATGCACCATGCCTTATCCATGCCTACCCACATAGCTTACATAGTAAGCTAGCCCACACTATAAAAGGGGCACACATCCATCCATCCAGGGGATGGACTCCCACGGCCACATTCATTTGGCCACAAGGCCTCACATACACACGAGCAAATAGCTAGCAAGCTAGTTAGCTATCCATCCATCCATCCACAGAGGAGACTCATGCATGAGCTCACACACATCCATTCGGCCATAGGCCATGGGCATAGCCGGCCACTAGAGCATGCCTCATACAGGCATACACCAAGTCAGATACCCGTGGTACTGATCCCAGATATAGCTCTAGGAGCACTCTGTACTAGATATATCAGATACACTCAGACATGCAGTAGTAGGAGTATTATCTCTCCGGAGAGCTCTGAAGCTGGGTAAACCACCTCGTGCTACTCGCATACCCGCTCCCGGTCCTATCAGCAGCAGTCTTACCCACACACTAAGCCCTTGTGGCATCTGTCGACTCGCAAGCCCCCCGTGAGAAATACCACGACACTATTACTTTCTCCATAACTATACATGTTCCTATGACTGTGAGATCATGCAACTCCCGAATACTAGAGGAACACTTTGTGTGCTACCAAACGTCACAACGTAACTGGGTGATTATAAAGGTGCTCTACAGGTGTCTTCGATGGTGTGTGTTGAGTTGGCATGTATCAAGATTAGGATTTGTCACTCCGATTGTCGGAGAGGTATCTCTGGGCCCTCTCGGTAATGTACATCACTATAAGACTTGCAAGCAATGTAGCTAATGAGTTAGTTACGGGATGTAGCATTACAGAATGAGTAAAGAGACTTGCCGGTAACGAGATTGAACAAGGTATTGAGATACCGACGATCGAATCTCGGGCAAGTAACATACCGATGACAAAGGGAACAACGTATATCGTTATGCGGTTTGACCGATAAAGATCTTTGTAGAATATGTAGGAACCAATATGAGCATCCAGGTTCCGCTATTGGTTATTAACCGGAGACATGTCTCGGTCATGTCTACATAGTTCTCGAATCAGTAGGGTTTGCACGCTTAACGTTCGGTGACGATCGGTATTACGAGTTTATGTGTTTTGATGTACCGAAGGTAGTTCGGAATCTCGGATTTGATCACGAACATGGCGAGGAGTCTCGAAATGGTCGAGACATAAAGATTGATATATTGGAAGCCTATGTTTGGACATCGGAATGGTTCCGGGTGAAATCGGCAGTATACCGGGAGGTTACCGGAACCCCTCGGGAGGTATATGGGCCTTATTGGGCCTTAGTGGAAGAGAGGGGAAAGAAGCAAAGGGGGCGGCCCCCCTTTCCTTCCTTCTTCCCTCTCCTTCCTTCTCTCCTAGAACCAACAAAGGGAAGGGGGGATCCTACTCCCGGTGGGAGTAGGACTCCTTGGGCGCGCCAAGAGAGGCCGCCCCCTCCCCGTCCTCCACTCCTTTATATACGGGGGAGGGGGCACCCCATAGACACACAAGTTCATGATTGATCTTTAGCCATGTGTGGTGCCCCCCTCCACCATAATCCACCTCGGTAATATCGTAGCGGTACTTAGGCGAAGCCCTATTCCGGTAGCAACATCATCATCGTCATCACGCTGTCGTGCTGACGAAACTCTCCCTCGAAGCTCTACTGGATCGCGAGTTCGTGGGACGTCACCAAGCCGAACATGTGCAGATCATGGAGGTGTCGTACCTTCGGTGCTAGATCGGTCGATCGTGAAGATGTAGGACTACATCAATCGCGTTGTCATAATGCTTCCTCTTACGGTCTACGAGGGTACGTAGACGATACTCTCCCCTCTCATTGCTATGCATCAACATGATCTTGTGTGTGCGTACCCAACACTTCTCCCATTGCAAGAAATATCAATCTAGTAGGCTAAACCAAACTGATAATTTGAAGAGACTTGCAAATATATTAAATCATGCATAAAAGAATTCAGAGAAGAATCAAATATTGTTCATAGATAAACTTGATCATAAACCCACAATTCATCGGATCTCAACAAACACACCGCAAAAAGAATTACATCAAATAGATCTCCAAGAGAATCGAGGAGAACGTTGTATTGAGATCCAAAGAGAGAGAAGAAGCCATCTAGCTAATAACTGTGGACCCGAAGGTCTGTGGTAAACTACTCACACATCATCGGAGAGGCTATGGTGTTGATGTAGAAGCCCTCCGTGATCGATTCCCCCTCCGGCGGAGCGCCGGAAAAGCCCCCAAGATGGGATCTCACGGGTACAGAAGGTTGCAGCGGTGGAAATAGGGTTTCGTGGTGCTCTCGAATGTTTTCGGGGTATATGAGTATATATAGGCGAAAGAAGTAGGTCGGTGGAGCCACGAGGGGCCCACGAGGGTGGGGGACGCCTAACCCCTGGGCGCGCCCTCCTACCTCGTGGCTGCCTCGTTGCTTCCTTGACGTCCACTCCAAGTCTCCTGGATTGCGTTTGTTCCAAAAATAACTCTCCTGAAGGTTTCATTCCGTTTGGTATTCCTTTTCTGCGAAACACTAAAATAGGCAAAAAAAACAGCAATTTGCACTGGGCCTTTGGTTAGTAGGTTAGTCCCAAAAATAATATAAAAGTGCATAACAAAGCCCATTAAACATCCAAAACAGATAATATAATAGCATGAAGCAATCAAAACTTATAGATACGTTGGAGACGTATCAAGCATCCCCAAGCTTAATTCCTGCTCGTCCTCGAGTAGGTAAATGAATTTTTGATGTGGAATGCTACCTAGCATAATTCTCAATGTAATTTTCTTTATTGTGTCATGAATGTTCAGATTCTAAAGATTCAAGACAAAAGTTTAATATTGACATAAAAATAATAATACTTCAAGCATACTAATAAAGCAATCATGTCTTCTCAAAATAACATGGCCAAAGAAAGTTATCCCTACAAAATCATATAGTCTGGCTATGCTCTATCTTCATCACACAAAGTATTTAATCATGCACAACCCCGATGATAATCCAAGCAAATTTTTCATACTTTTGATGTCCTCAAACTTTTTCAATCTTCACGCAATATATGAGCGTGAGCCATGGACATAACACTATATGTGGAATAGATTGGTGGTTGTGGCGAAGACAAAAAGGAGAAGATAGTCTCACATCAACTAGGCATATCAATGGGCTATGGAGATGCCCATCAATAGATATCAATGTGAGTGAGTAGGGATTGCCATGCAACGGATGCACTAGAGCTATAAGTGCATGAAAGCTCAACAAAAAAAACTAAGTGGGTGTGCATCCAACTCGCTTGCTCACGAAGACCTAGGGCATTTTGAGGAAGCCCATCATTGGAATATACAAGCCAAATTCTATAATGTAAAATTCCCACTAGCATATGAAAGTGACAACATAGGAGACTCTTTGTCATGAACATCATAGTGCTACTTTCAAGCACAAGTGTGGTAAAAGGATAGTAACATTGTCCCTTCTCTCTTTTTCTCTCATTTATCTTTTCTTCTTCTTTTTTTCTTTTTTTATTTGGGCATTTTTCCTCTTTATGGCCTCTTTTTTTTCTTTTCTCTTTTTTTTCTTTTCGTCCGGAGTCTCATCCCGGCTTGTGGGGGAATCATAGTCACCATCATCCTTTCCTCACTTTGGAGAATGCTCTAATAATGATGATCATCACACTTTTATTTACTTACAACTCAAAAATTACAACTCGATACTAGAACAAAATATGACTCTATGTGAATGCCTCCGGCGGTGTACCGGAATGTGCAATGAATCAAGAGTGACATGTATGAAAGAATTATAAAGGTGGCTTTGCCACAAATACGATGTCAACTACATGATCATGCAAAGCAATATGACAATGATGTAACGTGTCATAACAAACAGAACGGTGGTAAGCTGCATGGCAATATATCTCGGAATGGCTATGGAAATGCCATAATAGGTAGGTATGGTGGATGTTTTGAGGAAGGTATATAATGGGTGTATGATACCGGCGAAAGGTGCACGGTATTAGAGAGGCTAGCAATGGTGGAAGGGTGAGAGCCCGTATAATCCATGGACTCAACATTAGTCATAAAGAACTCACATACTTATTGCAAAAATCTATTAGTTATCGAAATGAAGTACTATGCGCATGCTCCTAGGGGGATATATTGGTAGGAAAAGACCATCGCTCGTCCCCGACCGCCACTCTTAAGGAAGACAATCAATAAATAAATCATGCTCCGACTTCATCACATAACGGTTCACCATACGTGCATGCTACAGAAATCACAAACTTTAGAACAAGTATTTCTCGAATTCACAACTACTCAACTAGCATGACTCTAATATCACCATCTTCATATCTCAAAACAATCATAAAGAATCAAACTTCTCATAGCATTCGATGCACTTTATATGATAGTTTTTATTATACCCAACTTGGATGCTCATCACATTAGGACTAATTTTATAGCCAAAGCAAATTACCATGCTGTTCTATAAGACTCTCAAAATAATATAAGTGAAGCATGAGAGATCAATAATTTCTATAAAATAAAACCACCACCGTGCTCTTAAAAAGATATAAGTGAAGCACTAGAGCAAAATTATCTAGCTCAAAAGATATAAGTGAAGCACATAGAGTATTCTAATAAATTCCAATTCATGTGTGTCTCTCCAAAAGGTGTGTACAGCAAGGATGATTGTGGTAAAATAATAAGCAAAGACTCAAATCATACAAGACGCTCCAAGCAAAACACATATCATGTGGTGAATAAAAATATAGCCTCAAGTAAAATTACCGATGGACGAAGACGAAAGAGGGGATGCCTTCCGGGGCATCCCCAAGCTTAGGCTTTTGGTTGTCCTTGAATTTTACCTTGGGGTTCCATGGGAATCCCCAAGCTTAGTCTCTTGCCACTCCTTATTCCAAAATCCATCAAATCTTTACCCAAAACTTGAAAACTTCACAACACAAAACTCAACAAAAAATCTCATGAGCTCCGTTAGTATAAGAAAACAAACCACCACTTAAAGGCACTGTAGTGAACTCATTCTTTATTTATATTGGTGCTAAAACTACTGTATTCCAACTTCTCTATGGTTCATATCCCCCGATACTAGCCATAGATTCATCAAAATAAGCAAACAACACACGAAAACAGAATCTGTCAAAAACAGAACAGTCTGTAGTAATCTGTAGGTTTCGAATAACTCTGTAACCCCAAAAATTCTGAAATAAACTGGTGGACGTGAGGAATTTGACTATTAATCATCTGCAAAAAGAATCAACCTAAGCACACTCTCCAGTGAAAAATGGCAGCTAATCTTGTGAGCGCTAAAGGTTCTGTTTTTTACAGCAAGATCGCAAAGACTTCCCGCAAGTCTTCCCAAAGTTTCTACTTGGCACAAACACTAATTAAAAACATAAAACCACATCTAAACAGAAGCTAGATGAATTATTTATTACTAAACAGGAACAAAAAGCAAGAAACAAAAATAAAATTGGGTTGCCTCCCAAGAAGCGCTATCGTTTAACGCCCCTAGCTAGGCATACAAACAAGAATAGATCTAGATATTGTCATCTTTGGTATGCAATTCTTCAATAGAACACTTATAACCCTTAGGAGTTTCCTTATTTTTATTAATGATCAAACTCCTAGGCAAGAAATCAAGAAATTCATTTGTGGCAAAAGGTTCCTTAATGATAGCGAAAAAGTTGGGGTGAACACTTATTGCTTTGAGATCCGCATTTTCCTTACTAGAAGATTCACCTTTATTTTTAGGCACATACATAAACTTGGCAACTCTAGTAGTAGGAGGATGTGGAGTATTTTTCACGGAAGAAAAGGCAGACCCTAAGTTGGTAATAATATCCTCAAGTTTATCAATTCTTGTGGAATCTTGATCCATCTTTTTGTTAACTATGGGTTCTTTTTCTTTAAAAAAATCAGAGTAACTCCTACCTTAGATCCATATTGGGTAATCTTGTTGTGGATCTTTTTATCCAAATTCTCAATCAACTCTATAGTGGCAACTTTATTTCCAATAATTTCAAGCCTTTGCATCACATGTTCCAAAGTTAAAATAGTTCCATTAACCAAGAGAGGTGGTGGCCCAAACAAATCTATAATAGCATTATAAGAATCAAAAGTATGGCTACCCACGAAATTCCCTCGGGTAATGGTATCAAGAATATATCTATTCCAAGGGGTGATGCCTACATAAAAATTACGAAGAAGAACGGAAGTGGATTGCTTCCTAGTGGATCTATTCTGAGCATTACAAATTCTATACCAAGCATCTTTTAAATTTTCTCCCTCCCTTTGTTTAAAATTAAGAACTTCATGATCGGGAGTACTAACAATGATAGAAGGGCTATCCATAATAGCAAAACCAACGATCTAACACACGGACACACAAGAAGCAAGAAAAAGGGTGAACGAAAAAGAGGGCGAAAAAAACGGCAAAGGTGAAGTGGGGAAGAGGAAAACGAGAGGCAAATGGCAAATAATGTAATGCGAGGGATAAGAGTCTGTGATGGGTACTTGGTAAGTCTTGACTTGTGCGTAGATCTCCCCAGCAACGGCGCCAGAAATGGCTAGTTGCTGGGAGATCAAATCTTGACTTGACTTGGTGTAAGCCTCCCCGGCAATGGCGCCAGAAATCCTTCTTGCTACCTCTTGAGCATGCGTTGGTTTTCCCTTGAAGAGGAAAGCGTGATGCAGCAAAGTAGCGCAAGTATTTCCTTCAGTTTTTGAGAACCAAGGTATCAATCCAGTAGGAGACTACACGCAAGTCCCTCGTACCTGCACAAACAAATAAGAACCTTGCAACCAACGCGATAAAGGGGTTGTCAATCCCTTCACGACCACTTGCAAAAGTGAGATCTAATAAAGATAATAAGATAAATTAGTTTGGTATTTTTGTTGTATAGATTGGAAAATAAAGATTGCAAAATAAAAGGCGTCAGAAATAGCAAGTAGATAGGAAAAATAATATGATGGAAGATAGACCCGGGGGCCATAGGTTTCACTAGTGGCTTCTCTCAAGATAGTAAATTCTACGATGGGTGAATAGATTACTGTCGAGCAATTGATAGAAAAGCGCATAGTTATGAGAATATCTAGGCATGATCATGTATATAGGCATCACGTCCGTGATAAGTAGACCGAAATGATTCTGCATCTACTACTATTACTCCACACATCGACCGCTATCCAGCATGCATTTAGAGTATTAAGTTCATAAGAACAGAGTAACGCATTAGGCAAGATGACATGATGTAGAGGGATAAACTCAAGCAATATGATATAAACCCCATCTTTTTATCCTCGATGGCAACAATACAATACGTGCCTTGCTGCCCTTGCTATCACTGGGAAAGGACACCGCAAGATTGAACCCAAAGCTAATCACTTCTCCCATTGCAAGAAAGATCAATCTAGTAGGCCAAACCAAACTGATAATTTGAAGAGACTTGCAAAGATATTAAATCATGCATAAAAGAATTCAGAGAAGAATCAAATATTGTTCATAGATAATCTTGATAATAAACCCACAATTCATCGGATCTCGACAAACACACCGCAAAAAGAATTACATCGAATAGATCTCCAAGAGAATCGAGGAGAACTTTGTATTGAGATCCAAAGAGAGAGAAGAAGCCATCTAGCTAATAACTATGGACCCGAAGGTCTGTGGTAAACTACTCACACATCATCGGAGAGGCTATGGTGTTGATGTAGAAGCCCTCCATGATCGATTCCCCCTCCGGCAGAGCGCCGGAAAAGGCCCCAAGATGGGATCTCACGGGTACAGAAGGTTGCGGCGGTGGAAATAGGGTTTCGTGGTGCTCTCCGATGTTTTCGGGGTATATGAGTATATATAGGAGAAAGAAGTAGGTCGGTGGAGCCACAAGGGGCCCACGAGGGTGGGGGGGCGCCTACCCCCCTGGGCGCGCCCTCCTACCTCGTGGCCGCCTCGTTGCTTCCTTGACGTCCACTCCAAGTCTCCTGGATTGCGTTTGTTCCAAAAATAACTCTCCCGAAGGTTTCATTCCGTTTGGATTCCATTTGGTATTCCTTTTCTGCGAAACACTGAAATAGGCAAAAAACAACAATTTGCACTGAGCCTTTGGTTAGTAGGTTAGTCCCAAAAATAATATAAAAGTGCATAACAAAGCCCATTAAACATCCAAAACAGATAATATAATAGCATGGAACAATAAAAAATTATAGATACGTTGGAGACGTATTATCACGCAGCAGCGGCTCATCCCTGGTCACGCAGCAGCGGCTCGCATAGGCCGACCCAGGAAGGAAGGGGTGAGGAGGGCAGACGGAGAAGGAGGCAGAGTAGCTACCTCTCCTGGCAGCCGCGAGATTCACGTGGGGCGGCCGCGATTTGAAGTCCGGGGCGTGATAACCCACAAGTATAGGGGATCGCAATAGTTTTCGAGGGTAGAGTATTCAACCCAAATTTATTGATTCGACACAAGGGGAGCCAAAGAATATTCTCTAGTATTAGCAGCTGAGTTGTTAATTCAACCACACCTGGAAACTTAATATCTGCAACAAAGTGTTTAGTAGCAAAGTAATATGATAGTAGTGGTAACAGTAGCAAAAGGTAATGATAACAAAAGTAATGTTTTTGGTATTTTGTAGTGATGATAGCAATAGCAACGGAAAAGTAAATAAGTAAACAAAAAAATATGGAAAGCTCGTAGGCAATGGATCGGTGATAGGGAATTATGCCGGATGCGGTTCATCATGTAACAATCATAACCTAGGGTGACACCGAACTAGCTCCAATTCATCAATGTAATGTAGGCATGTATTCCGAATATAGTCTTACGTGCTTATGGAAAAGAACTTGCATGACATCTTTTGTCCTACCCTCCCGTGGCAGCGGGGTCCTAGTGGAAACTAAGGGATATTAAGGCCTCCTTTTAATAGAGTACCGGACCAAAGCATTAACACATAGTGAATACATGAACTCTTCAAACTACGGTCATCACCGGTAAGTATCCCGATTATTGTCACTTCAGGGTTAACGGATCATAACACACAATAGGTGACTATAGACTTGCAAGATAGGATCAAGAACTCTCATATATTGATGAAAACATAATAGGTTCAGATCTGAAATCATGGCACTCGGGCCCTAGTGACAAGCATTAAGCATAGAAAAGTCATAGCAACATCAATCTCATAACATAGTGGATACTAGGGATCAAACCCTAACAAAACTAACTCGATTACATGATAAATCTCATCCAACCCATCACCGTCCAGCAAGCCTACGATGGAATTACTCACGCACGGCGGTGAGCATCATGAAATTGGTGATGGAGGAAGGTTGATGATGACGATGGCGACGGATTCCCCTCTCCGGAGCCCCGAACGGACTCTAGATCAGCCCTTCCGAGAGGTTTTAGGGCTTGGCGGCGGCTTCGTATCGTAAAACGCGATGAATCCTTTTCTCTGTTTTTTCTCTCCGAAACCAAATATATAGAGTTGGAGTTGAGGTCGGAGGAGCTCCAGGGGGCCCACGAGGTAGGGGGCGCCCCCCACCCTCGTGGATAGGTGGTGGGCCCCCTGGTCTTCATATTTTGCAAGGATTTTTTATTATTTCCAAATAGACGCTCCGTGAAGTTTCAGGTCATTCCGAGAACTTTTGTTTCTGCACATAAATAACACCATGGCAATTCTGCTGAAAACAACGTCAGTCCGGGTTAGTTCCATTCAAATCATGCAAGTTAGAGTCCAAAACAAGGGCAAAAGTGTTTGGAAAAGTAGATACGACGGAGACGTATCAACTCCCCCAAGCTTAAACCTTTGCTTGTCCTCAAGCATTTCAGTTGACAAACTGAAAGTGATAAAGAAAAACTTGTACAAACTCTGTTTGCTCTTGTTGTTGTAAATATGTAAAGCCAGCATTCAAGTTTTCAGTAAAGATTATGAACTAACCATATTCACAATAACGCATAGGTCTCATGTTTACTCATATCAATGGCATAATCAACTAGCGAGCAATAATAACAAATCTCGGATGACAACACTTTCTCAAAACAATCATAATATGATATAACAAGATGGTATCTCGCTAGCCCTTTCTGAGACTGCAAAACATAAATGCAGAGCACCTTTAAAGATCAAGGACTAACTAGACATTGTAATTCATGGTAAAGGAGATCCAGTTAAGTCATACTCAATGTAAACTAATCGTAATGAATGCAAATGACAGCGGTGCTCTCCAACTGGTGCTTTTTAATAAGAGGATGATGACTCAACATAAAAGTAAATAGATAGGCCCTTCGCAGAGGGAAGCAGGGATTTGTAGAGGTGCCAGAGCTCGGTTTTGAAATAGAGGTGAATAATATTTTGAGCGGTATACTTTCATTGTCAACATAACAACCAAGAGATGGCAATATCTTCCATGCTACACACATTATAGGCGGTTCCCAAACAGAATGGTAAAGTTTATACTCCCCCTCCACCAACAAGCATTAATCCATGGCTTGCTCGAAACAATGAGTGCCTCCAACTAACAAGAGTCCCAAGGGGAGTTTTGTTTGCAATTATTTTAATTTAGTTTGCATAAAGCATGGGATTAGGCATCCCTGTGACCAGCCACTTTCTCGTGAGTGAGGAGGGGAGTCCACTCCTCTTGAGAATAACCCGCCTAACATGGAAGATACAGACAACCCTAGTTGATACACGAGCTATTCGAGTCATACAAAACATGATATTTATTTGAAGGTTTAGAGTTTGGCACATACAAATTTACTTGGAACGGCAGGTAGATACCATATATAGGTAGGTATGGTGGAATCATATGGAATAACTTTGGGGTTTATGGAGTTGGATGCACAAGCAGTATTCCCGCTTAGTACAGGTGAAGGCTAGCAAAAGACTGGGAAGCGACCAGCTAGAGAGCGACAACAGTCATGAACATGCATTAAAATTAATCAACACCGAATGCAAGCATGAGTATGATATAATGCACCATGAACATAAATATCGTGAAGGGTATGATATAATGCACCATGAACATAAATATCGTGAAGGATATGTTGATTTTGTTTCAACTACATGCGTGAACATGTGCCAAGTCACGTCACTTAAATCATTCAGAGGAGGATACCACCCTATCATACCACATCACAACCATTTTAATAGCATGTTGGCATGCAAGGTAAACCATTATAAGCTCCTAGCTAATCAAGCATGGCACAAGAAACTATGATCTCTTGTTGTCATTGCAAACATGTTTATTCATAATAGGCTGAATCAGGAACGATGAACTAATCATATTTACAAAAACAAGAGAGAGGTCGAGTTCATACCAGCTTTTCTCATCTCAGTCAGTCCATCATATATCGTCATAATTGCCTTTCACTTGCACGACCGAACGATGTGAATAGTAATAATAACGCACGTGCATTGGACTAAGCTGGAATCTGCAAGCATTCAATAAACAGGAGAAGACAAGGCAATATGGTCTCCTCTATCAGATCAACAATAATGCATATAAGAGCCACTTCAACAATTTAATCATGGTCGTCTCCTATCGACCCCAAAGAAAAGAAAAGAAATAAAACTATTTACATGGGAAAGCTCCCAACAAGCAAAAGAAGAACATGAAATCTTTTTGGGTTTTCTTTTTAATTACTACTACAAGCATGGAAAGTAAACTAATTAAAAGCTAAAACTAATTTTTTTGGTTTTTCTTAAGGTTTATTAAACACACAAGAAGAAAGCATAAAAAGGAAAATAAACTAGCATGGATGATACAATGAAAAAGTATGAGCACCGACATCTAGCAATGAGTGTGTGAACATGAATGTAATGTCGGTGGGAAATACGTACTCCCCCAATCTTAGGCTTTGGGCCTAAGTTGGTCTATGGCCACGGCTGGCCTGGCGGATATCCATAATAATAGTTGGGGTCGTACTGAGAAGAAGAAGACTCTGACTGCCACTGGTTGGCAATCATTTCCGAATCCCAATGGTAATTAGACTGTCGTGGAGGATCAACTTGTGGTTCCGACTCTGGCTCTGTGGCTGATGTAGGGTTCCGGTAGGCGTGAATAGCCTCTAACGGAACAAGGTACTAGCGTGCAGATAAATGAAACAAGGAAGGAGCAGGCAGGGTAATAGTCTCAGGATGATGTTTATGAAAGAACAATTTGTATTTAAGCTCCACTTCCCTATTCTTAACAATAAAATCGTGTGCCACCATACTCTTATAATCTAAATAAACACGAGGCAGCATTTTTTCTTCCTTCTCATAATGCCTAATAGGTATGTTAAAATGTGCAGCTAGGCGTGAAGCATAGATGCCTCCAAAGATTGGACCCTTTGTACGGTTCAGACTTAACCGTTTAGCAATAATACCGCCCATACTAACAGAGTTATCAGAGAATAAACCGCGGAACAAAATAATAATATTAGGAACACTAAGGTTTCCACAGTTTCCGCGACCAATTAAGCAACGACTAGCAAATATTGCAAAGTAGCGTAACACAGGAAAATGTATGCTAGTGATTCGTGCATCGGAAACCTTCCTCGTTTCCCCTACAGTGATGGTATCAATAAACCCATCCACATCGCCACGATGTGGTTCCTCTGTCATGCCCTCTAAAGGGACCAAACAAACCCGGCAAAAATCATAAAGTGACATCTCCTTATGCTCATCATATAAATAAAACTCCATCGTAGGTGGTGAGCTCCTAGAATGGAAATGAAAGTTTTGGACAAAGATATTAGTGAGTAAGAGATATTGGTCGCGTTGGTCGTGGAGGAAGGTGGTGAGGCCTGCATTCTCAGCCAATTCATAAAAATCATCATAAATCCCGGCTGCTCTCAAGAATTCATCGGAAGGCCATTCACATGGCCGAACCTCCGCGGTGCGAAGCAGATTATACTTGGGCTTCGCTGCCTTTTCATTTTGCTTTTCCTTCGAGCTTCGGCTCGATGAGCCCCTCAAAAATCTCTTCATTATTTTCTGAAAAATTCTGAAATTTTTAGTAACTTCAAAATAAAAGTAAACCAAACTCAACAAAATTGATAGCAACTACTCCTACAAGTGCCTAGAGCCTATATCAAGCATCAAAACTACTTCTGACCATATAAATTTGACATGCAAGCTCAAGAACAGGGTCACCTAAGAAGCACAAATTTGTAATGAATAAAGAACTAGAACAAAAACTAATTGGACCAATGGAGGAGTCACAGACCAATGAACAATCTCCCCAAGCAGTTTTGTGAGAGGTGCTTTGAGCAAGGAGATCAAAAATGGCAGCAAAATGAGCTTAGACTCAGGTTTGAGCTGGATATTCGTGTTTGTGGGAGGAAGAAGGAGTGTGTGGGTGAAAGGATAAGTGGAGGAGGGCCACCGTGGGCCCACGAGGCAGGCAGGCGGGCACGCCCAGGGGGATAGGGCGCGCCCTCCACCCTCGTGGCGAGGTGGATGCCCCCCGTGCTGTGTTCTCAGTGCCAAATATTCTCAAATATTCCAGAAAAAATCATATTTAAATTTTAGGGCATTTGGAGAACTTTTATTTTTGGGGTATTTTTATATCACACGGATAAATCAGATAATAGACGGAAAATACTTATTTTTTATTTTATCTAATATAAATAACAGAAAGTAAAAGGAGGGTAAAGAGAGGGATATGCACATCAAAAGGAATCCATTAACAAGGTTGATCAAGTCTTGTTAATGAACTCATTCAGAATAACATGGAACTGGAGAAATTTCGAATAACACTATGTTACCTCAACAGAGATATGCACATCCCCAATAATAAGAATATCATATTTCTTCTTGACAGTGGGAAGAGGAAATTCAAAACCTCCAAATGTAATCGATGGATTTTTTCCATTAGAGTTGATACTATGAACTTGAGATTGTTTCCTCGGAAAGTGTACTGTATGCTCATTACCATTAACATGAAAAGTGGCATTGCCTTTAGTGCAATCAATAACAGCCCCTGCAGTATTCAAAAAGGGTCTTCCAAGAATAATAGACATACTATCGTCCTCGGGAATATCAAGAATAACAAAGTCCGTTAAAATAGTAATGTTTGCAACTACAACAAGCACATCCTAACAAATACCGACAGGTATAGCAATTTATTTATCAGCCATTTGCAAGGATATTTCAGTAGGTGTCAACTTATTCAAATCAAGTCTATGATATAAAGAGAGAGGCATAACACTAACACCGGCTCCAAGATCACATAAAGCAGTTTTAACATAATTTCTTTTAATGGAGCATGGTATAGTGGGTACTCCTGGATCTCCTAGTTTCTTAGGTATTCCACCTTCAAAAGTATAATTAGCAAGCATGGTGGAAATTTCAGCTTCCGGTATCTTTCTCTTATTTGTAACAATTTTGAGGGAGTCCTGGATTAGGGGGTGTTCGGATAGCCGAACTATACCTTCAGCCGGACTCCTGGACTATGAAGATACAAGATTGAAGACTCCGTCCCGTGTCCGGAAGGGACTTTCCTTGGCGTGGAAGGCAAGCTTGGCGATATGGATGTTCAGATCTCCTACCATTGTAACCGACTCTATGTAACCCTAACCCTATCCGGTGTCTATATAAACCGGTGGGTTTTAGTCCGTAGGACAACATACACATCAACAATCATACCATAGGCTAGCTTCTAGGGTTTAGCCTCTCTGATCTCGTGGTAGATCTACTCTTGTACTACCCATATCATCAATATTACTCAAGCAGGACGTAGGGTTTTACCTCCATCGAGAGGGACCGAACCTGGGTAAAACTTCGTGTCCCTTGCCTCCTGTTACCATCTGGCCTAGACGCACAGTTCGGGACCCCCTACCCGAGATCCGCCGGTTTTGACACCGACATTGGTGCTTTCATTGAGAGTTCCTCTGCGTCGTCGCTGTCAGGCTCGATGGCTCCTACGATCATCGATAGCGATGCAGTCCAGGGTGAGACCTTCCTCCCCGGACAGATCTTCGTCTTCGGCGGCTTCACACTGCGGGCCAATTCACTTGGCCAGCTGGAGTAGATCGAAAGCTACGCCCCTGGCCGTCAGGTCAGATTTAGAAGTTTAAACTACACGGCTGACATCCGCGGGGACTTGATCCTCGATGGATTCGAGCCACTGCCGAGCGCGCCGCACTGTCTCGACGAGCATGATCTAGCTCTGTTGCTGAACAGTGCCCTGGAGGCCGCACCCGCATCGGCTCTGATCCTTAATTCGGAGCCAACTGCGCCGATCGAGGATGGGCGGTTGGACGCCGCCTCGGGGGCTGCGATCCCAACGGCGACTGAGCCGAACACCAGCCCCGCACTCCGTGAGACTCATGACTCCAAGGAGCCGGACCCCTTTCCGAACTCCGAACCCTCCGCGCCCCGGCCAATCGAATCTGATTCGGTGCCGACCATGGAGTTTACTGCCGCGGACATCTTTCAGCACTCGCCTTTTGGCAATATTCTGAAGTCACTGAAGTCTCTCTCTTTATCAGGAGAGCCCTGGCCGGATTACGACCAACAAGGTGGGGATTTTGACGACGAAGAAATTCAAAGCCCACCCACCACCCACTTTGTAGCCACTGTCGACGATTTAACCGACATGCTCGACTTTGGCTCAGAAGACATCGACGGTATGGACGCCGATGAAGGAGACGGTGAAGAACCAGCGCCTATTGGGCCCTGGAACGCCACCTCGTCATATGACGTATACATGGTGGACGCACCAAAAGATGACGACGAGGAGCGGAAGGACGCACCAAAGGCTTGTTCCCTCAAAAAGCAGTCAAAGCGGCGACGCAAGCGCCGCCCCAAATCCTGCCTCGACAGAAATAGCGATCACACAGACCCAACATTGGAGCAGGGCAAACCGCTGCCGGACAACGGCAATCCGGATAATCAAACCGCACAAACAAATCATGTCAAGGATAATGGTCCGGATGACATAACGCCGGACAGACACCCGGAGCAGCAGACTGCCCGTAAAAGGCTTGTTGCCACCGCGAGGAGTCTGACAAAACAGAAGCAAAGGCTCAAGGCTGCGCAAGACACACTCCACATTGGATGGAGCAAAATACTCAACACAGCAGCGAGGTACGGCGACAATCGCCCCTCCAAGAGCTACCCAAAGCGGAAGCTGCTACCCGAATTCGATGAGGAGGCCGCAGACCCCCCGCAACCAAATATCAAAGCAGCCACCTGGTCGGATAGACGACCCCTCTACCAACACAGAGCGGCATACAACGCCGCCCACAATACAACACGCGACCTAGGTGAGGGTTCGTACCCAAAGGACGGCGCAACAAGATCCATCTATGGACCACGCAAGCGCCCCCCAACATACAATGCAACACAACAAGTATCCGAACAACGCGGCACACCCAGCTACAGGGGTGCCGCACACCCCCTGTGTTTCACTGATGAGGTGCTGGACCATGAATTTCCAGAGGGATTCAAACCCATAAACATAGAGGCATACGACGAAACAACAGACCCTGGGGTTTGGATTGAGGACTATATCCTTCATATCCATATGGCTCGAGGAGATGATCTCCACGCAATCAAATACTTACCCCTCAAGCTCAAAGGGCCAGCTCGTCACTGGCTCAAAGGCCTCCCCGAAAGCTCCATTGGAAGTTGGGAAGAGCTCGAAGACGCCTTTCGGGCAAATTTTCAAGGGACTTATGTCCGACCTCCGGATGCGGATGATCTGAGCCATATAACTCAGCAGCTCGGAGAGTCAGCCCGAAAGCTTTGGAATAGGTTTCTTACCAAAAAGAACCAGATTGTTGACTGTCCGAACGCCGAAGCCTTAGCGGCTTTCAAGCATAGCGTCCGTGATGAATGGCTCGCCAGACACCTCGGCCAAAATAAGCCAAGAACGATGGCCGCATTAACAAACCTCATGACCCACTTTTGCGCGGGTGAGGACAGCAGGCTAGCCAGATGCAGCACCAGTGACCCCAGTACATCGGAAGTTAGAGATGGAAACGGGAAATCACGGCGCAACAGCAATAACAAACGCCGGAATAAAGAAGACAACACGAAGGGCACGACAGTAAACGCCGGATTCAAAAACTCTCGGCCAGGTCAAAAGCCGCCCACTAAAGGCACCAGGGATGAACTGTCCAGCCTCAACAAAATTCTGGACCAAGTATGTCAGATCCACAGTCCCCCGGGTAAACCTGCTAATCATACCCACAAAGAATGTTGGGTCTTCAAGCAGTCCGGCAAGCTCAACGCCATACACAAGGGGGAGGACACACCAAGTGAAGACGAGGACGAGCCCCCCAAGCAAGACACAGGGGAACAAAAGAAATTCCCACCAGAAGTCAAAACAGTAAACATACTACACATGATCAAGGGAAAAAACAATGCGGCACCCCGAGGAAAATATACCCAAGTGCCTGTCACCTCGAAGTCCTGCCAATGGTCGTCTCAACCGATCACTTTCGACCATCGTGATTACTCAGCAAGTATCCGACACGCAGGATGGGCTGCCTTGGTATTAGACCCAGTAATTGGCGGATATCACTTCACACGAGTCTTGATGGACGGCGGCAGCAGCCTAAACCTAATATACCAGGATACAATCCGCGGGATGGGGTTAGACCCAACACAAATTCGCCATAGCAATACTACCTTTAAAGGAGTAACGCCAGGCCCAGGGGCTCGTTGTACGGGCTCCCTCCTACTATAATTTATATTCGGCTCCCCCGATAACTTCCGTCGCGAGCATTTAACTTTCCACATCGCTCCGTTTCAAAGTGGCTATCAAGCACTGCTAGGACGCGAAGCTTTCGCTCGCTTTAATGCAATACCACACTACGCCTCCCTCACACTCAAGATGCCCGGTCCACGTGGCATCATTACAGTGCACGGAGATATCAAGCGCTCTCTGCGCGCCGAGGAGAGTGAGGCTGCCTTGGCAGCCAAACATTAAAGACGTCCGGACCAGCGATCGAATCCGGCGCCGCTATTTACACCGAATAAGTAATCACACCCCTATTCGTCAATACAAAAGGCTCAGCGTGCGCAGACAAGTGGCAACTTCTTATCATCTTCAATTATACATGGTTTCTTTAAAAACTATATTTTTGCACGACAACTCTTTCATTTAACTTCCTCTCTTTTACAGACGATCATCGTGCTACACCCGTCCAGGATACGGCACAACGGAGACACAGGCGCAGATGTGCAGCAGGGACCCGCTCAAAGGATTCTTTTTAGATTAAGACCCTGCGTAAACCTTTTTTACTGTCTCTTGTTGATACATATCCACCGTTGTGAAGGATGCTGACGTCTTGGCATGTGGCCACACCAGAACAATGCACGTACCTGGACACAAGGGGCTTCTTACAAAGGCTATTATTTAGGCCCGGTTTATACCACAAAGACCGAATACCTTAGGGAGTGTTCGGCGTCGCGAGTTTGGCCCTATATGCATCAGCTCCGAATCATTGTCTTTGGTCAAATGTTGGGTTTGCCCGGCTCCTGTGTTTTGGTGCCTTATGTTCCGCTTTACCGGCTAAGGTAGCACCAGGAGAACTACTGCGATTGTGCCCTGGTTCATTCGGATGAGCACCTCAGTAGAGAAAGCTAAAAACTGACTGTCATGATATAGCGTGAGACTGGTCAACCACTCGATGACCTGTGGGAATGTTAGAATTCCTCCGCCTTAACGAAGGGCCGTTTTCCGGCCAGGCATATACGCACCCCGAGATCGGGAGAGTGCGGAGCCACCAGGGGCTATCTAGTAGCCCCACTGTCAAACTCCTATGACTAAGTGAAAGTGTTAAAGCATTATAGTCCGGTTGCCTCGCTCGCTCCGCTATCACCTCCTTAATAGGACCAAGACGTTGGGTTAAGTGTGAACGCGTGTTTTTGCTAGCACCTCCGCATTATATGCGTGGGGGTTGAAGCCGACGACTGCAATCTTTCAGGTTATACACACGTGTACAAAAACGGCCGCCCAGGAGGCATCATATTACTTTCAGGCAAAAGTATAAAAATAGCCTTATAAAACTCTATAAAAGCATTTCGCTTACAATGAGATTACATATCACTCAAACATAATATTTTTTGAGCACTGGGTCTCTACCAAACGGGCACCCTCAAGAACTTCTTCAAAGTAGTGCTCAGCAGCCTTTCGACCTATGGCCGAATCCCGCGCTGCAACATTGGTAGCATCCATCTCTGCCTAGTATGCCTTGACACGGGCAAAGGCCATCCGTGCGCCCTCTATGCACGCCGACCTCTTCATCGCATCAATGCGCGACATCACATCGAGTAACTGCTGCACCAAGCTGAAATAGTTGTTCGGTTTTGACCCTTCCGGCCATAACTGATCCACAACAGACCTCATGGAGAGTCCGGACAACCTATTTAGTTCGGCCCATTCGGCTAATTGGTCAGTCAATGAAAGTGGACGCTCGGGAGTATGGAATTGTCTCCAAAACAGCTGGTCTACTCCACGGTCTGTCTGACCCTGGAAGTACTTGGCCGCATCGGCAGCCCTTGCCGCCAAATGCATATACACATCCTCCGAGCTCCACAGCCGATCCAGGGGGGCATACCATGGATCTCCGAACTTCCTCCGCAACATAAAGGATTTCCCAGCTACAATATCCTCGGCTTCCCGCAGCTCCTTCTTTGCCCTCATAGCAGAGCGGAGGTCCTTTCACGTCGCAGCAGCCTTCTCAAGGTCCGATGCCTTCGCCTGGTTTTCCTTTTCAAGAACCCAACAACGGTCGACGGCGGCTTTTAATTCTATGGCCATCTTGTCTCGGCTCTCACCATGTGCGGCCTTGTCGGCTTGCAACTCTTCGGCCGCCTTTAAAGCAGCCGCATTACCCAACCTCGCTTGTTCCTTGGCTCGGGCAAGTTATGCCCGCAAGGCTTCAACATTGGCAGCCCCATCTGCAGTCACGACATATTAAAGATACTGGCATCATGCTACTCTTCCTATGTGACGTTCACCAGATAATGACACTTACCCTGTGCCTCGTCAAGCCTTTTGTTAACAAGCTCGATGTCGGCGTCTGCCGCATCCAACTGCCGTTCTAAATGGGCAAAGTCCCTAGTCCGGCTAGCCACCGGAGCTTCCATCACCTGCACATCGAGGCAGTATGGTTATTACCTGGGAATATGATCCTCTGTTCGTCGTCGTTTCCGACGACAACCAGAGTCTCAGGGGCTACTATCTACACAGGGCACACCTAGTATGTGCAGGACTATCATACATTATTTTACGTACCTCAAACCCTGTCAGTAGACTCATAAAAGCTTTATGCAATCCGCTTTCGGCGGACGAGATTCTCTCCATCACCGTATTCATCAGCACACGGTGTTCATCTGAGATGGCCGCTCGCCCCACCAACTCCCTCAGAACATCCGACCGCACACTAGACGGTGCCGGACTCGTTTGTCTGCTCTCTTCGGGAGCCGGACACTGGGAACTTCGGGGGTCGACAGGATTATCTTCTGGCCTCGCCGGACTCGGAGAGGCCCTCCGCGACGACACTTCAGGGTCGCCCGCTTCCGGAGCGGAGGAGTCCGGAGGGGGCGTTTCGCTCTCCATCATCTCTGGAAGAAGATCCCCCGAAGACGAGCTCATTTGAGAGGGGCTAAGGCCCGAACTGCAAAGATACATGCAGCGGTTATCTTCTCAGAAGAAAAGACGACATATCTGTACTATTAAGGTATTTTGGGTCACTTACGACTCGTGGGAGAATTGATCCCCTCGCGGACTTTGTGCGGCAACGGCGCCCCCCGAGGTAGGACCCTCTGTGGGAGACTTCTTCCCTCGTTTGGAAGTTTCGGCTTCCGAATCCCCGGGCGCAGTTCTTTTCCTCTTCTGGTCGTCTTCCTTCATGGAGACGCTCGCTCCCTCGGCTAGAATGGGCAGCGTTGAGGGCCCGCGTCCGCCCGCATTACCATCCATAGTATTTTCCTTTAAAGGCTCCGGGCAGGGTGCGGTCTGGAGCATCTTCTCCAATACCGGATTTTCCAAACCCTCAGGGAGGGGGGCCGAACACCGAATCAACTTCGCCTTTGTTAGCCAGTCCTGGTCAAAAAGCAAACTCTCAGAAATAGCTTCGTAACAAAGGAGAGATAGTATGTTCGGCCGGAAGATGCCTTACCTGTTCGGCGGCGCGGTTGCTACTCAGGCCCGCGTCCTCGGTGATTTCCGGACACTCCACCTGAGGTCCGAAGAACGACTTGTACATCTCCTCGTGCGTCAGGCCGAGGAAATTTTGAATGGCGCGCGGTCCCTCGGGATTAAACTCCCACAAGCGAAGAGGCCGGCGTTTGCAAGGCTGGACTTGGCGAACCAACATAACTTGTGCTACCGCAACCAAACTGAAATCTCCATTAAAGAGATCTTGAATGCGGCTCTGCAGTATAGGCACGTCCTTGGCCGGACCCCAGCTCAATCCTCTGCTAATCCATGACATCAGTTGTGGTGGAGGGCCCGGGCGGAAGACAGGGGCGGCCGCCCACTTGGCACTTCTAGGAGCCGTGATGTAGAACCACTCCTGTTGCCACAATTCAGACACCTCTGGAATGGAACCTTTGGGCCATGCAGCTCCCGTCATCTTGCGTATTGAGGCACCTCCACACTCCGCATGTTGCCCCTCGATCATCTTCGGTTTTACTTCAAAGGTCTTGAGCCATAGGCCAAAGTGAGGGGTAACCCGGAGGAAGGCCTCGCACACACAATAAATGTCGTGATATGAAGAAAGGAGTCCGGAGCTAGATCATGGAAATCTAGCCCGTAGTAAAACATCAAGCCCCTGACAAAAGGATCCAATGCAAGGCCTAGACCTCGGAGGAAGTGGGAGACGAACACGACGCTCTCGTTGGGTTCGGGGGAGGGGACGGCCTGCCCCCGGGGAGGCAGCCGATGCAGAATCTCGGCGGTCAGATATCTGGCCTCCCTCAACTTTTTGACGTCTTCTTCCGTGACGGAAGAAGGCACCCATCGGCCTTGAAGGCTAGATCCGGACATGACTGAAGGTTCGGAGCACCTGACCTGAACTTTGGGCGTTTGAGCTTGAGGTGGGGGAAGGATTCGATTGAGCACGGGAGGGAAAAATAAAAGGCCTCGTCCCTTTATAAAGAGGGTGGATATCGAGCGTCCTCCCCGTGTCCGTTTGGACTTGCCTATGATCTAGGAGTCCTAGAAGCGGTTGGGTTACCCACGCCCGTATTGATGAGAATCCCGGAATAAGGGGACACGATCTCTGCTTTAACAAGACGTGCCAAGGAAACCGCCTCGCATAACGCGCTAAGATGGGACAGTAAAACGGTTCGAATAAAAGCTTGGCCGTGGTGTGATGTCACACTACGGAATACGTCAGCAGATTAGATTTGTGTAAATATTATTCTCTCTATGGCAATATGTGGAAACTTATTTTGCAGAGCCGGACACTATCTTTGTGTTCAAAATCTTCTATGAAGTACTTGGAGGAGGAACCCGCCTTGCAATGCCGAAGACAATCTGCGCGTCGGGCTCGTCGTCATTGAAGCCTGGTTCAGGGGCTATTGAGGGAGTCCTGGATTAGGGGGTGTTCGGATAGCCGAACTATACCTTCAGCCGGACTCCTGGACTATGAAGATACAAGATTGAAGACTCCGTCCCGTGTCCGGAAGGGACTTTCCTTGGCGTGGAAGGCAAGCTTGGCGATACGGATGTTCAGATCTCCTACCATTGTAACCGACTCTATGTAACCCTAACCCTATCCGGTGTCTATATAAACCGGAGGGTTTTAGTTCGTAGGACAACATACACATCAACAATCATACCATAGGCTAGCTTCTAGGGTTTAGCCTCTCTGATCTCGTGGTAGATCTACTCTTGTACTACCCATATCATCAATATTAATCAAGCATGACGTAGGGTTTTACCTCCATCGAGAGGGACCGAACCTGGGTAAAACTTCGTGTCCCTTGCCTCCTGTTACCATCCGGCCTAGACGCACAGTTCGGGACCCCCTACCCGAGATCCGCCGGTTTTGACACCGACAAATTTCTTTCATATACTTAGCATAATGATTCATTTTAAGCATATGAGTTAATTGCATACGCAAAAAGATAGGTCTAATCATTTCAGCAAAGCGCTCAAAATCCTCATCATCCTTTTTCTTGGATGGTTTGGGAGGAAAAGGCATGGGTTTCTGAACCCATGGTTCTCTTTCTTTACCATGTTTCCTAGCAACAAAGTATTTCTTATCATAATGTTGATTGTTTGATTGTGGGTTATCAAAATCAACAGTGGGTTCAATTTCTATATCATTATCATTACTAGGTTGATCATCATCATGAACATTATTATTAACATTATCACTAGTTTCAGGTTCATTACCAGATTGTGTTTCAGCATCAGAAATAGAAATATCATTTGGATTCTCAGGTGTTTCAACAATAGGTTCACTAGAATCATGCAAAGTCCTATCATTTTTCGTTTTCTTCCTTTTAGAAGGACTAGGTGCATCTATATTATTTCTCTGAGAATCTTGCTCAATTCTCTTAGGATGGCCTTCAGGATACAAAGGTTCCTAAGTCATTTTACCACCTCTAGTCATAACTCCAACAACATTATCATTATCCTTACTATTCAATTCATTGAGTAAATAATTTTGAGACTTAAGTACTTGTTCTACTTGAGTGGTAACCATAGAAGCATGTTTACTAATAAGTTTATGTTCACCTTTGACATTAGCCATATAATCACCCAAGTGTTCAAGCATATTTGAATTGTATTTCAATTTTCTACCAAAATAAGCATTGAAGTCTTCTTGCTTAACCATAAATTTATCAAACTCATCTAAGCATGGACTAGCAAACTTAGCAAATGGGATTTTTGCTTTATCATATCTATAGAGAGAATTTACCTTTACTACCTGTGTCGGGTTATCAAGACCATGAGTTTCTTCAATAGGTAGTGGATTAAGATCATATGTTTCTTCAATGGGTGGTAAATTAAGACCATGTATTTCTTCAATAGGAGGTAAATTCTTAACATCTTCAGCTTTAATACCTTTTTCTTTCATAGATTTCTTTGCCTCTTGCATATCTTCAGGACCGAGAAATAGAACACCTCTCTTCTTCGGAGGTGGTTTAGGAATAGGCTCAGGAAGTGTCCAATTATTTTCATTTGTCAACGTATTATTCAATAGAATTTCAGCTTCATCCGGTGTTCTTTCCCTGAAAACAGAACCAGCATAACTATCCAGGTAATGTCTGGAAGCATCGGCTAGTCCATTATAAAAGATACCAAGTATTTCATTTTTCTTAAGAGGATGATCAGGCAAAGCATTAAGTAACTTGAGAAGCCTCCCCCAAGCTTGTGGGAGACTCTCTTCTTCAATTTGCACAAAATTATATATATCCCTCAAAGCAGCTTGTTTCTTATGAGCAGGGAAATATTTAGCAGAGAAGTAATAAATCATATCCTGGGGACTACACACACAACCAGGATCAAGAGAATTAAACCATATCTTAGCATCACCCTTTAATGAGAACATAAATATTTTAAGGATATAAAAGTAACGAGTTCTCTCATCATTAGTGAACAAGGTGGATATATCATTTAATTTAGTAAGATGTGCCACAACAGTTTCAGATTCATAGCCATGAAAAGGATCAGATTCAACCAAAGTAATTATATCAGGATCAACAGAGAATTCATAATCCTTATCGGTAACACAGATAGGTGAAGTAGCAAAAGCAGGGTCAGGTTTCATTCTAGCATTAAGAGATTGTTGTTCCATTTTAGCTAATAACCTATTGAGTTTGTATCTATCTTTGCAAGCTAAAATAGGTAAAGCAGCTTCTTTTTCAAAAACATAACCCTCAGGAATAACAGGTGATTCATATTCATTAGAGGGAGAGTCTTCATCATCACTTTCATAAATATTATCAGATTCAATATTTTCATTCTCTCTAACCCTAGCAAGTTGTTCATCAAGAAATTCACCAAGTGGCACAGTAGTATCAAGCATAGAAGTAGTTTCATCATAAGTATCATGCATAGCAGAAGTGGCATCATCAATAACATGCGACATATCAGAACGAATAGCAGAAGCAGGTTTAGGTGTCGCAAGCTTACTCAAAACAGAAGGTGAATCAAGTGCAGAGCTAGATGGTAGTTCCTTACCTCCCCTCGTAGTTGGATAAATCTTGGTTTTTGGATCTCTCAAGTTCTTCATAATGATAAGCAGATATAAATCCCAAGTGACTCAAAGAATAGAGCTATGCTCCCCGGCAACGGCGCCAGAAAATAGTCTTGATAACCCACAAGTATAGGGGATCGCAACAGTTTTCGAGGGTAGAGTATTCAACCCAAATTTATTGATTCGACACAATGGGAGCCAAAGAATATTCTCAAGTATTCACAGCTGAGTTGTCAATTCAACCATACCTGGAAACTTAATATCTGCAGGAAAGTGTTTAGTAGCAAAGTAATATGATAGTAGTGGTAACGGTAGCAAAAGGTAATGATAACAAAAGTAATGTTTTTGGTATTTTGTAGTGATGATAGCAATAGCAACGGAAAAGTAAATAAGCAAATAATAATATATGGAAAGGTCGTAGGCAATGGATCGGTGATAGAGAATTATGCCGAATGCGGTTCATCATGTAACAGTCATAACCTAGGGTGACACAGAACTAGCTCCAATTCATCAATATAATGTAGGCATGTATTCCGAATATAGTCATACGTGCTTATGGAAAAGAACTTGCATGACATCTTTTGTCCTACCCTCCCGTGGCAGCGGGGTCCTAGTGGAAACTAAGGGATATTAAGGCCTCCTTTTAATAGAGTACCGGACCAAAGCATTAACACATAGTGAATACATGAACTCATCAAACTACGGTCATCACCGGTAAGTATCCCGATTATTGTCACTTCGGGGTTAATGGATCATAACACATAATAGGTGACTATAGACTTGCAAGATAGGATCAAGAACTCTCATATATTGATGAAAACATAATAGGTTCAGATCTAAAATCATGGCACTCGGGCCCTAGTGACAAGCATTAAGCATAGCAAAGTCATAGCAACATCAATCTCAGAACATAGTGGATACTAGGGATCAAACCCTAACAAAACTAACTCGATTACATGATAAATCTCGTCCAACCCATCACCGTCCAGCAAGCCTACGATGGAATTACTCACGCACGACAGTGAGCATCATGAAATTGGTGATGGAGGAAGGTTGATGATGACGATGGCGACGGATTCCCCTCTCCGGAGCCCCGAGCGGACTCCAGATCAGCCCTCCTGAGAGGTTTTAGGGCTTGGCGGCGACTCTGTATCGTAAAACACGATGAATCATTTTCTCTGATTTTTCTCTCTCCGAAACCAAATATATAGAGTTGGAGTTGAGGTCGGAGGAGCTCCAGGGGGCCCACGAGGTAGCGGGCGCGCCCCCACCCTCGTGGACAGGTGGTGGCCCCCCTGGTCTTCATCTTTTGCAAGGATTTTTAATTATTTCCAAATAGACGTTCCGTGAAGTTTCAGGTCATTCCGAGAACTTTTGTTTCTACACATAAATAACACCATGGCAATTATGCTGAAAACAGCGTCAGTCCGGGTTAGTTCCATTCAAATCATGCAAGTTAGAGTCCAAAACAAGGGAAAAAGTGTTTGGAAAAGTAGATACGATGGAGATGTACCAGGGCGACGGCAAGGTTGATCGGGGCGGCGGTGATGGCGGCGAGGTACAAGATCAAAGGGGACCGACGGAGATGCAGATCAGGTGGAGTCGCCATGGAGTTCGAGAGAGAGAGAGGGAGGCGAGGGGTGGTGTCTAGGTCTGGGAGGGGTGGTCGGGAGAGAGGTTGTCCGATCCTGGTGGGTCGGGAGGAGATTTTTGCGGGGGTCGAACCGAGCGTCGCTGACCCCAGCTCGCATGTATGTGGGTGCTCCAGCGAGCATAGCTCGGGACCTTTTTTGCATCAGATGGGCTATGCCCAGAAGAGCCCATACACCCTGCCAAACACCTGAGAGTGGGTTGGGTAGGGAACTTTTAGCCTCATGCGCCCTACGCGCTAGCTACCAAACACACCCTAAGGGTGTATTTGGTAGAGTGCATGGAGGGTGCATGAGCTCAAGAGTTCCATCCCGACCCACTTTTGGGTGTTTGCTAGTCTGCACGGGGCCTCCTCGGCATGCACAAGCTCAGCCCAAATACCCTCTTAGCATGCATGAAGAGAGAACAGCCCAACAGTCGTTCACTGGTCAGCAGGGAGCGAAGCGAGCGACAATGTGTTTCGAAAAATGTTCAGAATTTCTAAAAATAAATTTAATTTTCATAAAATGTTGAGAATACCAAAAAAATCAATTTTTTGAAAAAATGTCTAGATTGTCAAAATTTGTTGTTTTTTTGAAAAATGTCCAAATTTTCAAAAATTGTTAAGATTTTCAAAAGATGTTCAGAATTTTAAATTTTGTAACAATTTTTTAAAAAATTTAGATTTTTGAAAAAAATGATTTTTAAAAATTATTTCAGATTTACAAATTTTGTTTAAAATTTTAAAAAGATCAAACTTTCAAATTTGTGTAAATTTTTTAAAAAACTTTAGAATTTCAAAAAATGTTTAAATTTTCAAAAATGTTTTTTTTCATGTTTCAAAAAAATGTTCACCGCTACCAAACAACGGATGCAAACAGCCTAACAGAGTCTCAACTTAGCATGTCTCAGCACATACACCGCTATTAAACAACAACAAATGCAAGTCCTGAGCATGTCTACACGGAGCATGTAAACACACCCTAAGGAAACGAGCTCGACTTTGAATTAAAAAAGTTATCATTAGAACAACCAACAACTTACAAAGAGAACTAACACAATGGGAATACCTGTTTACAATGATCACTCATAAAAGGGAGAAAAAACAACACCTCAAACATTAGGGTGACTACACCAAGCATATACATGGATATGAAAAGAAAATGTTAATGCTTGATGTTTTCTTCTTTTAGTGAACCAAGTGCATTGTCGGGTTAGGCTACAACCATCATCGGGATTCCCGCTTAACGTCTTCACATGCACGCTAAAACCAGTCATAATGATGAAAGGCGATGCATAAGAACCAATGCAGATCGATATCTGAAGAGCAGTGCCTTCAAGGACGGGACGACACCAAAGCGCGGTCGTTGCCCAACCCAAAGACACAAGACCAAGGCGAGGCAGGGACAAAGGCTCCACACATACGCCTCCAAAGAGGAAAAAGGGTCCCAATGGCGTCATTGTCGACGACACCGGACAAAACAGGCAAGGCTTTTCGCTAAAGCTATCACACCATCAAAGCGAACATGGCCAACTCGAGACACCGATCTAACAATCATTCATTTTCCACTGAGCTAACCACCCTAGCCAGCCAGACGTAAGCTTAAGTGTCAATTTGCCAGGAGATGACCTAGAGGAGCCATGTCATCAAAAGAAAATACACCATCATCACCGTGCCAGAGAATCATAGAGAAATTAGTAGCAAGGAACATTTTTTCTTGTGAGACATGATAGATTCCCAAGGAGCAGGGGGAGGAAGATTTAGTTGAGCTCGAATCACATCGACGAGCATGCATCACCCAGAAAGCATTGGAATAATGAAAGGGGGAACCGCGAGCACATGGCTTCGACCTAGATGGCATCGCCAATCACGTGAGACAACATCTCAACTTTTCTTTCCCCCGACGCATGAGGACATAATTTCTGTTCTAACCTTTTGTGCTAACAAATTCACGAGTTGACCTCATTTGCAAAAGAATTTCGAATCTGACCCTTTTTGGTCACACCAACATTCCTGGCGTCCAGCTTACATAGGAACTGCAACATGAACGGGAGAAGACCCAATATCTGAATGTAAGGTTCGTACCACACGTTGTAAGGAAAGTCATCCGCAGCATGACCCCTCACACGCAAAGCAACTACATGCTGCAAACAAAGTGATTTTTGGAAGAGTAAAAACACAAATGAAAAACACCAAAAATGATAAGTCTTGGTTCTTACCTTCCAGTTCTCAATGGCCGGAGCACGATGGTCCTTGTAGAACTCCTCGATTAATCCTTTGTACCAAGGTCCATCATCGTGCTCCATCCTACCAACCAAATTTGAACAAATTTTCCATGAAGAATATCAAAAAATATGCTATTGTAAATGGTTACACCGATGCTAGCTTCATGACTGATATAGACGACATAAATGTCAATTGGGATATGTTTTCACCCTTAGTGGTGGTGCAATGGTTTGGAAGAGTTTCAAACAAAACATTGTTGCGGATTCTACAACAGAAGAAGAATATATTGCGGCTTCAAAAGCTTCGAAGGAGGCAGTCTGGATCAACAAGTTTGTTGAAGAGATTGGTGTGGTCCCAAGTGCGATGAACCCAAAGGGCGTTATATTGTGATAATAGCGGTGTCGTTGCACAAGCAAAGGAACCAAGCTCCCCCATGAAAACTTTGACAAATCAAACGCAAGTATCACATCATCTGACAACATGTCGAGAAAGGTTTTGTGAAAGTGCTCAAGATGCACATGAATTTAAATGTGTCAAACCTGATAATGAAGCCTCTATCACGAGCAAAACATGAGTAATGCCGAATAGCCGTTGGTGTAAAAAATCTAGGTAACTAGATTATTGACTCTAGTGCAAGTGGGAGTATGTTGGAAATATGTCATAGAGGCAATAGTATTGTATTATTTATTTCCACATTTGTAATTAAGCGTTTATATTCTATGCTATAACTGCTAAGATTCTGAATATGCAATTCAGTGGAAAACTCATAAGCACGTGAGGAATTATAAATGGTCAAACATGATTCCTAGTCTCGCCTCTAGGACTAGCTCAAGGGTTGTATGTTGATCATGTTTTCTAGATCTTGGGATATCACCAAGTGTAATGATAGTCCCAAAAAACACTGAGAGTATGGCGTTAGAAGAGTGATCATATTGCATTAACCCAACTTTTTTTGTTATACTTTGAGATACAATCGCCACTAGCCAATTGATATAACACATAGAGTTAACATATGCTTTAGACCATGAGAGTATCGTAGTCACTTCTTACCGGGCGATGGACTTTGGGTTTGCTCGAACATCATCTGTAAACAACGATCATAATGACAACTTTCAGGTTCATTGAAAAGTTTGGCAACGGGCTAGATAGCTCAAGAGTGGGATTTGTGAAGGAGATATGCCCTAGAGGCAATAATAAAGTTGTTATTTATATTTCCTTATATCATGATAAATGTTTATTATTCATGCTAGAATTGTATTAACTAGAAACTTAGTACATGTGTGAATACATAAGACAAACAGAGTGTCCCTAGTATGCCTCTACTTGACTAGCTCGTTAAGAAAATGTGGTTAAGTTTCCTAGCCATAGACATGTGTTGTCATTTGATGAACAGGATCACATCATTAGAGAATGATGTGATGGACAAGACCCATCCGTTAGCTTAGCACTATGATCGTTTAGTTTATTGCTATTGCTTTCTTCATGACTTATACATGTTCCTATGACTATGAGATTATGCAACTCCCGAATACCAGAGGAACACTTAGTGTGCTATCAAACGTCACAACGTAACTGGGTGATTATAAAGATGCTCTACAGGTGTCTCCGATGGTGTTTGTTGAGTTGGCATAGATCGAGATTAGGATTTGTCACTCTGAATGTCGGAGAGGTATCTCTGGGCCCTCTTGGTAATGCTCATCACTATAAGCCTTGCAAGCAATGTGACTAATGAGTTAGTTACAGGATGATGCATTACGGAACGAGTAAACAGACTTGTCGGTAACGAGATTGAACTAGGTATGATGATACCGACGATCGAATCTCGGGCAAGTAACATACCGATGACAAAGGGAACAACATATGTTGTTATGCGGTTTAACCGATAAAGATCTTCGCAGAATATGTAGGAGCCAATATGAGCATCCAGGTTCCGCTATTGGTTATTGACTAGAGATGTGTCTCGGTCATGTCTACATAGTTCTCGAACCCGTAGGGTCCGCACGCTTAATGTTCGATGACGATTTGTATTATGATTTTATGTGATTTGATGACCGAAGGTTGTTCGGAGTCCTGGATGAGATCATAGACATGACAAGGAGTCTCGAAATGGTCGAGACATAAAGATTGATATATTGGACCATGTTATTCGGACACCGGAAGTGTTCCGGATAGTTTCAGGTGAAAAGGGAGTGCAGGAGGGGTCCGGAAACCCCCGGGGAACTAATGGGCCACCATGGGCCTTGTTGGAGAGAGAGAAGGGCAGCCAGGGCAGGACGCGCACCCCCCCTTGCAGTCTGAATTGGATAAGGGAAGGGGGCGGCGCCCCCTTTCCTACTCCCTCTCCCTCTCCTTCCTTCCCCCTCTCTTCCTTGTGGAGGAATCCTACTAGGATTGGTAACCGTAGTAGGACACCCTCTCCTTGGGCGCGCCCCTTTGGCCGGCCGGCCTCCCCCTCCCTCCTTTATATACGAGGGCAGGAGGGCACCCTAGAACACACAAGTTGATCTTTTAGCCGTGTGCGGTGCCCCCTCCACAGTTACACACCTCGGTCATATCATCGTAGTGCTTAGGTGAAGCCCTACGTCGGTAACTTCATCATCACCGTCGCCACGCCGTCGTGCCAACGGAACTCTCCCTCGGCCTCAGCTAGATCAAGAGTATGATGGACGTCACCGAGCTGAACGTGTGCTGATCGCAGAGGTGTCATACGTTCGATACTTGGATCGGTTGGATCGCGAAGACGTTCGACTAGATCAACCGCGTTACTAAACGCTTCCGCTTTCGGTCTACGAGGGTACGTAGACACACTCTCCCCGCTCGTTGCTATGCATCTCCTAAATAGAATTTTTGAAACACGTTCCCCAACAGTGGCATCCGAGCCAGGTCTATGTGTAGATGTTATATGCACGAGTAAAACACAAAGAGTTGTGGGCGATAATAGTCATACTGCTTAGCAGCAATGTCTTACAATGATTTGGCGGTATTGTTGGATGAAGCATCTTGGACCGACATTACATGACCGCGTTCATGAGACATGTTCTACCGAATGCTTCGCACACAGGTGGCTAGTGGGTGTCTTTTTCTCCAGCTTTAGTTGAATTGAGTTTGACTACGACCGGTCCTTGTTGAAGGTTAAAACAGCACACTTGACGAAAAATTGTTGTGGTTTTGATGCGTAGGTAAGAACGGTTCTTGCTAGAAGCCCATAGCAGCCAGGTAGAACTTGCAACAACAAAGTAGATGACGTCTAACTTGTTTTTGCAGGGCTTGCTATGATGTGATATGGTCAAGACGTGATGATATATAAATTGTTGTATGAGATGATCATGTTTTGTAACAATTATCGACAACTGGCAGGAGCCATATGGTTGTCGCTTTATTGTATGAAATGCAATCGCCATGTAATTGCTTTTCTTTATCACTAAGCGGTAGCGATAGTCGTAATAGCAATAGTTGGCGAGACAACAATGATGGTTCCATGGAGATCAAGGAGTCAAGCCGGTGACGATGGTGATCATGACGGTGCTTTGAAGATGGATATCAAAGGCACAAGATGATGATGACCATATCATATCACTTATTTGATTGCATGTAATGTTTATCCTTTATGCATCTTATTTTGCTTAGTACAGCGGTAGCATTATAAGATGATCTCTCACTAAATTTCAGGGCATAAGTGTTCTCCCTGAGTATGCACTGTTGCTACAGTTCATTGTGCCGAGACACCACGTGATGATCGGGTGTGATAAGCTCTACGTTGACATACAACGGGTGCAAGCCAGTTTTACACACACAGAATGCTCGGGTTAAACTTGACGAGCCTAGCATATGCAGATATGGCCTCGGAACACTGAGACCGAAAGGTCGAGCGTGAACCATATAGTAGATATGATCAACACAGTGATGTTCACCATTGAAAACTACTCCATCTCACGTGATGATCGGACATGGTTTAGTTGATATAGATCACGTGATCACTTAGATGATTAGAGGGATGTCTATCTAAGTGGGAGTTCTTAAGTAATATGTTTAACTGAACTTTAATTTATCATGAACTTAGTACCTGATAGTATTTTGCATGTCTATGTTGTTGTAGATCAATGGCCCGTTGATAACCCACAAGTATAGGGGATCGTAACAGTTTTCGATAAGTAATAGTGTCGAACCCAACGAGGAGCTAAAGGCAGAACAAATATTCCCTCAAGTTCTATCGAACACCGATACAACTCTATGCACGCTTGATGTTCGCTTTACCTAGAACAAGTATGAAACTAGAAGTACTTCGTAGGTGTTGTTGGATAGGTGATACATCTCCAACGTATCTATAATTTTTGATTGCTCCATGCTATATTATCTACTGTTTTGGATGTTTATGGGCTTTATTATACACTTTTATATCATTTTTTGGGACTAACCTATTAACCCAGAGCCGAGTGCCAGTTTCTGTTTTACCTTGTTTTAGAATATCGCAGAAAAGGAAAACCAAACGGAGTCCAATTGACCTGAAACTTCACGGAACTTATTTTTGGATCAGAACAAGCCCGGGAGACTTGGAGTCCACGTAAGGGAAGCTTCGAGGAGGCCATGAGTAGGAGGGCGCCCACCCCCCCTGGGCGCGCCCTCCACCCTCGTGGGCCCCTCGTGGCCCCCCTGACGTACTTCTTCCGCCTATATATCTCCATATACCCTAAAAACATCAGGGAGCACAATAGATCGGGAGTTCCGCCGCCAGAAGCCTCCGTAGCCACCGAAAGCCAATATAGACCCGTTCCCGCACCCTGCCGGAGGGGGCAATCCCTCTCCGATGTCCATCTTCATCATCCCGGTGCTCTCCATGACGAAGAGGGAGTAGTTCTCCCTCGGGGCTGAGGGTATGTACCAGTAGCTATGTGTTTGATCTCTCTCTCTCTCTCTCTCTCTCTCTCGTGTTCTTGAGGTGGTACGATCTTGATGTATCGCGAGCTTTGCTATTATAGTTGGATCTTATGATGTTTCTCCCCCTCTACTCTCTTGTAATGGATTGAGTTTCCCCTTTGAAGTTATCTAATCGGATTGAGTCTTTAAAGATTTGAGAACACTTGATGTATGTCTTGCCGTGCATATCTATGGTGACAATGGGATATCACGTGATTCACTTGATGTATGTTCTGGTGATCAACTTGCGGGTTCCACCCATGAACCTATGCATAGGGGTTGGCACATGTTTTCGTCGTGATTCTCCGGTAGAAACTTTGGGGCACTCTTTGAGGTTCTATGTGTTGGTTGAATAGATGAATCTGAGATTGTGTGATGCATATCATATAATCATACCCACGGATAATTGAGGTGACATTGGAGTATCTAGGTGACATTAGGGTTTTGGTTGATTTGTGTCTTAAGGTGTTATTCTAGTACGAACTCTAGGGCTGTTTGTGACACTTATAGGAATAGCCCAACGGATTAATTGGAAAGAATAACTTTGAGGTGGTTTCATACCCTACCATAATCTCTTCGTTTGTTCTCTGCTATTAGTGACTTTGGAGTGACTCTTTGTTGCATGTTGAGGGATATTTATGTGATCCAATTATGTTATTATTGTTGAGGGAACTTGCACTAGCGAAAGTGTGAACCCTAGGCCTTGTTTACCAGCATTGCAATACCGTTTACGCTCACTTTTATCATTAGTTACCTTGCTGTTTTTATATTTTCAGAGTACAAAAACCATTATCTACTATCCATATTGCACTTGTATCACTATCTCTTCGCCGAACTAGTGCACCTATACAATTAACCATTGTATTGGGTGTGTTGGGGACACAAGAGACTCTTTGTTATTTGGTTGTAGGGTTGCTTGAGAGAGACCATCTTGATCCTACGCCTCCTACGGATTGATAAACCTTAGGTAATCCACTTGAAGGAAATTTGCTACTATCCTACAAACCTCTACACTTGGAGGCCCAACAACGTCTACAAGGAGAAGGTTGTGTAGTAGACATCAAGCTCTTTTCTGGCGCCGTTGCCGGGGAGTTTAGCGCTTGAAGGTATATCTTTAGATCTTGCAATAGAGTCTTTTAGTTTCTTGTTTTATCACTAGTTTAGTTTATAAAAGAAAACTATAAAAAATGGAATTGAGTTTGTCTCATACGCTTCACCTTTTTAATATCTTTCGTGAGTATGATGGAAAGGATAATTGTGCTCAAGTTCTAGAAGAAGAAATCTATAGAATGTTTGGCACTAAATATTTGAATGATGAGCATGATTGCAATGTTGTTAGTATGAATTCCTTGAATATCCATGATTCTAATGATATGCAAAGCCACAAGCTTGGGGAAGCTATGTTTGATGAAGATGATATTTTTTGTCCCCATGTTTTGATGAGCAAATTTATTATGATGAAAGCATACCTCCTATCTATGATGATTATTGCAATGACACGTATGCTTTAAAGAATAATGATAACCATGAAACTTGTCATCTTGATCTTAATTTTCAATCACATGATAGTTATTTTGTTGAGTTTGCTCCCACTATTATTCATGAGAAGAAATTTGCTTATGTGGAGAGTACTAAGTTTTCTATGCTTGTAGATCATCAAAAGAATGCTTTAGGTGCTGGTTATATTGGAGAATTCATTCATGATACTACTGAAAATTATTATGAAGGAGGAACATATGCTTGTAGGAATTGCAATAATATCAAGTTTCCTCTCTATGTGTTGAAAATCTTGAAGCTATGCTTGTTTTACCTTCCTATGCAAGATGACTCTTGTTCCCACAAGTTGTTTGCTCACAAAATCCCTATGCATAGGAAGTGGGTTAGACTTAAATGTGCTAGTCATATTCTTCATGATGCTCTCTTTATGTTTCAATTCTTATCCTTTATGTGAGCATCATTGAAATCATCATGCCTAGCTAGGGGCGTTAAACGATAGCGCTTGTTGGGAGGCAACCCAAATTTATTTGTATTCCTTGCTTTTTGCTCCTGTTTAGTAATAAATAATTCATCTAGCCTCTGTTTAGATGTGGTTTTATATCTTTAATTAGTGTTTGTGCCAAGTACAACCTTTGGGAAGACTTGGGGAAAGTCTTTGCGATCATGCTGTAGAAAACAGAAACTTTAGCACTCACGAGAATTGCTGCCATTTTTTATTGGAGAGTGCTATTTAGTTAATTCTTTTTGCATATGATTAATAGATAAATTCCTCACGTCCAGAAATTTATTTGAGAATTTTATGAGTTCCAGAAGTATACGTTTGATCCAGATTACTACAGACTGTTCTGTTTTTGACAGATTCTGTTTTTCATGTGTTGTTTACTTATTTTGATGAATCTATGGCTAGTAAAATAGTTTATAAACCATATAGAAGTTGGAATACAGTAGGTTTAACACCAATATAAATAAATAATGAGTTCATTACAGTACCTTGAAGTGGTGATTTATTTTCTTATACTAACGGAGCTTACGATTTTTCTGTTAAGTTTTGTGTTGTGAAGTTTTCAAGTTTTGGGTAAGGATTCGATGGACTATGGAATAAGGAGTGGCAAGAGCCTAAGCTTGGGGATTCCCAAGGCACCCCAAGGTAATATTCAAGGATATCCAAGAGCCTAAGCTTGGGGATGCCCCGGAAGGCATCCCCGCTTTCGTCTTCGTTTATCGGTAACTTTACTTGGAGCTATATTTTTATTCACCACATGATATGTGTTTTGCTTAGAGCGTCAATTTATTTTGTTAAGATTTGCTTGCTGTTATTTAGAACAATGTTTTGCATCTTTTATTTCAATAAAAGTGGCATTGATAGCCTTTACTATGCCTATTTTAGAAGTCCACATGTTGTTGTTCGAAAACAAAAAGTTTACCGCTGTTGCAATAATTCCCTAGAAAATTCAGAATGTGATAAAATGTTGTTTTGCATATTAAATCTCTGATAAATTTACTACAGTGGGAATTTTATTTCGTAATTTTTGGAGCTAGGTAAGTATGGATGTTGCTGCATTCTTTACAGACTGTCCTGTTTAGGCAGATTGCTGTTATATTTGCATTGTTTGCATATGTTTGCTTCTTTAATGATTCTATTTGAGGATAGGACTATTAAATATGCAGAGGCATTTAGTATGCAATGTTGAATAATAATTTTAGTGATTTGCTACAGTAGAGTATGATAAAGTTTTTGTAATGGTTTATACTAACTTATCTCACAAGTCCTTGTTAAGTTTTGTGTGGATGAAGCTTTTGAGATTCAGGGAGACCGTGATATGAGAGGAATTAAGGAGACACAAAAGCTCAAGATTGGGGATGCCCAAGTCATCCCAAGATAATATTTCAAGAGGTCTCAAGCGTTTAAGCTTGGGGATGCCCCGGTTGGCATCCCACCTTTCTTCTTCAACAACTATCGGTTAGTTTCGGTTGATCCTAAGTTTTTGCTTCTTCACATGATGTTTGCCATTCTTAGAATGTCATTTTATTTAGTTTTGCTTGTTGTTTGAATAAAATACCAAGATCTTAAATTATTAAATGTTAGAGAATCTTCACATAGTTGCATAATTATTCGACTACTCATTGATCTTCACTTATATCTTTCGGAGTAGTTTGTCATTTGCTCTAGTACTTCACTTATATCTTTTTAGAGCACGGTGGTGGTTTTATTTTGTAGAAATAGATGAACTCTCATGCTTCACTTATATTATTTTGAGAGTCTTAAATAGCATGGTAATTTGCTTAAAATCCTAATATGCTAGGTATTCAAGATTAGTAAAAATTTCTTATGAGTGTTTTGAATACTAAGAGAAGTTTGATGCTTGATGATTGTTTTGAGATATGGAGGTAATAATATCAAAGTCGTGCTAGTTGAGTGGTTGTGAATTTGAGAAACGTGTGTGTTGAAGTTTGCAAGTCCCGTAGCATGCGCGTATGGTAAACGTTGTGTAACAAATTTGAAACATGAGGTGTTATTTGATTGTCTTCCTTATGGGTGGCGGTCGTTGACGAGCGATGGTCTTTTCCTACCAATCTATCCCCCTAGGAGCATGCGCGTAGTGCCGAGGTTTTTGATGACTTGTAGATTTTTGCAATAAGTATGTGAGTTCTTTATGACTCATGTTGAGTCCATGGATTATACGCACTCTCACCCTTCCATCATTGCTAGCCTCTTCGCTATCGTGCATTGCCTTTTCTCACATTGAGAATTGGTGCAAACTTCGCCGGTGCATCCAAACCCCGTGATATGATAATCTCTTTCACACATAAACCTCCTTATATCTTCCTCAAAACAGCCACCATACCTACCTATTATGGCATTTCCATAGCCATTCCGAAATATATTGCCATGCAACTTTCCACCATTCCGTTTATTATGACACGCATCATCATTGTCATATTGCTTTGCATGATCATGTAGCTGACATCATATTTGTGGCAAAGCCACCTCTCATAATTCTTTCATACATGTCACTCATGCATCATCGCAATCCCGGTACACCGCCGGAGGCATTCATATAGAGTCATATCTTGTTCTAGTATCGAGTTGTAATCATTGAGTTGTAAATAATACAAGTGCGATGATCATCATTTTCTAGAGCATTGTCCCAAGTGAGGAATAAAAAAAGAAGAGAAAGGCCATAAAAAAAGAGAAGGCCCAAAAAAATAAAATAAAAAGAAAAGAGAAAGGCCATAAAAAATAAAGGCCAAATAAAAAAATGAGAGAAAAAGAGAGCAGGGACAATGCTACTATCCTTTGCCACACTTGTGCTTCAAAGTAGCACCATAATCTTCATGATAGAGAGTCTCTTGTTTAGTCACTTTCATATACTAGTGGGAAATTTTCATTATAGAACTTGGCTTGTATATTCCAACAATGAGCCTCCTCAAGTGCCCTAGGTATTCGTGAGCAAGCAAGTTGGATACACACCCACTTAGTTTCTTTTGTTGAGCTTTCATACATTTATAGCTCTAGTGCATCCGTTGCATGGCAATCCCTACTCCTTGCATTAACATCAATTGATGGGCATCTCCATAGCCCATTGATTAGCCTCATTGATGTGAGACTTTCTCCTTTTTGTCTTCTCCACATAACCCCCATCATCATATTCTATTCCACCCATAGTGCTATGTCCATGGCTCGCGCTCATATATTGCGTGAAAGTTTATAGGTTTGAGATTACTAAAGTATGAAATAATTGCTTGGCTTGTCATCGGGGTTGTGCATGATGAGAGCATTCTTGTGTGATGAAAATGGAGCATGACTAAACTATATGATTTTGTAGGGATGAACTTTCTTTGGCCATGTTATTTTGAGAGGACATAGTTGCTTAGTTAGTATGCTTGAAGTATTATTATTTTTATGTCAATATGAACTTTTATCTTGAATCTTTCGGATGTGAATATTCATGCCACAACTAAGAAGAATTACATTGAAATTATGACAAGTAGCACTCCGCATCAAAAAATTTGTTTTTATCATTTACCTACTCGAGGACGAGCAGGAATTAAGCTTGGGGATGCTGATCGTCTCCATCGTATCTATAATTTTTGATTGCTCCATGCTATATTATCTACTGTTTTGGATGTTTATGGGCTTTATTATACACTTTTATATCATTTTTTGGGACTAACATATTAACCCAGAGCCCAGTGCCAATTTCTGTTTTTACCTTGTTTTAGAATATCGTAGAAAAGGAAAACCAAATGGAGTCCAATTGACCTGAAACTTCACGGAACTTATTTTTGGATCAGAAGAAGCCCGGGATACTTGGAGTCCACGTAAGGGAAGCTTCGAGGAGGCCACGAGGTAGGGGGTGCGCCCTCCACCCTCGTGGACCCCTCGTGGCCCCCCTGACGTACTTCTTCCGCCTATATATCTCCATATACCCTAAAAACATCAGGGAGCACAATAAATCAGGAGTTCCGCCGTGAGAAGCCTCCATAGCCACCGAAAGCCAATCTAGACCCGTTCCAGCACCCTGCCGGAGGGGGCAATCCCTCTCCGGTGGCCATCTTCATCATCCCGGTGCTCTCCATGACGAGGAGGGAGTAGTTCTCCCTCGGGGCTAAGGGTATGTACCAGTAGCTATGTGTTTGATCTCTCTCTCTCTCGTGTTCTTGAGGTGGTACGATCTTGATGTATCGCGAGCTTTGCTATTATAGTTGGATCTTATGATGTTTCTCCCCCTCTACTCTCTTGTAATGGATTGAGTTTCCCCTTTGAAGTTATCTAATCGGATTGAGTCTTTAAAGATTTGAGAACACTTGATGTATGTCTTGCCGTGCATATCTGTGGTGACAATGGGATATCACGTGATTCACTTGATGTATGTTTTGGTGATCAACTTGCGGGTTCCACCCATGAACCTATGCATAGGTGTTGGCACACGTTTTCGTCGTGATTCTCTGGTAGAAACTTTGGGGCACTCTATGAGGTTCTATGTGTTGGTTGAATAGATGATTCTGAGATTGTGTGATGCATATCATATAATCATACCCACGGATACTTGAGGTGACATTGGAGTATCTAGGTGACATTAGGGTTTTGGTTGATTTATGTCTTAAGGTGTTATTCTAGTACGAACTCTAGGGCTGTTTGTGACACTTATAGGAATAGCCCAACAGATTGATTGGAAAGAATAACTTTGAGGTGGTTTCGTACCCTACCATAGTCTCTTAGTTCATTCTCCGCTATTAGTGACTTTGGAGTGACTCTTTGTTGCATGTTGAGGGATAGTTATGTGATCCAATTATGTTATTATTGTTGAGGGAACTTGCACTAGCGAAAGTATGAACCCTAGGCCTTGTTTACCAGCATTGCAATACCGTTTACGCTCAATTTTATCATTAGTTATCCTGCAGTTTTTATATTTTCAGAGTACGAAAACCATTATCTACTATCCATATTGGACTTGTATCACCATCTCTTCGCCGAACTAATGCACCTATACAATTTACCATTGTATTGGGTGTTAGGGACACAAGAGACACTTTGTTATTTGGTTGCAGGGTTGCTTGAGAGAGACCATCTTCATCCTACGCCTCCAACGGATTGATAAACTTTAGGTCATCCACTTGAGGGAAATTTGCTACTGTCCTACAAACCTCTGCACTTGGAGGCCCAACAACGTCTACAAGGAGAAGGTTGTGTAGTAGACATCAATAGGTTTGCAAGAATATAAAGTGAGGGTAAATAAAGAGTAGGGGCTGTTTAGATAAAGAAACAACTAAGTTAGTTTTAGTAAAGGGCTTTTTGTTACGAGAAAGTTATTTGTTCCTAGGCAATCGATAACTAGACCGGTAATCATTATTGCAATTTTATATGAGGGAGAGGCATAAGCTAACATACTTTCTCTACTTGGATCATATGCACTTATGATTGGAACTCTAGAAAGCATCCGCAACTACTAAAGATCATTAAGGTAAAACCCAACCAAAGCATTAAAGTATCAAGTCCTCTTTATCCCATACGCAACAACCCCCTTACTCGGTTTTGTGTTTCAGTCACTCATGCAACCCACTATAAGCGAATCATGAACGTATTTGCAACACCCTACGGCGGGGATCCCTCACGCTTGCGCGACACGGAGAGCACTATAGGACATCACCAATAATAAAACATGCAACTCAAACCAATCTTGATCATCAAATAGCCCATAGGACAAAATGGATCTACTCAAACATCATAGGATAGCCATACATCATTGGGAAATAATATATAGCATTGAGCACCATGTTTAAGTAGATATTATAGCGATTAAGAGAGAGGTTACATTGCTGCATAGAGGGGGAAGAGTTGGTGATGATGGCGGTGAAGTTGTTGGTGAAGATTGCGGTGATGATGATGGCCACGGCAGCGTTCCGGCGCCATCGGAAGAGAAGGGGAGAGGGGGGCCCTTCCTCTTCTTCTTCCTTGACCTCCTCCCTAGATGGGAGAAGGGTTTCCCCTCTGGTCCTTAGCCTCCATGGCGTGGGAGGGGCGAGAGCCCCTCCGAGATTGGATTTGTCTCTCTGTCTCTCTCTGTTTCTGCGTTCTCAGATTCTACCCTTTCACCATTTCTTATATTCCCCGAGGTTCGTAACTCCGATTGGGCTGAAATTTGAACACGGTCTCTATCCGGATATTAGCTTTCTTGCGGCGAAAGAAGGGCACCAACCGCCTTACAGGGTGGCCACGAGGGTCAGGGGCACGCCCCCTGCCTCGTGCCTCCCTCGGGCACTGTCTCGCATGGATTTTTGTTCCAAAAAATCATATATGTTCCAAAAAAATCTCCATCGGTTTTTATCCCGTTTGGACTCTGTTTGATATGGATATTCTGTGAAACAAAAACATGCAACAAACAGGAACTGGCACTGGGCACTGGATCAATATGTTAGTCCCAAAAAATAGTATAAAAAGTTGCGAAAAGTATATGAAAGTTGTAGAATATTGGCATGGAACAATCAAAAATTAGATACGACGGAGACGTATCAGCATCCCCAAGCTTAATTCCTGCTCGTCCTCGAGTAGGTAAATGATAAAAAAGATAATTTTTGATGTGGAATGCTACCTAGCATAATCTTGATCATGTAATCTAATCATGTCATGAATATAAAGACACAAGTTATTCAAAGCAATAGTCTATCATTTGGCATAAAAACAATAGTACTTCAAGCCTACTAATAAAGCAGTCATGTCTTTTAAAAATAGCATGGCCAAAGAAAGTTATCCCTACAAAATCATATAGTCTGGCTATGCTCCATCTTCACCACACAAAATATTCACATCATGCACAACCCCGATGACAAGCCAAGCAATTGTTTCATACTTTTGACGTTCTCAAACCTTTTCAACTTTCACGCAATACATGAGCGTGAGCCATGGACATAGCACTATAGGTGGAATAGAATGGTGGTTGTGGAGAAGACAAAAGGGAGAAGATAGTCTCACATCAACTAGGTGTATCAACGGGCTATGAAGATGCCCATCAATAGATATCAATGTGAGTGAGTAGGGATTGCCATGCAACGGATGCACTAGAGCTATAAGTGTATGAAAGCTCAAACTGAAACTAAGTGGGTGTGCATCCAACTTGCTTGCTCATGAAGACCTCGGGCATTTGAGGAAGCCCATCATCGGAATATACAAGCCAAGTTCTATAATGAAAATTCCCACTAGTATATGAAAGTGATAACTCAAGAATCTCTCTATATGAAGAACATGGTGCTACTCTGAAGCACAAGTGTGGTAAAAGGATAGTAACATTGTCCCTTCTCTCTTTTTTCTCTCATTTTTTTTGTTTTTTTGGTGGGCTTCTTTGGTCTCTTTTTTTATTTGGGCTTCTTTGGCCTCTTTTATTTTTTTTGTAAAGTCCAGAGACTCATCCCAACTTGTGAGGGAATCATAGCTTCTATCATCCTTTCCTCACATGGGACAATGCTCTAATAATGATGATCATCACACTTTTATTTACTTACAACTCAATATTATAACTCGATACTAGAACAAAATATGACTCTATATGAATGCCTCCGACGGTGTACCGGGATGTGCAATGATCTAGCGTAGCAATGACATCAAAAAAACGGACAAGCCATGAAAACATCATGCTAGCTATCTTACGATCATGCAAAGCAATATGACAATGAATGCTCAAGTCATGTATATGATGATGGAAGTTGCATGGAAATATATCTCGGAATGGCTATGGAAATGCCATAATAAGTAGGTATAGTGACTGTTTTGAGGAAGGTATATGGTGGGTTTATGGTACCGGCGAAAGTTGCACTGTACTAGAGAGGCTAGCAATGGTGGAAGGGTGAGAGTGCGTATACTCCATGGACTCAACATTAGTCATAAAGAACTCACATACTTATTGCAAAAGTCTATTAGCTATCGAAACAAAGTACTACGCGCATGCTTCTAGGGGGATAGATTGGTAGGAAAAGACCATCGCTCGTCCCCGACCACCACTCATAAGGAAGACAATCAATAAATAAATCATGCTCCGACTTCATCACATAATGGTTCACCATACGTGCATGCTACGAAAATCACAAACCTCAACACAAGTATTTCTACTAATCCACAACTACGCACTAGCATGACTCTAATATCACCATCTTTATATCACAAAACTATTGCAAGGAATCAAACATATCATATTCAGTGATCTACAAGTTTTATGTAGGATTTTATGACTAACCATGTGAATGACCAGTTCCTATCATCTCTCTAAATAGATATAAGTGAGTCAAGAGAGTTTAATTATTTCTAAAAAGATATGCCCGTTCTCTAACAAATATAAGTGAAGTAAAATAGCATTCTGCAAATGGCGGTTTCCTATGTAAAGAGAAACAGGCAATCCAAACTTCAAATGATATAAGTGAAGCACATGAAGCATTCTATAACGCCATACTCAAAAGATATAAGTGAAGTGCATAGAGCATTCTATAAATCAACCAAGGACTGTCTCATACCAGCATGGTGCATAAAATAAAAATGAAAACTAAATGCAAAAGACGCTCCAAGATTGCACATATCGTATGAACGAAACGAATCCGAAAACATACCGATACTTGTTGAAGAAAGAGGGGATGCCTTCCGGGGCATCCCCAAGCTTAGACACTTGAGTCTCCTTGAATTTTTACTTGGGGTGCCTCGGGCATCCCCAAGCTTGAGCTCTTGCCTCTCTTCCTTCTTCTCACATCGAGACCTTCTCGATCATCGAACACTTCATCCAAACAAAACTTCAACAGAAAACTCGGTAAGATCCGTTAGTATAATAAAGCAAATCAGTACTCTAAGTACTGTTGCAAACCAATTCATATTTTGTTTTTGCATTGTGTCTACTGTAATATAACTTTTTCATGGCTTAATGCACTTATATAAATCGATAGTTTCATCAAAACAAGCAAACTATGCATCAAAAACAGAATCTGTCTAAAACAGAACAGTCTGTAATAATATGAACATTCACCATACTTATGATACTTTAAAAATTCTGCAAAAATTAGGAAAAATAAATAATTTGTATATAAAGACAGTGAAAAAAGAATCAGAACCATTTGACGTTCCAGTAAAAAAATGTAAAATCGCGCACTACAGCCAAAGTTTCTGTCCTACACCGTACAAACCAACAAGCATTGTAAACATCCTAAAGGCAAACCTTGGCACATTATTTTTATAATACAATGGAATTTTACAAGGGGATAATTATTTTTGTTGAAAATTTTCTGTAATCAAAATTCACAAAGTTTCCGTGAGCATGAACAAAGTTCAAGGCTAGCTCCCACTTCAACAATGCTTGTCTCTCTCACTTTCACTTTCCTTTTTGAAAAAGTTTTGGGTTCCCCTCTTTATTTTTGTTGTTTTTAAACTATATGAAAGCACTCAACAGAAATAAATGACTCTCTAAAACTTCCGGGTTGTCTCCCTGGCAGCGCTTTCTTTAGAGCCATTAAGCTAGGCATATAGTGCTCAAGTAGTGAATCCACCCGGATCCCAAGGTATATCAAAGCCAATTTTAATTAACAATGATTTGTAATTTAGTAGTGAGCACAACGTAACATATATCATGTAACAACGAAGTCTAACTCTCTTCCTATGCATCGGCATGTCATAAAATAACAATCCATGCACACATAGTAAAGGCCAATGCATAGTATAAACAGTTTCTTGCAATTTTATCGTATTGGAAACATAGAGAGGTGGAGATATAGTTCCTCTCTCATAATAATTGCAAGTAGGAGCAGCAAGCACATGCATATTATATCTATCAAAATCATCATGTGTAGTAGTAAAAGGCAACCCATCAATATAATCCTTAATAAGTGCAAACTTCTCCGATATAGTGTAGTTGGGAGAATTCAAAAAGATAATAGGACTATCATGCGTGGGCGCAATAGCAACAATTTCATGTTTAACATAAGGAACTATAGAAAGTTCATCTCCATAAGCATAATTCATATTGGCATCTTGGCCACAAGCATAGCAAGCATCATCAAAAAGGGATATTTCAAAAGAATCAACGGGATCATAGCATTCATCCTTCGGTAAGCATGAAGGGAAATTAAACAATGTATGAGTTGAAGAGTTACTCTCATTAGAAGGTGGGCACGGGTGATCAATCTGCTCTTCCTCCTTTTGCTCTTTGCTCTCCTCCTCATCTTTTTCATCCAATGAGCTCACAGTTTTATCAAATTCTTCTTCCATAGATTCCTACAAAATATTAGTCTCTTCTTGGACAGCGGAGACTTTCTCAATAAATGCATCAATATCGGAATTATATTCATAATTCTCATAACAATATTTAAGGATAGCTAAATTTTCAGGTCTGTAGACAACATCATAAAGATTTTCATATTCTTTGAACATTGATTCAATTTCATAAGCACCCATAAAAGCAACAAATTCTTCTATTTGTTCCACATCATAGTAGTCATATATAACTCTAGCATAAGAAGCCAAAGTTTCATTATCATTAAATTCACATGAAAAGGGAAGGTGTGGAGCCTTCATCCTAGAGCAACAAATATAATCATATCTCAAGCATAGTTGCCTGGCATACCAATACAACATATAAATTTTATCCCATAATAGTTTCCCTTTTTGAGTCAAGCGATAATCCCTAAAGTATTTACGTTGATCCAACGTGTCTCCCATTAACAAATTGAATGGGGTTTTCTCTGGATTATCAAAGTAGTGCATAATATCTGTCACATAACGAGCATCGAGCGTTTTAGGAGGTTCCTCATCTCCATGAGCAGCAAGTACACCTAATTTTTTTGGTATTTCGTGTTCCATATCCATAACTAAAGATAAAGAACAACTAAGAACAACAAATAAAAATTACTTAGTGATAAAGCAAACAAGCACACACGAGAATATTCACCCCACGCTATTGCTCCCCGGTAACGGCGCCATAAAAAAGTCTTGATAACCCACAAGTATAGGGGATCGCAACAGTTTTCGATAAGTAAGAGTGTCGAACCCAACGAGGAGCTAAAGGCAGAACAAATATTCCCTCAAGTTCTATCGACCACCGATACAACTCTACGCACGCTTGATGTTCGCTTTACCTAGAACAAGTATGAAACTAGAAGTACTTTGTAGGTGTTGTTGGATAGGTTTGCAAGAATATAAAGAGAGCGTAAATAAAGAGTAGGGGCTGTTTAGATAAAGAAACAACTAAGTTAGTTTTAGTAAAGAGCTTTTTGTTATGAGAAAGTTATTTGTCCCTAGGCAATCGATAACTAGACCGGTAATCATTATTGCAATTTTATATGAGGGAGAGGCATAAGCTAACATACTTCCTCTACTTGGATCATATGCACTTATGATTGGAACTCTAGCAAGCATCCGCAACTACTAAAGATCATTAAGGTAAAACCCAACCATAGCATTAAAGTATCAAGTCCTCTTTAACCCATACGCAACAACCCCCTTACTCGGGTTTGTGTTCCAGTCACTCACACAACCCACTATAAGCGAATCATGAACGTATTGCAACACCCTACAACGGGGATCCCTCACGCTTGCACGACATGGAGAGCACCATAGGGCAGCACCAATAATAAAACATGCAACTCAAACCAATCTTGATCATCAAATAGCCCATAGGACAAAACGGATCTACTCAAACATCATAGGATAGCCATACATCATTGGAAAATAATATATGGCGTTGAGCACCATGTTTAAGTAGAGATTACAGCGGGTAAGAGAGACGTTACACCGCTGCATAGAGGGGGGAGAGTTGGTGATGATGGCGGTGAAGTTGTTGGTGAAGATTGCGGTGATGATGATGGCCACGGCAGCGTTCTGGCGCCACCGGAAGAGAAGGGGAGAGGGGGGCCCTTCGTCTTCTTCTTCCTTGACCTCCTCCCCAGATGGGAGAAGGGTTTCCCCTCTGGTCCTTGGCCTCCATGGCGTGGGAGGGCGAGAGCCCCTCCGAGATTGGATCTGTCTCTCTGTCTCTCTCTGTTTCTGCGTTCTCAGATTCTACCCTTTCACCGTTTCTTATATTCCCCGAGATCCGTAACTCCGTTTGGGCTGAAATTTTAACACAATCTCTATCCGGATTTTAGCTTTCTTGCAGCGAAAGAAGGGCACCAACCGCCTTACGGGGTGGCCGCGAGGGCCAGGGGCGCGCCCAGGGCGGTGGTGCGCGCCCCCTGCCTCATGCCTCCCTCGGGCACCGTCTCGCGTGGATTTTTCTTCCCAAAAATCATATATATTCCAAAATAAATCTTCGTCAGTTTTTATCCCGTTTGGACTCCGTTTGATATGGATATTCTATGAAACAAAAACATGCAACAAACAGGAACTGACACTGGGCACTGGATCAATATGTTAGTCCCAAAAAATAGTATAAAAAGTTGCCAAAAGTATATGAAAGTTGTAGAATATTGGCATGGAACAATAAAAAATTATAGATACGACGGAGACGTATCACCCGTTCTACTGTTCCTTTGAATTTTAATGCATTCCTAGAGAAAGCTAAGTTGAAAGATGATGGTAGCAACTACACGGACTGGGTCCGTAACTTGAGGATTATCATCATTGCTACACAGAAGAATTACGTCCTAGAAGCACCGCTAGGTGTACCACCCGCGCCAGCAACTGCACACATTGTGAATGCTTGGCAGACGCATGTTGATGACTACTCGATAGTTCAGTGTGCCATGCTTTACGACTTAGAACCGGGACTTCAACGACGTTTTGAATGTCGTGGAGCATATGAGATGTTCGAGGAGTTGAAGCAAATATTTCAAGCAAATGCCCGGATTGAGAGATATGAAGTCTCCAATAAGTTCTATAGCTGCAAGATGGAGGAGAATAGTTCTGTCAATGAACATATACTCAAAATGTCTGGGTACCACAACCATTTGACTCAACTGGGAGTTAATCTTCCTGATGATAGTGTCATTGACATAGTTCTTCAATCACTGCCACCAAGCTACAAGAGCTTCGTGATGAACTATAATATGCAAGGGATGGATAAGACAATTCCCGAGCTCTTCGCAATGCTAAAGGTTGCGGAGGTAGAAATCAAGAAGGAGCATCAAGTGTTGATGGTTAACAAGACCACGAGTTTCAAGAAAAAGGGCAAAGGGAAGAAGGAGAACTTCAAGAAGAACGGCAAGCAAGTTGCTGCTCAAGTGAAGAAGCCCAAGTCTAGACCTAAGCCTGAGACTGAGTGCTTCTACTGCAATGGGACTGGTCACTTGAAGCAGAACTGCCCCAAGTATTTGGCGGATAAGAAGGATGGCAAAGTGAAAGGTATATTTGATATACATGTTATTGATGTGTACCTTACTAATGCTCGTAGTAGCGCCTGGGTATTTGATACTGGTTCTCTTGCTCATATTTGCAACTCGAAACAGGGGCTACGGATTAAGTGAAGATTGTCTAAGGACGAGGTGACGATGCGCGTGGGAAATGGTTCTAAAGTCGATGTGATCGCCGTCGGCACGCTACCTCTACATCTACCTTCGGGATTAGTTTTAGACCTGAATAATTGTTATTTGGTGCCTGCGTTAAGCATTAACATTATATATGGATCTTGTTTGATGCGAGATGGTTATTCATTTAAATCAGAGAATAATGGTTGTTCTATTTATATGAGTAATATCTTTTATGGTCATGCACCCTTGATGAGTGGTCTATTTTTGATGACTCTCGATAGTAGTGATACACATATTCATAGTACTGAAGCCAAAAGATATAAGTTTAATAATGATAGTGCAACTTATTTGTGGCACTGCCATTTAGGTCATATTGGTGTAAAGCGCATGAAGAAACTCCATGCTGATGGGCTTTTGGAATCACTTGATGCTTGCGAACCATGCCTCATGGGCAAGATGACTAAGACTCCGTTCTCCGGAACAATGGAGCGAGCAACAGACTTGTTGGAAATAATACATACTCATGTATGCGGTCCGATGATTGTTGAGGCTCGCGGCGGGTATCGTTATTTTCTGACCTTCACAGATGATTTGAGCAGATATGAGCATATCTACTTGATGAAACATAAGTCTGAAACATTTGAAAAGTTCAAAGAATTTCAGAGTGAAGTGGAAAATCGTCGTAACAAGAAAATAAAGTTTCTACGATCTGATCATGGAGGTGACTATTTGAGTTACGAGTTTGGTCTTCATTTGAAACAATGTGGAATAGTTTCACAACTTACGCCACCTGAAACACCACAGCATAATGGTGTGTCCGAATGTCGTAACTATACTTTATTAGATATTGTGCGATCTATGATGTCTCTTACTGATTTACCGCTATCGTTTTGGGGTTATGCTTTAGAGATGACTGCATTCACATTAAATAGGGCACCATCTAAATCCGTTGAGACGAGGTAATCCTGTTCTGGAGGTCATGTTACTTGACCATGACGAACCTACGAACTATGAGGAAGCGATGATGAGCCCAGATTCCGCAAAATGGCTTGAGGCCATGAAATCTGAGATGGGATCCATGTATGAGAACAAAGTGTGGGCTTTGGTTGACTTGCCCAATGATCGGCAAGCCATAGAGAATTAATGGATCTTCAAGAAGAAGACTGACGCTGACGGTAATGTTACTGTCTACAAAGCTCGAGTTGTTGTGAAAGGTTTTCGACAAGTTCAAGGAGTTGACTACGATGAGAATTCTCACCCGTAGCGATGCTTAAGTCTGTCCGAATCATGTTAGCAGTTGCTGCATTTTATGATTATGAAATTTAGCAAATGGATGTCAAAACTGCATTCTTTAATGGATATCTTAAAGAAGAGTTGTATATGATGCAACCAGAAGGTTTTCTCGATCCAAAAGGTGCTAACAAAGTGTGCAAGCTCCAGCGATCCATTTATGGACTGGTGCAAGCCTCTCGGAGTTGGAATATACACTTTGATAGTGTGATCAAAGCATATGGTTTTATACAGACTTTTGGAGAAGCATGTATTTACAAGAAAGTGAGTGGGAGCTCTGTAGCATTTCTGATACTATATGTGGATGACATATTGTTGATCGGAAATGATACTGAATTTCTGGATAGCATAAAAGGATGCTTGAATAAGAATTTTTCAATTGAAGACCTCGGTGAAACTACTGATATATTAGGCATCAAGATCTATAGAGATAGATCAAGACGCTTAATGGGACTTTCACAAAGCACACACCTTGATAAAGTTTTGAAGAAGTTCAAAATGTATCAGACAAAGAAAGGGTTCTTGCCTGTGTTACAAGGTGTGAAGTTGAGTCAGACTCAATGCCCGACCACTTTCAGAAGATAGAGAGAAAATGAAAGTCATTCCCTATGCTTCAGCCATAGGTTCTGTCATGTATGAAATGCTATGTACCAGACCTGATGTGTGCCTTGCTATTAGTTTAGCAGGGAGGTACCAAAGTAATCCAGGAGTGGATCACTGGATAAAGGTCAAGAACATCCTGAAATACCTGAAAAGGACTAAGGATATGTTTCTCGTTTATGGAGGTGACTACTACCTCTTGAGCACTGCGTTGGTTTTCCCTTGAAGAGGAAAGGGTGATGCAGCAAAGTAGCGTAAGTTTTTCCCTCAGTTTTTGAGAACCAAGGTATCAATCCAGTAGGAGGCCACACGCAAGTCCCTCGTACCTACACAAACAAATAAGAACCTCGCAACCAACGCGATAAAGGGGTTGTCAATCCCTTCACGGTCACTTACGAGAGTGAGATCTGATAGAGATGATAAAATAATATTTTTGGTATTTTTATGATAAAGATTAAAAGTAAAGATTGCAAAATAAAAGGTAATAGAAATAGCTTGTTGACGGAAGATTAATATGATGGAGAATAGACCCAGGGGCCATAGGTTTCCCTAGTGGCTTCTCTCAAGATAGCATAAGAATTATGGTGTGTGAACAAATTACTGTCGAGCAATTGATAGAAAAGTGAATAATTATGAGAATATCTAGGAATGATCATGTATATAGGCATCACATCCTTGACAAGTAGACCGACTCCTGCCTGCATCTACTACTATTACTCCACACATCAACCGCTATCCAGCATGCATCTAGAGTATTAAGTTCATAAGAACAGAGTAACGCATTAGGTAAGATGACATGGTGTAGAGGGATAAACTCAAGCAATATGATATAAACCTCATCTTTTTATCCTCGATGGCAACAATACAATACGTGTCGTTTCCCTTTCTGTCACTGGGATCGAGCACCGCAAGATTGAACCCAAAGCTAAGCACTTATCCCATTGCAAGAAAGATCAATCTAGTAGGCCAAACCAAACTGATAATTCGAAGAGACTTGCAAAGATAACCAATCATACATAAAAGATTTCAGAGAAGAATCAAATATTGTTCATAGATAGACTTGATCATAAACCCACAATTCATCGGATCTCGACAAACACACCGCAAAAAGAGTTACATCGAATAGATCTCCAAGAAGACCGAGGAGAACTTTGTATTGAGTTTCAAAGAGAGAGAAGAAGCCATCTAGCTAATAACTATGGACCCGAAGGTCTGAAGTAAACTACTCACACATCATCGGAGGGGCCATGGAGTTGATGTAGAGGCCCTCCGTGATCGATGCCCCCTCCGGCAGAGCTCCAGAAAAGGCCCAAGATGGGATCTCTTGGGTACAAAAGGTTGCGGCAGTGGAAATAGGGTTTCGTAGTGCTCCTGGATATTTACAGGGTATATGAGTATATATAGGAGGAAGAAGTAGGTCGGTTGAGCCACAAGGGGCCCACGAGGGGGAGGGTGCGCCTAGGGGGGTAGGCGCGCCCCCTACCTCGTGGACTCCTCGTTTGTTTCTTGACGTCCACTTCAAGTCCTCTGGATCACGTTTGTTCCAAAAATCATGTTCCCGAAGGTTTCATTCCGTTTGGGTTCCGTTTGATATTCCTTTTCTGCGAAACACTGAAATAGGCATAAAAACAACAATTTGCACTGGGCCTTGGGTTAATAGGTTAGTCCCAAAAATAATATAAAAGTGTAAAACAAAGCCCATTAACATCCAAAACAGATAATATAATAGCATGGAACAATCAAAAATTATAGATATGTTGGAGACGTATCAGTGACAAAGAGCTAGCCGTAAATGGTTATGTCGATGCAAGCTTTGACACTAATCCGAATGACTCTAAGTCACAAACCGGATACGCATTTATATTGAATGGTGGAGCTGTCAGTCGGTGCATTTCTAAGCAAAGCATCGTGGCGGGATCTACGTGTGAAGCGGAGTACATAGATGCTTTTGAAGCAGCAAATGAATGAGTCTGGATGAAGGAATTCATATCCGATCTAGGTGTCATACCTAGTGCATCGGGTCCAATGAAAATCTTTTGTAACAATACTGGTGCAATTGCCTTGGTAAAGGAATCCAGATTTCACAAGAGAACCAAGCACATAAAGAGACACTTCAATTCCATCCACGATCAAGTCAAGGAGGGAGACATAGAGATTTGCAAAATACACATGGATCTAAATGTTTCAGACCCGTTGACTAAGCCTCTCTCACGAGCAAAACATGATCAACACCAAGACTCCATGGGTGTAAGAATCATTACTATGTAATCTAGATTATTGACTCTAGTGCAAGTGGGAGACTGAAGGAAATATGCCCTAGAGGCAATAATAAAGTTGTTATTTATATTTCCTTATATCATGATAAATGTTTATTATTCATGCTAGAATTGTATTAACCGAAAACTTAGTACATGTGTGAATACATAAGACAAATAGAGTGTCCCTAGTATGCCTCTACTTGACTAGCTCGTTAATCAAAGATGGTTAAGTTTCCTAGCCGTAGACATGTGTTGTCATTTGATGAACGGGATCACATCATTAGATAATGATGTGATGGACAAGACCCATCCGTTATCTTAGCACTATGATCGTTTAGTTTATTGCTATTACTTTCTTCATGACTTATACATGTTCCTATGACTATGAGATTATGCAACTCTCGAATACCAGAGGAACACTTAGTGTGCTATCAAACGTCACAACTTAACTGAGTGATTATCAAGATGCTCTACAGTTTATACGATGGTGTTTGTTGAGTTGGCATAGATCGATATTAGGATTTCTCACTCCGAATGTCGGAGAGGTATATCTGGGCCCTCTCGGTAATGCTCATCACTATAAGCCTTGCAAGCAATGTAACTAATGAGTTAGTTATGGGATGATGCATTACGGAACGAGTAAACATACTTGTCGGTAACGAGATTGAACTAGGTATGATGATACCACGATCGAACCTCGGGCAAGTAACATACCGATGACAAAGGGAACAACGTATGTTGTTATGCGGTTTGACCGATAAAGATCTTTGTACAATATGTAGGAGCCAATATGAGCATCTAGGTTCCGCTATTGATTATTGACCAGAGATGTGTCTCGGTCATGTCTACATAGTTCTCGAACCCGTAGGGTCCGCACGCTTAACGTTCGATGACGATTTGTATTATGAGTTTATGTGATTTGATGACCGAAGGTTGTTCGGAGTTCCGGATGAGATCTCTGACATGACGAGGAGTCTCGAAATGGTCGAGACATAAAGATTGATATATTGGACCATGTTATTTGGACACCGGAATTGTTCCGGATAGTTTCGGGTAAAAACAGAGTGCCGGAGGGGTCCCCGGAAACCCCCGGGGAACTAATGGGCCACCATGGGCCTTGTTGGAGAGAGAGAAGGGCAGCCAGGGCAGGCCCCCCCCCTTGCAGTCCGAATTGGACAAGGGAAGGGGGGCGGCGCCCCCCTTTCCTACTCCCTCTCCCTCTCCTTCCTCCCCCTCTCTTCCTTGTGGAGGAATCCTACTAGGATTGGTAATCCTAGTAGGACTCCCTCTCCTTGGGTCGGCCAGACTCCCCCTCCCTCCTTTATATACGGGGGCAGGGGGGCACCCTAGAACACACAAGTTGATCTTTTAGCCGTGTGCGGTGCCTCCCTCCACAGTTACACACCTCAGTCATATCGTCGTAGTGCTTAGGTGAAGCCCTGCACCGGTAACTTCATCATCACTGTCGCCACGCCATCGTGCCGACGGAACTCTCCCTCGGCCTCAACTGGATCTAGAGTACGAGGGACATCACCGAGCTGAATGTGTGCTGATCGTGGAGGTGCCATACGTTCGGTACTTGGATCGGTTGGATTGCGAAGACGTTTGACTACATCAACCGCGTTACTAAACGCTTCCGCTTTCGGTCTATGAGGGTACGTAGACACACTCTCCCCGCTCGTTGCTATGCATCTCCTAGATAGAATTTTTGAAATACTGTGTTACCCGACAATTTGTTCCTCCGACGATGGAGAGATATTCTTAGGACTCTCTCAGTGTGATGGCATCCACCATCGTATGACCAGACACATGTGACTAGGTCACAGGGATGCTGGAACATGTGAACGAGAAAGAAGAACAAAACCGGTAAAGAGGAGACCGGTATAGTGAGCATGAGAATGACTCAAGAGGATACTGATATATCTCTCCTCAATTTTTGTAAAGTATTGTGAAGCAAGGATAATAGCACATGATAACCAAATAGTTCACTCGAATATCATTCGTTTATTCATAGGGATCGATACGGATGTCCACGGTTCCGCTATTGATCATTGAGCGAAAAGTGTTTTGTTCATGTCTATGTTTTACCGAACCTACAGGTCACACACTTAAGGGAATCACAATATGTTGAGCATTAGTAGAGTAACAATTGTGATAAAATATTCAAGAAAGAGTTTCGAGAATATTAGAAATTGTTTCGAGAGAAACCGCAGGCGTTTTGGAGTTATCAGAAGAGTTTTGGGGTTTACCGAATAACACCAGGAATTGACATATAGGTGGAAAATGTTTCTAGAGATGTTAAATTAATAATAAAAGGGTCTAATATTGATTAGGAGGCTTTTAGAATTAGTTTAATATCAACGGGCCAAAGAAAATATAAAAAAGCCAAGTGATGGGGAGTTATTGGGCCCTAGGGCCCAATAACAATATGTGGCGGCCCTAGATTGTATGACTAGCTAGAAGGGGGGTGAATTGGACGTGGATAGGGACTGCTCCACCCCTAGGGCCGGCGCAAGGGGGAGGAGCCCTCCTCCCCTTGTGGTGCCACCTCCTCTCCCCTCAACCTATATATACTAGAGCTTTTTGCCCCTTGGTATATACAAGTTTCTAGAGCCTCCTCTAGTTCCAGTTCTAATTTGGAGTTTATATAATTAGAGTTATACCTAGATCTCTCTAATCCTCATAATAGAGAAGCCTTATGCGGTTCTCTTCTTCTCCCTCTAATTCTTCGGCGACGATTAGCTCTGGATGGTGAAGCAGTGCAGGATCGTGAAGCCTATACACCTACAATCTGCAGAAAGGTCGTGCTTTTGGTCTTCGGTTCGAGGGATCATTCGTGAATGGTTCGAGGGACTTCATCAGTCTACATCAACTCTTCTTCCGCTGCAACTCGAAGTTGGTGACGATCCGATCTAAACCTCTAATGCATCTTCATAGGGTTCCTGGACCATGATCATAGGACGATTTTTTTTTGTATTCTACTACATTTCCCAACAGTGTCGTTGTGGAGTTATTAGTTTTTGCTTGCTATCTCATAATTAACTAAGGCTCGGGTGGTGTTGGGGATATGACTATCAGGTATGACCCGCCCAGGAGGGGCCGAGTAAACCACAATGACGGTTCATCCTAGAAGCCCAAGAAAGTAAACTAGACGGCAGTTCATAGATAGGCTGGTAAGAGGCCCAAGCCCAGAGACGGCTTAAGGCCCGTAAGTGTAAACCGCCATGTATGAGTAGACTTATAATATAAGGCATGTAAGATAAGGCAATAAGGCAGTGGCCTCCGGTGCCGGGTTATTTTTCCCTCCAATGATCCGGATTTCTTGAGTCTGCTTTAAATTGGCAATCATTTACTGAGTCATGTCATCGTAGCCACCGAGTCTCAAGGCGACTCGAGGAGTTGTCTTGAGATTCTCCATATTTGACCGTGATATAAACCGGTATGGGTCAGTCAATAGCTCAGTGATATAACATGTCCTGCATTGGAGAACTTGCAAGCCAGAGTAATTGCCCTTTTAAAGAAAAGCAATATATAATATAAAAATATACTGGATGGATTTCACCTGATGTGTTAAACCAGAAATTATCCATTACGGAGTTGATGATCACTATGGTGAAGCTGAAATCAATCACGGCCGACTCAGTCGTGGGAGCAGACAGATGAGTCGGCCGAGGCGTTGTAAGCCGGCGCGAACGGAGAGAGTCGGCACCGGCGTTGTAAGCCGGCACGGACGAAAGAGTCGGACGCAGCGTTGGAAACAACAAGGACGCGAGCGAGTCGGCCACGGGCGCGGACGACGAATCCATTGCGTGTGTTGATGTAGCGGGGCGGTGACTTGCGCACGTATCCGTCCAGAACACGGCACGGACATGCAACGCAAAAATAATATTGGCGCACGCTCGTTTATGACACCTTTATAATAAATAATATTCATGTGAAAAAAATACCACAGACCAGTGTAATTGTCCTCAAACAAAATATATGCTGATAAAATATTTAGAAAAAATAGCACCTGATGTTTTGGGACGTCAGATTTTCTTTGCGTGGTCCAGAGTTTAACCGGGACATACGGAGGACTAGCTGCAGATTAATGCGCACCACCTCTCTATGTATGCATCAAGTTGCGTCGTGCAGATGAACCGATGAACGCTAGTACTGCCTCTGTAGTACCTGTTTGAACTGGCGAAACCAGCACTACTTGACAAAATTTAAGCCTGCTATGATGTGCTACTCCAGTCTGTGACCATCGATTGCTTGTCCTCCTCCATAAATCGTAGCCTCACGCGCCACCTCAGCCCGTGACTACTGACTGCTTTAACTGATTTGTAGTTTTGGCTAAGGCTTATACCACATAGTTTACTGTAGTGGCGAGAGAAAATTGCAAAGAGTGCACCCACTCAGCATCGACGGATGATTGTAGCTATGGAGGCAGCCCATCGAACTTGGTGTCCTGCACGCTTGTCTCCAGTAAATATTTCTTCTGTGCACACTCGTACAAGTTTTGTCTGAGCAAGCAGCTTGAGAGCCTTTTGTATTGTTGGGTAGCTTTAGGTGCGTGCTTGCCTCTTCATTATTTTAATATTGCATGCTCCTCCTTTGTTCTGATTGCACCAAGTCGCTACATGTGGAATCCTTCTCAGTCTTTGAGGCAACCATCACAAATAAACAATACTCCCTCCGGTCCTTTTTACTCTGCATATTAAAATTCTATGAAGTCAAACTTCATAAAATTTAACCGTATTTATATGAAAAAATATCAACATCTGCCATGCTGAAGTTATACAATATGAAACTTAAAATCATGACACATCTATTGGTATTGATTTCAGATTGTGAATGTTGGTACTTTTTTCTATAAAGTTGGTCAAACTTTACGAGGCTTGACTTCAGTCAAATCTTATATGCGAACTAAAAAGGACCGGAGGGAGTACGATAGAGCCCACACCAGCAGCCGTTTTGACAGTTATCTTGAGTACTCCTTCTCCGCCCCTTTCCCTCCTTCTATCCGGCGGATGTGCTGCCCTTGTGGTAGTGGTCAGTGTTATACCGTCGGGGTGGCTTCTGAAGCTCACAAGGGCATCCAGCAGTTGCAGTCGTTGTAATGAAGATGAGGGCGCCTCGCTGCGACCCGGGTGGGGCCGCGGGCGACGAGGCCAGCGCAGCGCCGAATCCATGGCAGAGGGACACCGGCGAAGGCGGCTCGGAGAGGTGGAAGTGAGGCCACTCGGCCAATGCCCAGGGGCGACTCAGCGCAGCCCCTAACAGAGGATGGAAGCGACGCGACGGGTCTCAGCCGCAGCCACTCAGCGCGTGGCGGCGGCGGCTGAAACAAAATCGCAGGGCGACCACGGCGACTTAGCGCGGTCATAGCAAAATCCGACTTTGTGTGATCTAATCCACCTCCGGGTCATGGTCACATCCGCGGTAGTAGCGGAGTCTTCGATGTGACGGCGGCTTAGTGGAAGTGGCTCTGAGGTGCGCCCACGGCCACAAAAGCAGAGGCAGCAAGCGCTCAAAGCGAGGGTGAGCCTCAACGGCGGCTTAGCGAAACCGACTTGAAGCGGGCCAAACCGCAGTCACGCGGAACGATGGCAGAAAATGGCTCGGAGGCGCACCGGCGGTTTACCAGCGAAGGATGGTCAGCACCGGCGACTCAATAAAGAACCATAGCGGACGAGTATTTCCGGGTCGCGAGTTGTTCCACTGCAATTACCGGTCCATGTGCATGAAGTTTCAGCCTTGGGGGTGTTTGGTTCCAGGAACTTTTTTGTGTTGGGACAAGAAAAAGTCCCTAGCAAACCAAACAGGATGGGACTTTTTTGAGACTTTTTGCTAAAAGTCCTTAGAAGCACCTCCTTGAGAATCTTTTTCAAAAAGTCCTAGGAACTAGAAAAAGTCCTAGGACTAGAGAATCAAACACCACCTTGATCTGTTGAGAAGTTGATAGGGAGCCGAAGGAGCCACGCCATGCAATAGTGTTGGAATTTGAAGCGTGACCGCTCTCGGTGTTACCCTGGGAACTTGTATCCTTAAGAGTTTTTGCTCTTCTGTGTAGCAAACAGAGATTAAAAAACTGATTTGAAGATCTCAGAACATGAATAGTCTTCGGACTTGCTTTTATTAAACCACAGATTATGTGTACGCCGGCTGTCTGTCTTTGGTTGTTGTGACCAAAGAAAAACTAGGAACGGACAGGGACGCGTGCAGAGATAGAAATTTTTGTTAGTCTCACACGGCTTGCCGTAACTGCTGTAGCGGAAAATCCAATCGGTGTCGACAACTTTGCGGCGGCTCAACCGACAACCAATGCAACCCTAATCCTCTTGATCCTTCTCGTTTTTGATCCAATCTTGTACATATCAGCTCCAGGCTAATCACGATCTTGATCAAAAAACGATGAATTTGTAGGCTCTATCCATGGTTGTCCTTTGCCGGTCTTCCCCGTGCGATCTTTCCGCACCTTCTCGAGCCGTTCTTTTTTCTTCATCGGATTAATCGCAAGCTCCTCGATCCTAGGGAAGATCCCTACAAGAACTCAACATCATCGTGCGCGGGCCCTATGGTGGGCACCAACTGTCGTGGAATTGTCACGACAGATGTCCTAGTTGAAAGGACTGTTGGGGAACGTAGTAATTTCAAAAAAATTCCTACGCATACGCAAGATCATGGTGATGCATAGCAACAAGAGGGGAGAGTGTTGTCGACGTACCCTCGTAGACCGAAAGCGGAAGCGTTAGCACAACGCGGTTGATGTAGTCGTACGTCTTCACGATCCGACCGATCCAAGTACGAAACGCATGGCACCTCCGAGTTCAGCACACGTTCAGCTCGATGACGTCCCGCAAACTCCAATCCAGTAGAGCTTCACGGGAGAGTTCCGTCAGCACGACGGCGTGGTGACGATGATGATGTTCTACCGTCACAGGGCTTCGCCTAAGCACCGCTACGATATGATCGAGGTGGATTATGGTGGAAGGGGGCACCGCACACGGCTAAGAGATCAAGAGATCAATTGTTGTGTCTACGGGGTGCCCCCTGGCCACGTATATAAAGGAGTGGAGGAGGAAGGGGTCGGCCAAGAGGAGGAGGCGCGCCCAAGGGGGGGCAATCCTACTCCAAGTAGGTTTTGCCCCCCTTTCCTATTCCAACTAGGAGAAGGGGGAAGGAGGAGGTGGAGAGAAGGAAGGAGAAGGGGGGCCGCGCCCCCTTCCCTTTCCCAATTCGGATTAGGGCAAGGGGGGCTGCGCGCCACCTCCTGCTACCTCTCCTCTTCCACTACTTTGGGCCCATGAGGCCCAATAACCCCCAGGGGGGGTTCCGGTAACCCCCCGGTACTTCGGTATATATCCGATAACCCCCGGAACCATTCCGGTGTCTGAATATAGTCGTCCAATATATCAATCTTCATGTCTCGACCATTTCGAGACTCCTCGTCATGTCCGTGATCACATCCAGGACTCCGAAGAACCTTAGGTACATCAAAACTCATAATATAACCGGCATCAAAACGTTAAGCGTGCGGACCCTACGGGTTCGAGAACTATGTAGACATGACCGAGACATGTCTCCGGTCAATAACCAATAGCGGAACCTGGATGCTCATATTGGCTCCCACATATTCTACGAAGATCTTTATCGGTCAGACCACATAACAACATACGTTGTTCCCTTTGTCATCGGTATGTTACTTGCCCGAGATTCGATCGTCGGTATCTCAATACCTAGTTCAATCTCATTACCGGCAAGTCTCTTTACTCGTTCCGTAATACATCATCCGGCAACTAACTCATTTAGTTGCAATGCTTGCAAGGCTTAAGTGATGTGCATTACCGAGAGGCCCCAGAGATACCTCTCCGACAATCGGAGTGACAAATCCTAATCTCAAAATATGCCAACCCAACAAGTACCTTTGGAGACACATGTAGAGCACCTTTATAATCACCCAGTTACGTTGTGACGTTTGGTAGCACACAAAGTGTTCCTCCGGTAAACGGGAGTTGCATAATCTCATAGTCATAGGAACATGTATAAGTTATGAAGAAAGCAATAGCAACAAACTAAACGATCAAGTGCTAAGCTAACGGAATGGGTCAAGTCAATCACATCATTCTCCTAATGATGTGATCCCGTTAATCAAATGACAACTCATGTCTATGGTTTGGAAACATAACCATCTTCGATTAACGAGCTAGTCAAGTAGAGGCATACTAGTGACACTCTGTTTGTCTATGTATTCACACATGTATTATGTTTCCGGTTTAATACAATTCTAGCATGAATAATAAACATTTATCATGATATAAGGAAATAAATAATAACTTTATTATTGCCTCTAGGGCATATTTCCTTCAAGGACTTAGTCGTGAGGCCAACGCATCTATGTGGTAGCTTGAGAGGGGTTGAGCGGGATGAGAGACGCGAGGTTTTACCCAGGTTCGGCCCCTCATGGTGGAGATAAAAGCCTACATCCTACTTCATTGATATTGATGATGATCATCATTGTCGGTGTCAAAACCGGCGGATCTCGGGTAGGGGGTCCCAAACTGTGCATCTAGGATCGATGGTAACAGGAGACGGGGGACACAATGTTTACCCAGGTTCGGGCCCTCTCGATGGAGGTAATACCCTACTTCCTGCTTGATTGATCTTGATGATATGAGTATTACAAGAGTTGATCTACCACAAGATCATAGAGGCTAAACCCTAGAAGCTAGCCTATGATTATGATTGTTGTTGTCTATCGACTAGCCTGGCCCTGGTTTATATAATGCACCAGAGGCCTAGGATAACAAGAGTCCTAGCCGAATACGCCGGTGGGGGAGGGGTCCTTGTCTTGACCACCAAGTCTTGTGGAATCTTCCTTGTATGCGGCAGCTGTCCGAACTGGCCCACGAGTATACGACCATGGGGGTCTTCGGCCCAATCTAACTGATCGGGAGACGGCGTGCTGAGTACCCCCTAGTCCAGGACACCGTCAATAGCCCCCTGAACCAGTCTTCAAGTTGGGGACACTCCTCGATTCTTCTGAATTGTTCTTCATCTTCGGTCGTCGGTCTTGAAAACTGGTTCAACAAATTTTCTTCGATCTTGAGGATCACCAACGTGCATCCGAAGAGTTTATACGTCGGGTATCCGAGGAGCCCCTTTAAGTTTTCGGCCTTTATCAATGCCTTGTTATTTTTATGCCACACATCGAGTTTGAAGTTGTTCCAGGGCGGCAGCGCCCTCTTGCGTCCGAGCTCCAACGTCGGACTGCATTCGAGGTATCTTTTGCAGACGAGCACCAATGCCGGACCGCTTCCGAGCTCCAACGTCGGAATGTATCCGAGCTCCAATGCCGAACTATGTCCAAGTTCCAATGCCGGACTATATCCGAGGTGTCATAAATCACCTTGGTTAAAAAAAGTTGAAGGAGTTTAGCCGAGCTTAATGCCGGAAATGCCCTCTATGGAGCCAGCCGCTAGCGCCCGAGCTTTATGCCGGACTGCTTCCGAGGTGGTGCACCACCCTGACTATGGGTCGATTTTTTGTCAATATTTTTTATTGGTGCAATTTATTCTCTGCCGAGATATATAGCCAGTAGCCCTCAAGGTGTGTATCGGTCTAAAACCCGAGATGCACCTGAAGGATGACATAAGACCGCCGATCCTAGTAGCCGTTCAGACTCAGGTTGATTTTCAAAATCGGTCTGAGGATCAACTCCTAGCTCGGCAGAATACTTCGGGACACAAAAAGCGGCGTGCTCAGTCCTCGAGACTCACGTTGGGTGCGGCTGACCAACCTGAGGATCAAAATCTCCTCAGAAACTGTATTGCACTTAAAATTTTCTGCATTGGACAGGCAATGCAGTAGCCCCCGAGACACTGGTCGGGTGGCAACACCAGATCAGGGGATCGATGTGCCCCTTTAATATTTGTAAATAATGAGTGCAAAGCCCAATAGCCCCCGAGCCTTAATGTGGGCACGGGTGGTCGAATTAAGGATCGATATCCAGAGTAAAATCACAGATTATGTGTAATAATTCTATGTATCGAAGTACTTTACATCATTATTTTGACTCCATTGCGACCGTTTATCAGTTGAAAGTGGCCCATCGTCGGCCTCTACCCCTTGGTAGATACTATGCAGGGTGTTTCCGCAATAACAAAACAACCCTTAGCCGACGTCTCGGTGCCCGAAGGCGGTTGTGTTAGCGGAAACGAGGCAATCAAATATGCGGGGTTTATAACTTTCGCTTAGTCATAGGAGCTTTAAACTGGCGAAGCTAGCTATGAGCCCCCGGTTAGTGTTCGGCGACATCCGAGGTCAAGACGTAAACACTTTGGCCAATGTTATGAACGGCCCGTCATTTAACATAGTCATTGGATCGCTGACCAGCTTACGCCTATTGTGACAGTCAGTTTTTGGCTTTCTCCACTGAGGTGCTTAACCATGCGAGTTGGAAGCACAATCGTAGTGGTTCTCCCTTTGCACACCTAGCCGAACAAAGCGGAACGTAGGAGGCAAGCACAGGAGCCGGGCAACCCAACTATTGACCGAAGACACAATTCAAAACCGATGCATATATAGTAGTGTCCGAGAATGTTTTTGCCGAATCTCTAAAGGTGTCCGGCGTTGCACTGCGAGACTTATGCTGGAAACACACAAATAGTTAAAAAGTGCCATAGGCTTGGAAAACCAAAAAACGTCAGTGAAAACCTGACGTCCGAACAAGATCAAGTGTTCGGTGCCAATCTGAAAATTGGACTTTAGAAAAAAAAAAGTGCTTCTGTCGTGTTTTAACATGACACATCCTATCTAAAGACTTCAAGCGGGTCAGCCTACGGCTTCAACCTTCTATCCCGAAGGCGGAGTACTTCTCTTTAGGCCAGTTTAGCAAACTAAACTCTAGCGGCTTTGAGAGGGAAATTAGGCTCCCCGGCTAGTGACCACACACTCGTGTCAAAAAAAGGAGTGATAAATAATAATAAAAAAACTTTGCAACGACAAAGAAGAAGAACACTTACTATAAAACGGCTCATATAATTTAAGAGCCCCCTAAGTGACTTGGGTAAAAGAATTTTATGTATAATGATTGTATGTACCAAAGTACTTATATCATATCTGTGTTCACCCGAACTTTATACGCGTCTTAACTGACCGTCGGCTTCTCCCTCTTCGGTCAAGGGCCGAAAAGTGTTATGTACTCCACCTGTCGAGAATATCGATGGTGTTTCCGATAACCAGGCAATCAGGCCATAAGGCTGTAACAGACAAAGCGCGCTCAGGGAACTTATGCTATATTACTGACGAAGTGTAAGAAGCATCTTCGAAGAAAATAGTACCCCCACTGATACCTTTCTTCGGTGCTCATTGTTACTATGAGACTTGTGCAATAAATTTTTTGTACTCATGAGTTTCGTTGTGTGCTGACCATAATTGAAAACAATAAGAGCGCTACCTTTCGGCTTCACCCAGTCTGAGGTTCGGCTCGGATGACCCGATCGTGACAATCGCAGAGGCACTCCCTTTAATCTCTAGCCGAACAATCGGGAACGTAGGGGTAAACACAGGAGCGAGGCAACCCATCTTGCAAATCGCTTAAGTCAATATCGTGCATATTGTGGCATAATACACGAACAAGGAACGAAACCGTACAAGTATAATCATATGCAAGAGGAAAGGCTTCATAAAGGAAGCCCCCAAGTAAACGGGGTATTTGAATTTGTGTGTCACAAACAAATTTTTGACAAGTTGATTTTTTACAAGCAACATTTAAAAATTTAAAACTTTGAGCATGAAGGCAATTTAGCTGGTTAATGTGTTCGGTATTGATGACACGGTCCGAGCTTGATGCTGGACAAGGTTCCATCCCCCAAGCCGGTCCCAAGGTGGCGGAGCAAAGAGCTCGGCACTCCGAAGTGGTGACATAGCACGGTCAATGCAGGCCGGCAGAGTGATGCCAAAATCCCTGGTATGAGGTAATGAAGTGTTGACGAAGCCCCCCGTCTAGCCGAGGTGGCATGGTATGTCAGTACGCTGAGTTGACGATACTGCCCAACCCGGATCATTTTCCTGTGCACAAAAAATGATGCAAACAGGAGATAATAGTATAAAAAAATTGTTGCATAATAAATAATTTATGCAAAGTGAGCAATAAAAGAAATATGGCCTGGCGCCGAAGTCAATGTCGATGTCGGGCGTCGGCGTGATGCGGTAAAGGCGTGGCAAAGCCTGAATTCACAGGTCGGTCCAAGTTCCGGATGCGGCGTTCGGCGAACTATATACGGAAACTGACCGAACCACCATGCGACCATCGTTAATGCGGCCACCATTTGATAGACCTGCGTACATATGATGGACGAACCAGAGTAATAATTCCTTAGGAAAAATGAACCCAAACAAGCAAAAAATACTAGGATTAATAGCACCTGGTTTATTTGTTGTAGCAATCCGAAGAAAGGTGATTCCCAAAATTGGGACTCGATCCGCACACCCATTGCCTGATGGGCGATAAAGCGACGGCATGGCGATGCTGGCAAAGGTTGGCTTGCCGAGGCAAAGCCCTCGGTTTAGCTAACGTGACGGAGCTGGTCGGCTAGTGACGCTGAAGTCTCCGAAGTAGGTTGATGAAGAGATGGCGAAGCCCCCGGTCCAGCCGAGATGTCGAAGCCTCGATGTCAGCCGATGAGTCGAAGTAGGTCGGCGTGATGGACACCGGCTTGAAGGAGCAACAGTGCGGCCCTGCCGATGCAGGTCGTGACGTGGTCAATGCCGGCTTGATGAAGTGACCGTGCGGTGATGCCGGTGTGCCCGCTCCGTGTAATCCGTGGGGCGGCGATGTTGGTGATGATTTATCCTTCGCGATGTTGAACTCCTGTTCGGCTCGCCGAGATGATGATCCGAAGAAGTTGAGCTCGGCTCAACAAAGTGACGACGTGTCTAGCACAGGTCGACAACCGTGGAGCAATATTGCCGGACTGGTTTGACACCAGCATGATGGCGAAAATCATGTTCAAAAGATTTTAAAGTTAGTGAGATGTGTTCGGGAACAAAACACAATACCCCATACAAAACTTCCTTCAAAAAGGATGTCTGAAATCCCGTTCATAAAAAAGACAAAGTCGGGCCGGATTCGTTTTCGCGCAGAAAACAGATCCGAAAAGTGATGCACTAATCGGAAGGTTCCCTAAGTTTGGACGGTCGGATCGAGCTGAAATTTGAGGGGTGGTAGATATAGGAATTCCGCAGCCGATCAACGGTTGGATCTTTCAAAGGACGTCCGAGCTAGAAGCTGGACACCACGCCCTAAACTCGTCCAGATTCCCGTCCAGATTTGACAGGGCTCCGGTATATCGCGGATTGCCAGAGATTCCTCCATCAGAACTCGACGAATTTTTCCAGGGTTGTTGTAGACTCAATTCCGCACAATTCCACTGAAGCAATAGTTAAAACGACACTTGAGGAGGCGGTGGCGGCGGATACAAGTTCGTTGTCCAGAAAAACGACACGGTCGCCCGAGGGCAATGTTGACGTTGAGCCCCCGGGCTCCCTGGATGATACTTCCATGATCTTGATAGAGATCAGAGTTGATGTTGATGAAGTCCCTCATCCGAACATGACGATCGGAGGTAGGGCACAGTCCTCGGTCAAGCCAAGGTGACCAGTCGAGCCGGTGACGAAGATGTCGACGCCGCAGTTAGTCTGTAGACGAGTCATCGATCCTTTTGCCGATCACACAGCGGAACTCCCAATGAAAGCACCAATGTCGGTGTAAAAACCAGCGAATCTCGAGTAGGGGGTCCCGAACTGTGCATCTAGGATAGATGGTAACAGAAGACGGGGGACACAATGTTTACCTAGGTTTGGGCCCTCTCGATGGAGGTAATACGCTACTTCCTGCTTGATTGATCTTGATGATATGAGTATTACAAGAGTTGATCTACCATGAGATCATAGAGGCTAAACCCTAGAAGGTAGCCTATGATTATGATTGTTGTTGTCTATCGACTAGCCTGGCCCTGGTTTGTACAATGCACCAGAGGTCTAGGATAACAAGAGTCCTAGCCGAATATGCCGGTGGGGGAGGAGTCCTTGTCTTGACCACCAAGTCTTGTGGAATCTTCCTTGTATGTGGCAGCTGTCCGAACTGACCCATGAGTATACGGCCATGGGGGTCCTTGGCCCAATCTAACTGATCGGGAGACGGCGTGGTGAGTACCCCCTAGTCTAGGACACCGTCAATCATCATTACAAGGGTGCTCTATCTTGAGAGCTATAGACTTGTCTGTCTAAACCTAATTTATGAAAACTTGTCCGTCTTGGGGTGCCCTGCCCCTCCTTATATATGTTGGAGGGGCGGCTTACATGACTAGTCCTATTAGGATTAGGATAACTCTATTACAAGTGGAGTCCTAGTCTTGCTTCCTTTGTAGGAGAATATTCCTTATGCCTTTCCTCTTAAGTCGGCTCGCCATAATACGAGCCAGCATACTGGGCCTTGGGCCTTGTCGTCCGTCTGACCTGCCCGCCGGGTTACTAATGAGCCGCCAAGATCGTGCGGGTTATCCGTGAATCGCCAAGCTATGGGTGGGTCACCAATGAGTCGCCAAGATCCATCCGGGTCATACATCCAGCCGGGTTACACCGCGGGGTATATCCCTGACAGTCACCAAGCCGGACACGTTGTATGAGTCGGTCGGGACTCTGTAAGCCGCAGTGCGTCAACCCGTGTATATAAGGGGACGACCCGGCAGCGGCTTAGGGCAAGAAACATCAAATCGAGAGCCAGGCCAAGCGTGTTTGCTCCCTGGTAACCGAAATCCTAGCAATACCACCTCAACTGGAGTAGGCCTTTACCTTCACCGCAAGGGGCCGAACCAGTATAAACTCTCCGTGTCTCTGGTCCCGTTTAACCCCTTTAAGCTAACCTCGTTGCAATGGTTCCACGACTAAGGTTCAAATGTCGATTGGGCACACTGTGACTCAGGATCACGGCAACACGAACAATCCAGTGGCTCCGGCTAGTTTCATTGAAGATGACACTTTACTTTGACAGTCTACTAAAGTCCTGAATTTCTTTTGATTTCTTATTTGCGTTTGAGTTCTTTCACTATTTTCCGGTTTTATAAGTCGGGCCCAGCTGCCCTGTTTACAACTCAGATTGAAAGCACGCTTTGGGTTTATACAACCCGTCGGGAGGGCAGACTCTAAATCGCCAAGGTGTAATGAATAACATGGTTGAAGCTCTAACACCTCTAAATTGCACAAAGCAGATAAGTCGGCAGTTTAAGTATATACATCACAGGTATGTTGTTTTCTTAGCAGTTATCGGACCGGCCCTGGTTATGGACTATTTGTCCCTAGCGGCTTTCATTGGGTATCATGACCCGCCTGGCGGTAAGCCGCCAGGGCCTTTTTGTTTTTTCTTTGTGTGCAGGATCATAATAATTCACATCTGCATAAGTCAAAGTTTATCATACAGAGAGTGGTCCTTTAAACCGGTGGATCATCAGTATTATGGAAAACAGGAAACATGCATGATGGCACGGTCGATTCAAGTTTTAACTACTCTATTACATAGCTCCATGAGCTAACATAAGATCGGGTGTTTTATTACAACTGTAAGTCTTTCAACTGCCTGGCGGTTCACTCTTCTTGATCTTGCTGACGGGAGGCCTCCGGTTCATCCCTTGCTGGTTCTTCCTCCTCCACCGTCTGGAAGCTTGGTTTGGACCAGTCAAAGCCATGCAAGGCGAAGAATTCAGCCTCGTCATCAATCAGATTGGACAGGTCAATATCAGGGGCGAAAGTGTGTTTACGAATCGGTGGAATTAAGTCCATCACTTTATATGCAGGCATCTGCATCTTCTGATTACCCTCATCGTAAGCCGGCTAATATTTGGAAAGATTGGTTTCTTCAGCGATGACTGTTGCATGAGGACGAATCTCTTTGACACAGGTGGCAAAGTCTTGCTGATCGAAGGAGGTTCCATCTTCCTTTAAGCTAGGATGCCCACTAGTTACATCTGCCGGGTCTAACTCTGGTACCATGCTTTGGCACGGCTCAAGGCCGTTACAACTCCGGCTCTAGCACAAGACCGTTTGATTTCTTGAAGTCTGGTGGGAAAGATGGACAACTTCTTCAAAACGTCACTTAACAGATTTGGTCCTTGATTCGATGGGGCGATAGTAGCGAGGGTCCGCTGTGCTCCAGTGTATAATTGCTCAACAAGGGTATAAACTGCCTTAAGCTTCACCGGTGTGTCTTGGCTAAGATTGCTGCTCCTGGGACCTGAGTACGTTACAGATTGGTTAAATGGCGGTTTACATTATGATGACAAATACTCACTTTGGATAAGTAACAATGCGACTCACCGAAGATAGCGGAAACCATCTGAGACACATGGTGTTTTAAACCGGAGAGCTCCATGGTCACCTCCTGAAGAACAACTTCTACTTTCTCAGCATGCTATATCAAGGCAGTTTTTTCTTTAGCCCAAGCCTTTTTATCCTCAGTAAAACTGGTCTTCAATTTTTCCGACTCAGACACACTAAATTGGAATTTTGATTCAGCTTTCCGGGTCTCATTTTCTTGAGCCGCCAGCCGAGTCTTGGCATCATTCAGTTAGGACTCTAGTTCAGCAGTAGCAGCCTGCATACAACACAAGTTTGTCAAACATATTTCATGGCGGGTTACAACAATATAAGTCCCAAGTCCTTTGGAAGAAACAACACTTGGCACTTGGGGGCTAATGTCTATCAACGCAATTTTTCAACGGAAACGGCTTTTCTAACTCAAAGTCCCAAGTGCTTTGCAAGCAACAACACTTGGCACTTGGGGGCTAATGCATATTGCTTGTCTCTTCCTAAGAATGAGCCGGGTGTGCTATCAACAGTCTTAGCCGGCTCATGGGGACTATGCAGTTAAGTTTGCCCTTTTACACAATGATCAATAGGACCGGCTCATCCATACTGATTAAACCGACCCTTAGGGACTACAAATGCAAAATTATGCTATTATCAGCATCCGGTTTAGTTTTAAACCAGACTTGGAGGGAGTCTAGGACAGAAGCTTGTAAGTTTTTAAAGTCTACAGATTATTCAATCTTATCATAATCAGAAGACTTGGGGGCTGGCAGAATATATAACTTGTATAAGTCGGATGACGTACCTCATACTTCTGGTGCATCTGTTTAACCATCTCAATTTCCAAGTCACGGCTGGAGTGTACTTGACTGAGATAACCAGATAATACTTCACTATTACTCAATTGAGCATAGTGGGAGACATCAAACCTCACTTTCCGTCTTTCCATGCCTTCTTGTTTGGCAGAATGTCTCGCTAGTATAGTTGGATTCCCCGGCTCAGTAAAACCAGTGCCAGTGATTAGAACGTCATCAACATGAGTCTCTGGCGGGTTAAGTGAGCTTGACGGTTTAGTAGTTGATGGGTCAATATTGGTTTCATCAACAGACAACCCAGGCATCTAAGGTTGAGTGTTGGAAGCAGGATCTTCTAGTGCAGAGGCTTGCTGGTCCGGTTCAACAGCTTTAGGATCTTCGGCTGTTTTTGTCATCTTCGCCTTCTTGTTGGGTTTTGCTTGGCCGCTAAAGAGAATTTGGACAAGTCAGCATAATGGTAAAGATATAAAGGTACAGAAGAAAGATAATTACTGACCTAGGGGCAATCTTGAAAGCCGGCAGCTGAGTCTGAGATGAATCACCAGAGGAAGAATGGGAAATATCCTGCAAAAATAAATCAAAGGAATTGAGTGGTTAACGAAAGAAACCCGCCAGTAAATAAAAGAATTAAGGCCAAAAATAACCTCATTTTGGTGTTTTTGAGGAGTGTTTGGTAAACCGGAGGATAAATCTTCACCTCCACTGGTCCGGGTCTGGCGGCGGCTCTCGTGTTGCTGTCGTTTCAAAAGAAAGTGAGGGTCTAAATAAGCCAAGGGGTGTGAAAACCTTACTTTTCGGGTAACTCGCCGAAGTTTCTGCCTTGCTAAAGGTTCCGAGTCGGAGGAAATAATAGTTACCTCTTCTTCAACCGCTTGGCTGGCTCCCGTGTCATCCTGGCAATAGTCAGTGTCAATAAGGTGGTTGAAAAACAAGCCAAGAGAGTCAAGGGCTACCTCCGACTCAGAGGTTTCGTCCAGCTTAAGCAGATCAGAGGCGCTTGATTTCTTCCTAGATCTCTTGTTGGTCTTTTTGGTGGCTTTCGCGGCAGCCCTAGCCTTTTTGGCAGCCTCATGGTCTTATTTTTCCTTCCAGAAGTCAGATTTAGCGTGCGAAAGAGTAACATATTTGAGTTCATGCAATGTTTGGGCGATGAAGTAAGGTAAGGGAAATCAAGGGACTTACATCTGGCGGGGGGTTAAGCTTGCATAAAGGATTCAGACCCACTTTGTGATACGTCTCCAATGTATCTATTATTTTTGATTGTTCCATGCTATTATATTATCAACCTTGGATGTTTTATATGCATTAATATGCTATTTTATATGATTTTTGGGACTAACCTATTAACCTAGAGCCCAGTGCTAGTTTTTGTTTTTTCCTTGTTTTTTAAGTATTGCAGAAAAGGAAAATCAAACGGAGTCCAATTGACCTGAAACTTCATGGAACTTATTTTTGGACCAGAAGAAGCCCACCAAGTATCGGAGATGGACCAGAAGAGTCCTGGGCTGCCCACGAGGGTGGGGGCGGGCCCACCCCCCTGGGCCGCCCCCTGCCTCATGGGCAGCCTGGAGATCCACTGACGTACTTCTTCCTCCTATATATACCCATATACCCTAAAAACTTCGGGGAGCATAATAGATCGGGAGCTCCGCCGCCAGAAGCCCATGTAGCCACCGAAAACCAATCTAGACCCGTTCCGGCACCCTGCCGGAGGGGGAATCCCTCTTTGGTGGCCATCTTCATCATCCCGGCGCTCTCCATGTTGAGGAGGGAGTAGTCCACCCTCGGGGCTGAGGGTATGTACCAGTAGCTATGTGTTTGATCTCTCTCTCTCGTGTTCTTGAGGTGGTACGATCTTGATGTATCGTGAGCTTTGCTATTATAGTTGGATCTTATGATGTTTCTCCCCCTCTACTCTCTTGTGATGAATTGAGTTTTCCCTTTGAAGTTATCTTATCGGATTGAGTCTTTAAGGATTTGAGAACACTTGATGTATGTCTTGCCCGTGCTTATCTGTGGTGACAATGGGATATCATGTGATCCACTTGATGAATGTTTTGGTGATCAACTTGCGAGTTCCATGACCCCGTGAACTTATGCATAGGGGTTGGCACACATTTTCGTCTTGACTCTCCGGTAGAAACTTTGGGGCACTCTTTGAAGTTCTTTGTGTTGGTTGAATAGATGAATCTGAGATTGTGTGATGCATATCGTATAATCATACCCACGAATACTTGAGGTGACATTGGATTATCTAGGTGACTTTAGGGTTTTGGTTGATTTGTCTCTTAAGGTGTTATTCTAGTACGAACTCTATGATAGATTGAACGGAAAGAATAGCTTCATGTTATTTTACTACGGACTCTTGAATAGATCGATCAGAAAGGATAACTTTGAGGTGGTTTCGTACCCTACAATAATCTCTTCGTTTGTTCTCTGCTATTAGTGACTTTGGAGTGACTCTTTGTTGCATATTGAGGGATAGTTATATGATCCAATTATGTTATTATTGTTGAGGGAACTTGTACTAGTGAAAGTATGAACCCTAGGCCTCGTTTCAACGCATTGCAATACCGTTTGTGCTCACTTTTACCACTTGTTACCTTGTTGTTTTTATATTTTCAGGTTACAAAAACCATTATCTACTATCCATATTGCACTTGTATCACCATCTCTTCGCCGAACTAGTGCACCTATACAATTTACCATTGTATTGGGTGTGTTGGGACACAAGAGACTCTTTGTTATTTGGTTGCAGGGTTGCTTGAGAGAGACCATCTTCATCCTACGCCTCCCACGGATTGATAAACCTTAGGTCATCCACTTGAGGGAAATTTGCTACTGTCCTACAAACCTCTGCACTTGGAGGCCCAACAACGTCTACAAGAAGAAGGTTGTGTAGTAGACACGAAGCTCTTTTCTGGCGCCGTTGTCGGGGAGGTGAGTGCTTGAAGGTATATCTTTAGATCTTGCAATCGAATCTTTTAGTTTCTTGTTTTAGCACTAGTTTAGTTTATAAAAGAAAATTACAAAAAAATGGAATTGAGTTTGCCTCATACGCTTCATCTTTTTAATATCTTTTGTGAGAATGATGGAAGGGAAAATTGTGCTCAAGTGCTAGAAGAAGAAGACTATAAAATGTTTGGCACTAAATCTTTGAATGATGAGCATGATTGCAATGTTGTTAGTATGAACTCTTTGAATATCCATAGTACTAATGATGATTGCACTAGTTATGATGAAAATGTCTCCTATAAACATGTCAATTTTTGTGGAGTGCATTGGGTTTGCAAGTACACACCAAATAGGGAAGATAGATATTGCAGAGGCATAAGCATTTAGAAACTAAATGGTTGCAAGAAAGGATAAATGTTAGTGCTGAAAATTTAAAATTTCTTAGCCATACTTGTGAACTTTGCAATGAACGTGATCATTTCAGTACCCAATGCAAATTGTTTCATGATCGTATCGTGTCCAAAAATTGTGATGACTTGATTTCCCTTGCACATCATAATGAACTTACTTTTGTCTTGAGTTATGAAGAAATGAAACGTATATCTAAGGTTATTCTAGAATTTGCCCTTTATAGAGTTCTTAATTTTGATCTAGAGGAAATTTATATGTATTGTGCGGTGAATTGCATTGAAAATCCTTATATTGCCAAGTATATAAAGAAAAGAAAACAAATAGAGGATGAAGAGAATACTAATGAAAGGGAGGAGGCTTCCCAATATCCTTCTATTATTTCTTATGATGAATCAGGTAATGAGGAAGAGCCTTCTATACAACCAATCTCATTAATAAGGAGCTCCAAAAAGAGGATTGAACCCACACATGATGTGAAGAAGAAAAAGCAAAGATGGAGAAGCAAAGGTAGAAAGGCATCTCTCCCAAATGATGTTGCTCCTATTACTCATTGTGATGATGATAATTGCTATACTATTGGTGCCATCCATACTATTAATGATGAGAGTGATTATGCTTATGATATGAAAAGTCCCAAGCTTGGGGATGCTACGTTTAATGAAGATGATATTTTTAGTCTCCCAAGTTTTGATATGCAAATTTATAATGATCATAGCATGCCTCCTACTTATGATGATTATATTGATGAAAGTGGGTTTGGAAGAGTGTCAACTTTAGGAAGTAATGATCACACTATTTTGGAGGATGTTGAATCTTATTTTGACAATTATGGAAGTGGATTTGGAGAGGTCATGACTTTATTTAGTAATGATTCCACTATCTTGGAAGAGGTTTCAATCGATTATGATGAGAACAAAGTTGCTGCTTATGATGATTATTGTGATGACACTTATGCTATAAAAAGTAGTGATGATTATATTTATAAAACTTGTCATGATTATGATTACCCTTTTTCTGAATATTACTCTTTTAATGTGGAAACAATTTATAGTATTCGAGTTTCTTATGATACTCCCACTATTCCGAATGAGAAGAATTTTGCTTAAGCGGAGAGTAGTAAAATTCCTATGCAAGTAGATCATGAAAAGAATGCTTTAGGTGCTGGTTATATTGTTGAATTCATTCATGATGCTACTGAAAATTATTATGAGGGAGGAACATATGCTTGTAGAAATTGCAATAATATCAAGTTTCCTCTCTATGTGCTTAAAGTTTTGAAGTTATGCTTGTTTTGCCTTCCTATGCTAGTTGATTCTTATTCCCATAAGTTGTTTGCTCACAAAATCCCTATGCATAGGAAGTGGGTTAGACTTAAATGCGCTAGTCATATTCTTCATAATGCTTTCTTTATGTTTCAATTCTTATCCTTTATATGAGCATCATTGAAATCATCTTGCCTAGCTAGGGGTGTTAAACGTTAGCGCTTGTTGGGAGGCAACCCAACTTATTTTTGTTCCTTGATTTTTCCTCCTGTTTAGAAATAAATAATTTATCTATCCTCTGTTATTATTGAGTTTTTATGTTTTAATTAGTGTTTATGCCAAGTAGAACCGTTGGGAAGACTTGGGGAAAGTCTTGTTGATCTTGCTGTAAAAAACAGAAACTTTAGCGCCCACGAGAGTTGCTGCCATTTTTTATTGGAGAGTGCTATTTAGTTAATTATTTTTGCAGATCATTAATAGATAAATTACTCACGTCCATCAATTTATTTTAGAATTTTTGGGGTTTCAGAAGTTTGCGTTAGTTACATATTACTTCAGATTGTTCTGTTTTTGACAGATTCTGTTTTTCATGTGTTGTTTGCTTATTTTGATGAATCTATGGCTAGTAAAAGAGTTTATAAACCATATAGAAGTTGTAATACATTATGTTTAACACTAATATAAATAAAGAATGAGTTCATTATAGTACCTTGAAGTGGTGTTTTGTTTTCTTTCGCTAACGGAGCTTACGAGTTTTCTGTTAAGTTTTGTGTTGTGAAGTTTTCAAGTTTTGGTTAAAGATTCGATGGACTATGGAATAAGGAGTGGCAAGAGCCTAAGCTTGGGGATGACCAAGGCACCCCAAGGTAATATTCAAGGACAACCAAGAGCCTAAGCTTGCGAATGCCCCGGAAGACATCCCCTCTTTCGTCTTCGTTCATCGGTAACTTTACTAGGAGCTATATTTTTATTCACCACATGATATGTGTTTTGCTTGGAGCATCATTTTATTTTCTTTTGTTTTGCTTGCTGTTTGAATAATATACCAAGATCTGAAATTCTTAAATGTTAGAGAGTCTTCATATAGTTGCATAATTACTCGACTACTCATTGATCTTCACTTATATCTTTCAGAGTAGTTTGTTGTTGCTCTAGTGCTTCACTTATAGCTTTTTAGAGCACGGTGGTGGTTTTATTTTATAGAAATAGATGAAATCTCATGGTTCACTTATATTATTTTGAGAGTCTTTAGAACAGCATGGTAGTTTGCTTTGGTTATGAAACTAGTCCTAATATGATGGGCACCCAAGAGGGATATAATATAAAAAAATCATATAAAGTGCATTGAATACTATGAGAAGTTTGATACTTGATGATTGTTTTGAGATATGAGGATGGTAATATTAGAGTCATGCTAGTTGAGTAGTTGTGAATTTGAGAAATACTCGTGTTAAAGTTTCTGATTCCCGTAGCATGCACGTATGGTGAGCCGTTATGTGACGAAATCGGAGCATGATTTATTTATTGATTGTCTTCCTTATGAGTGGCGGTCGGGGACGAGCGATGGTCTTTTCCTACCAATCTATCCCCCTAGGAGCATGCGAGTAATACTTTGTTTTGATAACTGAGGGAGTCCTGGATTAGGGGGTGTTCGGATAGCCGGACTATACCTTCAGCCGGACTCCCGGACCATGAAGATACAAGATTGAAGACTTCGTCCCGTGTCCGGATGGGACTTTCCTTGGCGTGGAAGGCAAGCTTGGCGATGCGGATATTCAAGATCTCCTACCATTGTAACCGACTTTGTGTAACCCTAACCCTCTCCGGTGTCTATATAAACCGGAGGGTTTTAGTCCGTAGGACAACTTCATCATACAACAATCATACCATAGGCTAGCTTCTAGGGTTTAGCCTCCTTGATCTCGTGGTAGATCTACTCTTGTACTACCCATATCATCAATATTAATCAAGCAGGACGTAGGGTTTTACCTCCATCAAGAGGGCCCGAACCTGGGTAAAACATCGTGTTCCTTGCCTCCTGTTACCATCCGGCCTAGACGCACAGTTCGGGACCCCCTACCCGAGATCCGCCGGTTTTGACACCGACATTGGTGCTTTCATTGAGAGTTCCTCTGTGTCGTCGCCTTTAGGCCCGATGGCTCCTTCGATCATCAACAACGATGCAGTCCAGGGTGAGACTTTTCTCCCCGGACAGATCTTCGTCTTCGGCGGCTTCGCACTGCGGGCCAATTCGCTTGGCCACCTTGAGCAGATCGAAAGCTACGCCCCTGGCCATCAGGTCAGGTTTGGAAGCCTAAACTACACGGCTGACATCCGCGGGGACTTGATCTTCGACGGATTCGAGCCACAGCCAAGCGCGCCGCACTGTCTCGATGGGCATGATATAGCTCTGCCGCCGAACAGCGCTTTGGAGGCCGCACACGCACCGGTTCCGACCATTGATTCGGAGCCTACTGCGCCGATCGAGGATCAGCGGTTGGACGCTGCCTCAGGGGCTGCGATCTCAGAGGCGATCGAGCCGAACTCCAGCCCCGCACCCCGCATGGCCCGTGACTCCGAGGAGCCGGATTCCTCTCCGAACTCCGAGCCCCCCGCGCCCCTGCCGATCGAATCCGATTGGGCGCCGATAATGGAGTTCACTGCCGCGGACATCTTTCAGCACTCGCCCTTCGGCGACATCCTGAATTCCCTAAAGTCTCTCTCTTTATCAGGAGAGCCCTGGCCGGACTACGGTCAGCAAGGTTGGGATACGGACGATGAAGAAATTCAAAACCCACCCACCACCCACTTCGTAGCCACTGTCGACGACTTAACCGACATGCTTGACTTCGACTCCGAAGACATCGACGGCATGGACGACGATGCAGGAGACGAACAAGAACCAGCACCTGTAGGGCGCTGGAAGGCCACCTCGTCATATGACATATATATGGTGGACACTCCAAAGGATGGAGATGGCGATGAAACAGCGGGGGACGATACCTCTAAGAAACAGCCCAAGCGCCGGCGTCAGCGGCGCCGCTCTAAATCCCGCCAAAGCAAAAACGGTGATTCCGGCACGGGAGATAATACTACTCCGGATAGCGCCGAAGAACACCCCCTCCAGCAAGATTCAGCACAGGAGGACAGAGAAGCCAGCCCTCACGAGAGGGCGGCGGACCAAGAGGTTGAGGACGATAATTATACGCCTCCCTCCGAAGACGAGGCAAGCCTCGACGACGACGAGTTCGTCGTGCCAGAGGATCCCGCCGAACAAGAGCGTTTTAAACGCAGGCTTATGGCCACGGCAAGCAGCCTCAAGAAAAAGCAGCAACAACTTAGAGCTGATCAGGATTTGCTAGCTGACAGATGGACTGAAGTCCTTGCGGCCAAAGAGTATGAACTCGAACGCCCCTCCAAGAGTTACCCAAAGCGCAGGCTGCTACCCCGACTAGAGGAGGAAGCACCTACATCACCAGCGCATGACATGGCCGACCGGCCACCTCGTGGCCGCGACAGAGAGGCCTCTTGGCCCTCCACTCAAGCCATGCCCCGACGCCGCGTCAAGCATACTAAGGCACGGGAAAATGCGCCCGACCTGCGACATACTGGAGGACAAGGCAAGGCAAACAAGATCGATCTACGGATCGCGCAGGCGCCCCACGGCACGTGACGGTGATCGTCACTCCGGATGCAATAAATCCGGCCGGGCCGAACTCAACAGACAAAGCTCCTTCGAGCTGCGTCGTGATATAGCCCAATACAGAGGCGCCGCACACCCACTATGCTTCACAGATGAAGTAATGGATCATAAAATCCCTGAGGGCTTCAAACCCGTAAACATCGAATCGTACGATGGCACAACAGATCCTGCGGTATGGATCGAGGATTATCTCCTTCATATCCACATGGCCCGCGGTGATGATCTACACGCCATCAAATACCTCCCACTCAAACTTAAGGGACCGGCCCGGCATTGGCTCAACAGCTTGCCAGCAGACTCAATCGGTTCTTGGGAGGACCTGGAAGCCGCATTCCTTGACAACTTCCAGGGCACTTATGTGCGACCACCGGACGCCGATGACCTAAGCCACATAATTCAGCAGCCAGAGGAATCGGCCAGGCAATTCTGGACACGGTTCCTAACAAAGAAAAACCAGATAGTCGACTGTCCGGACGCAGAGGCCTTAGCGGCCTTCAAGCATAATATCCGTGACGAGTGGCTTGCCCGGCACCTGGGACAGGAAAAGCCGAAATCTATGGCAGCCCTCACGACACTCATGACCCGCTTTTGCGCGGGAGAAGACAGCTGGCTAGCTCGCAGCAACAACTTAACCAAGAACCCTGGTAATTCGAATACCAAGGACAAAAGTGACAGGTCGCGTCGGAACAAACAAAAGCGCCGCGTTAACAGCGACAGCAACGAGGATACGGCAGTTAATGCCGGATTCCGAGGCTACAAATCCGGTCAACGGAAAAAGCCATTCAAAAGAAATACTCAGGGCCCGTCCAGTTTGGACCGAATACTCGACCGCTTGTGCCAGATACATGGCACCCCCGAAAAGCCAGCCAATCACACCAACAGGGATTGTTGGGTGTTCAAGCAGGCAGGCAAGTTAAGAGCCGAAAACAAAGACAAGGGGCTGCATAGCGACGACGAGGAGGAGCCCAGGCCGCCGAACAACAGTGGACAGAAGGGATTTCCCCCGCAAGTGCGGACGGTGAACATGATATACGCAACCCACATCCCCAAGAGGGAGCGGAAGCGTGCATTACGGGACGTATATGCGATGGAGCCAGTCGCCCCAAAGTTCAACCCATGGTCCTCCTGCCCGATCACCTTTGATCGAAGGGACCACCCCACTAGCATCCGTCACGGCGGCTTCGCCGCACTGGTTCTAGACCCAATCATTGACGGATTTCATCTCACAAGAGTCCTCATGGACGGCGGCAGCAGCCTGAACCTGCTTTACCAGGATACAGTGCGAAAAATGGGCATAGATCCCTCGAGGATCAAGCCCACCAAAACGACCTTTAAAGGCGTCATACCAGGTGTAGAAGCCAATTGTACAGGCTCAGTCACACTGGAAGTGGTCTTCGGATCTCCGGATAACTTCCGAAGTGAGGAGTTAATCTTCGACATAGTCTCGTTCCGTAGTGGCTATCACGCACTGCTCGGGCGAACCGCATTCGCAAAATTCAACGCGGTACCGCACTATGCATACCTCAAGCTCAAGATGCCAGTCCCTAGAGGAGTAATCACGGTCAATGGGAACACTGAACGCTCCCTTCGAACGGAGGATCACACGGCAGCGCTCGCAACAGAAGTACAAAGCAGCCTCTCTAGGCAGTTCTCCAGTTCGGCCTTCAAAAAGCCGGACACTGTCAAGCGCGCCCGGAGTACCCTACAACAAGACCGCCTGGCACGTTCTGAGCTAGCGTAGCAATGCGGTCCCAACCCTAGCCCTCGCGATATAGCGAAACCAGCACTTCGCGTACATAACTACGCTCTTGAAATACCATGGGCATAGGGGAAGGGGCACTATCACGGCACGCCTGAAAAACGGCTTAAACCGCACCAGGGGCTGCCGGATTCCTTTTTTCTCTTACTCTCAGGACTCTATACTTCGGATGACCCGTTCGGCAATTCAACTGCCGCACAAACGATGCAAGATCCAGGAAAGCAGACAAGCCACGCCGCATTATGGAACTCCCAGGTGGTCTCTATTGCGAGCAGTATACCTGTTTTTTAATACAATTCCGCGGCCTGCCCCTGGCCAGGACATGTTAAATAGTCCAATTTCTTTTGCTTATCGCACTATTTGTATCGTTCCGCTTTCATAGCAGCCTTTCTATAAACAATGCATAGCTTTTTGTCTATTTTTTGCATTATCCTCTTTTTATATATATGTTTATTAATAACATGTCGCATCCGTACACTGTGGTACGGCAAAATACGCCAGGGGCTTCAGTACCCATCTATATGGCGTGAGAAGTCCGTACACTTTCACAAGTGCGGCACCCCGAACTTATAGCACTATATGCATCGGCTCCGAATCATGATTTGGGTCAATGGTTGGGTTTGCCCGGCTCCTATGTTTTGGTGCCTTACGTTCCGCTATATCGGCTAAGGTAGCACTAGGAGAACTACTGCGATTGTGCCCCAGTTGAGCTGGGCTGAGCACCTCAGTAGAGAAAGCTAAAACCGACTGTCATGATGAAGCGAGAGACCGGTCGCTGTTCGAGAGGTTTTTCGAGTCCTTAAAGACTTATGCCGCTTCGAGCGAGGAACCGGCTTTGTCCGGCCAAGGCGTGGATAGCGCCCCGAACTCGGTCTTCCGAATACTAGGGGCTTCGCCGAAATTTAAAATTATAGAGTTCTATGGCTAAGTGAGAGTGTTCAAGCATTATAGTCCGATTGCCTTGTTCGTTGTGCTGAGCGCCTCCCTCGACGGACCCAATCATGGGAAAAAGAGCGCTCAGGTTTATCCCGAACACCCCAGCACTAGTGGCATGGGGGCAGAAGCCGACGACTGGCCATCTCTCAATTTTTTGATAAACGGCCGCACAGAAAGTAATATTTTAAATTCAACAAGCATTGCTTAGCGCATATGAACAAGTTTTCAGCGCACAGGATAACACGAGCGAGTTCATTCAAAAATTACATCCTTGGTACATTCATCCGCCATAAGGCGGGCACCAGCCAGAACATCCTTGTAATAGTTCTCGGGCTTGCGATGCTCCTTCCCCGGCGGCGGCCCGTCCCTCACAAGCTTCTCACCGTCCAGCTTACCCCAGTGCACCTTTGCACGGGCAAGGGCCCTACGGGCACCTTCGATGCAGACGGAGCGCTTGATGACCTCGAGCCTTGGACAAGCCTCCACCAGCCGCCGCACCAGTCCGAAGTAGCTCCCAGGCAGGGCCTCTCCAGGCCACAGCCGAACTATGAAGCCCTTCAGGGCTTGTTCGGCCGCCTTGTGGAGCTCGACCAGCTGCTTCAGCTGGTCGCTCAAGGGCACAGGGTGTCCGGCCTCAGCGTACTGAGACCAGAACACCTTCTCCGTCGAGCTGCCTTCCTCGGCTCGGTAGAATGCGGCGGCATCGGATACGCTGCGGGGAAGATCTGCGAATGCCCCTGGAGAGCTCCGGATTCGGGTAAGTAACAAGTAGTTTACTTTTATATGTCTGCTTTGCATAGAGAATGCCTTACCCGCCGCTATCTTTTTCACCGCATCCAATTCCTGGAGGGCCTTCTGGGCTTCGGCCTTGGCAGATTTGGCAGTTTTAAGGGCCGCAGCAAGCTCGGACGCTCGCGTCTTCGAGTCGAGCTCCAAACTCTCATGTTTTTCCATGAGAGCCTGAAGCTCTTGCTGCACCTCGCCGACCTGCGCCTCAAATTTCTCCCGCTCGGTGCGCTCCGTGGCCGCTTTCTTCTCGGCCTCGGACAGCGCCTGCTTGAGGGTCGCCACCTCAGTTGTGGCCCCTACAATAAGCAGTGTACTCCTGTCATTTTTTGCAATTGCGTCTTCTTATAGGCATTTTTTCTATAAGGTATCTCTTACCTTCTTTCTCCTCGAGCTGCCGTTTGGCAAGGCCGAGCTCTTGCTCGGTCCGCTCGAGGCCCTGCTTCAGGGCACCCACCTCCGCAGTCAGTGCGGCGGTGGCCAGCAGCGAAGCCTGCATACGTATATTGACTCCTTTTTAGTTAGACTCCTGCGATATTTAATAGATCCTCTATTCGGCTTTTCTTTCCGAACGCCAAACAGAGCATCAGGGGCTACTGTCTATGCGGTAATATTTTTACATATTTTTTACTTACCTCGAAGCCTGTTAGAAGGCTAGCACAAGCTTCAGTCAGTCCGCTTTTGGCGGACCGAACCTTCTGGACCACCGTACTCATGATGGTACGGTGCTCCTCGTCGATGGAGGCGCCCTTAAGCACCTCCAGCAGATTGTCCGGCGCCTCCGGTTGGACGGAGGACGCCGGCTCAATAGGCTTGCTCCTCTTGGCAGGAGTTCGCCTGCCGCGGTCCGGAACCGTTGATGATTCCGGCGCGGTGTCCGGCTTAAAGCCGGACTTGGAGCCCTGGGGGGTCTGGTCCCCTTTACTCATGGAGTCCGGGAGGTCGCCTCGCGGCTCCTCCTGGACCACCTCCTCTTGCCCCGGAGCTTGTCGCGACGCCACTTCGGCGTCATCCGCAGCACAGGGGGAGGCAGCGGGCGGAACTGAATTCACGTCCGATGAATCCAGGGAGCCGCTCGACGACTCGTCGAGCCCGTCCTTGGGCGGGCTGCATGATTACATTCGACATTAGGGAAAGCTGTGCAACAAAAGGAATATCATGAGTTACTCTGGTATCCGAACACTTACGATTTCGCCGGACGCTTGGCCCTGTCCGGCCACTCCTCTTCGTCCTCGTCGGCGTCGGGGGCGTAGTCCGGCGGAGGGGTTTTCCTCTTCTTGGACCCTTCGGCCTCCCCTACTGGGGCGGCCTTCCTCTTCTTTCCTCCCCCGCTGGAGGGGGAGAGGTCTCTTCTTCCTCCTCCTCGTCTTCACGGGAGGAGTGCGTCTCGGACTCGTCGGACGACGAGTCCGACACCACCATATGCCGGGAACTCTTTCGAGTCCCCGTGGCCTTCTTCTTCTTGGCCTTCTTCTCCGGCACCACATAAGGTGCCGGAACCAGCAGCTTCACTAGGAGAGCAGGGGCTGGGTCTTCGGGCAAGGGAGCCGGACAGTTAATCAGTCCGGACTTCGCCCGCCAATCCTGTCAAAGGTGAGGGAGTTTAGATCCCGCATAGAGTCAAACTATGAAGAAAACTTAACATCCTGTAAAAGATGAAAATATTTTACCTCGCCAGCAGGACGCTGCGAGCTGAATCCGCGGTCTTCGGAGGCGGATGTGGGAGCCTCGGCGCCTTTGGTTAGCCCCCTCCAGACATCTTCGTACGTCGTGTCGAAGAGCCTGCTCAGAGTTCGGTGCTGCGCCGGGTTGAACTCCCACAAATTGAAGTCCCGTTCTTGACACGGAAGGATCCGGCGGACGAGCATGACCTGGACTACGTTGACAAGCTTGAGCTGCTTGTTCACCAGGGACTGGATGCATTTTTGCAGTCCGGTCACCTCTTCTTCGTCGCCCCACGACAAGCCCGTCTCCTTCCAGGACGTGAGCCGCGTAGGGGGTCCGGATCGGAATTCAGGGGCTGCGATCCACTTCGGATCGCGTGGCTCGGTGATGTAAAACCACCCTGACTGCCACCCCTTCAAGGTCTCCACAAAGGAGCCCTCGAGCCATAGGACGTTGGCTATTTTGCCCGCCATGGCACCTCCGCACTCCGCCTGGTTGCCGCGCACCACCTTTGGCTTGACGTTGAAGGTCTTGAGCCAGAGGCCGAAATGGGGGCGGATGCAGAGGAAAGCCTCGCACACGACGATAAACGCCGAGATATTGAGGATGAAGTTCGGGGCCAGATCGTGGAAATCTAGGCCATAGTAGAACATGAGCCCGCGGACAAATGGGTGGAGAGGAAAACCCAGTCCGCGGAGGAAGTGGGGAAGAAATACTACCCTCTCATGGGGCCTTGGGGTGGGGAGAAGCTGCCCCTCCTCAGGAAGCCGGTGCGCGATGTCTTTGGACAGGTATCCGGCCTTCCTTAGCTTTTGACATGGCCCTCCGTGACGGAGGAGACCATCCACTTGCCTCCCGCTCCGGACATTGTTGGAGAAGGTTGAGGTAGGAAGTGCGGGCTTGGGCGCTGGAGCTCGGGTGCGCAGAAGATGGATAGGCAAAGGAGGAAGAAGGCGTAGGTAAAAAGGTGGATCCTTATCCCCTTATATGGGCGGATGCGACTATGCGTCCCCACCAGCCTAGTAAAACTCGCTTGCCTCCCAAGCGCCGTGATAAATGGCGCGGTTGGGTTACCCACGTCCGTATTGATGAGAATCCCGTAAATGGGGGACACGATCTCTGCTTTGACAAGACGTGCCAAGGAAACCGCCTCGCAAAACACGCTGAGGTGGAAAAGTGAAAACGATTCGAATAAAGGCTTGGCCGTAGTGTGATGTCACGCTGCGGAATACGTCAGCAGATTAGATTTGTGTTAATATTATTCTCTCTGTGGCAATACGTGGAAACTTATTTTGCAGAGCCGGACACTACTCTTGGTGTTTACAAACTTTTATGAAGAATTTGGAGGAGGAACCCGCCTTGCAATGCCGAAGACAATCTACGCGCCGGACTCGTCGTCATTGAAGCCTGGTTCAGGGGCTACTGAGGGAGTCCTGGATTAGGGGGTGTTCGGGTAGCCGGACTATACCTTCAGCCGGACTCCAGGACTATGAAGATACAAGATTGAAGACTTCGTCCCGTGTCCGGATGGGACTTTCCTTGGCGTGGAAGGCAAGCTTGGCGATGCGGATATTCAAGATCTCCTACCATTGTAACCGACTTTGTGTAACCCTAACCCTCTCCGGTGTCTATATAAACCGGAGGGTTTTAGTCCGTAGGACAACTTCATCATACAACAATCATACCATAGGCTAGCTTCTAGGGTTTAGCCTCCTTGATCTCGTGGTAGATCTACTCTTGTACTACCCATATCATCAATATTAATCAAGCAGGACGTAGGGTTTTACCTCCATCAAGAGGGCCCGAACCTGGGTAAAACATCGTGTTCCTTACCTCCTGTTACCATCCGGCCTAGACACACAGTTCGGGACCCCCTACCCGAGATCCGCCGGTTTTGACACCGACAATAACTAATAGTTTTTTGCAATAAGTATGTGAGTTCTTTATGACTAATGTTGAGTCCATGGATTATACGCACTCTCACCCTTCCACTATTGCTAGCCTCTCTAATACCGCGCACTTTTCGCCGGTATCATACACCCACCATATACCTTCCTCAAAACAGCCACCATACCTACCTATCATGGCATTTCCATAGCCATTCCGAGATATATTGCCATGCAACTTTCCATCGTTCCGTTTACTATGACACGCTCCATCATTGTCATATTGCTTTGCATGATCATGTAGTTGACATTGTATTTGTGGCAAAGCCACCGTTCATAATTATTTCATACAGGTCACTCTTGATTCATTGCATATCCCGGTACACCGCCGGAGGCATTCACATAGAGTCATATTTTGTTCTAAGTATTGAGTTGTAATTGTTGAGTTGTAAGTAAATAAAAGTGTGATGACCATCATTTTTAGAGTATTGTCCCAAGTAAAAAAAGAGAGAGAGAGGCCATAAAAAAGAGAAAAGGCCTAAAAATGAGAGAAAAAGAGAGAAGGGACAATGCTACTATCCTTTTACCACACTTGTGCTTCAAAGTAGCACCATGATCTTCATGATAGAGAGTCTCCTATGATATCACTTTCATATAGTAGTGGGAATTTTTCACTATAGAACTTGGCTTGTATATTCCAATGATGGGTTTCCTCAAAATGCCCTAGGTCTTCGTGATCAAGCGAGTTGGATGCACACCCACTTAGTTCCCTTTGTTGAGCTTTCATATACTTATAGCTCTAGTGCATCTGTTGCATGGCAATCCCTACTCGCTCATATTGATATCTGTAAATGGGCATCTCCATAGCCCGTTGATACGCCTAGTTGATGTGAGACTATCTTCTCCTTTTTTTGTCTTCTCCACAACCACCATTCTATTCCACATATAGTGCTATGTCCATGGCTCACGCTCATGTATTGCGTGAAGATTGAAAAAGTTTGAGAACACCAAAAGTATGAAACAATTGCTTGGCTTGTCATCGGGGTTGTGCATGATTTAAATACTCTGTGTGGTGAAGATGGAGCATAGCCAGACTATATGATTTTGTAGGGATAGCTTTCTTTGGCCATGTTATTTTGATAGGACATGATTGCTTTGTTAGTATGCTTGAAGTATTATTGTTTTTATGTCAATATTAAACTTTTGTCTTGAATCTTATGGATCTAAATATTCTTGCCACAATAAAGAGAATTACATGGATAAATATGTTAGGTAGCATTCCACATCAAAAATTCTGTTTTTTTTTATATTTACCTACTCGAGGACGAGCAGGAATTAAGCTTGGGGATGCTGATACGTCTCCAATGTATCTATAATTTCTGATTGTTCCATGCTATTATATTATCAACCTTGGATGTTTTATATTCATTAATATGCTATTTTATATGATTTTTGGGACTAACCTATTAACCTAGAGCCCAGTGCTAGTTTCTGCTTTTTCCTTGTTTTTAAGTATTGCAGAAAAGGAAAATCAAACGGAGTCCAATTGACCTGAAACTTCACGGAACTTATTTTTGGACCAGAAGAAGCCCATGGAGTATCGGAGATGGACCAGAAGAGTCCTGGGCTGCCCACGAGGGTGGGGGGCGCCCACCCCCCTGGGCGCGCCCCCTGCCTCGTGGACAGCCTGGAGATCCACCAACGTACTTCTTCCTCCTATATATACCCATATACCATCAAAACTTCGGGGAGCACAATAGATCGGGAGCTCCACCGCCAGAAGCCTCCGTAGCCACTGAAAACCAATCTAGACCCGTTCCGGCACCCTGCCGGAGGGGGAATCCCTCTCCGGTGGCCATCTTCATCATTCCGGCGCTCTCCATGATGAGGACGGAGTAGTCCACCCTCGGGGCTGAGGGTATGTACTAGTAGCTATGTGTTTGATCTCTCTCTCGTGTTCTTGAGGTGGTACGATCTTGATGTATCGCGAGCTTTGCTATTATAGTTGGATCTTATGATGTTTCTCCCCCTCTACTCTCTTGTGATGAATTGAGTTTTCCCTTTGAAGTTATCTTATCGGATTGAGTCTTTAAGGATTTGAGAACACTTGACGTATGTCTTGCACGTGCTTATCTGTGGTGACAATGGGATATCATGTGATCCACTTGATGTATGTTTTGGTGATCAACTTGCGAGTTCCGTGACCTCGTGAACTTATGCATAGGGGTTGGCACACGTTTCCGTCTTGACTCTCCGGTAGAAACTTTGGGGCACTCTTTGAAGTTCTTTGTGTTGGTTGAATAGATGAATTTGAGATTGTGTGATGCATATCGTATAATCATACCCACGAATACTTGAGGTGACATTGGAGTATCTAGGTGACTTTAGGGTTTTGGTTGATTTGTGTCTTAAGGTGTTATTCTAGTACGAACTCTATGATAGATTGAACGGAAAGAATAGCTTCATGTTATTTTACTATGGACTCTTGAATAGATCGATCAGAAAGGATAACTTTGAGGTGGTTTCGTACCCTACAATAATCTCTTCGTTTGTTCTCTGCTATTAGTGACTTTGGAGTGACTCTTTGTTGCATGTTGAGGGATAGTTATATGATCCAATTATGTTATTATTGTTGAGGGAACTTGCACTAGTGAAAGTATGAACCCTAGGCCTTGTTTCAACGCATTGTAATACCGTTTGTGATCACTTTTACCACTTGTTACCTTGCTGTTTTTATATTTTCAGATTACAAAAACCATTATCTACTATCCATATTGCACTTGTATCACCATCTCTTCGCTGAACTAGTGCACCTATACAATTTACCATTGTATTGGGTGTGTTGGGGACACAAGAGACTCTTTGTTATTTGGTTGCAGGGTTGCTTGAGAGAGACCATCTTCATCCTACGCCTCCCATAGATTGATAAATCTTAGGCCATCCACTTGAGGGAAATTTGCTATTGTCCTACAAACCTCTGCACTTGGAGGCCCAACAACGTCTACAAGAAGAAGGTTGTGTAGTAGACATCACTTTGCTGCAGTCTTCAAATTTGCTATTTACAAGTGTTCTTGCCATTTCAATAATGCCCTCTTCAGTCAGACGCGGAGAGCTATGGTGTAAGGGATCGTCTGTTCCTTCAGTATAAGTATACATCAAGCCAGATCGGCGGCTTAAGGGTATGATCCACCATGTGACCCAGCAGCGGATTAAATCGACTCCAGTTAAACCGTTTCCCAGCAAGGCTTGGACTTTTCTGATTGTAGGGACGAGTTTCTTGCGCTCGGCGATGGTAAGTTTCTCAGGGAGTTGATAACTTGAGTCAAGCCGTTCAGCACGATAACCCGACAATGGATTTTCATCAGACGCCGAGGTATCCTTATAGTAGAACCATGTTTGATTCCAGTCCTTGGGGTGACTCGGTAGAGCTGCTTGAGGGAAGATGGCGTCTCTTCTGCGTTGAATTGAAATTCCACCAAGTTCCAAGCTGGGCCCGTTTGTGAACTCATTTTGCTGGTTCAGATAGAAGTATTCCCTGAAAAGCTCAACACTAGGCTCTTCTTGAAGGTATACCTCACAAAAAATTTGAAAGTTACAGATGTTTGACACGGAGTTGGGTCCAATGTCTTGCGGATGGAGTTTGAAGAAGTGCAGAACATCCCTAAAGAACTTCGAGCCGGGCGGCGAGAAGCCCCGGTTCATATGATCAGTGAATACAATGACTTCACAGTCCTTTGGCTGAGGTCTCTTTTCGCCCGGGTCAGGAGCACGGTAATGCATGACACTTTTCTCTGGCAAATATCCAACGGTGACAAAATCTTTTAAAGTACTCTCAGTGATGATGGAGGGAACCCAGTTACATGTAGTAACTGTCTTTGACGGCATGGTGAAAGGACAACCTAAAGGAAGGAAATAATTTGCCAGCTCAAATTAGTTGGTGAGATCACAAGTTAACAATTGTAGTGCATGTTCAGAATGGCGGCTTAAGCGAGGGCTAATGATATATGAAGTAACGATAAGCCAGCAAAGAAAGCCGCCATGACTAAGATATTCAAGGTCTACCAAGAGTGAAATTTGCTAAGTGTTGGGGCAAAATAGGTTCCACAGATTAAAGCTATAATTTCGGATCTGCAGTTGTTTAGAAAAAGGAAATAAATTCTAAATTTACAGAGGTGGCAGAAAAAAAGTGGAGGTGCCCCAGAAGAGATCTATCGCAATGAGGATATGTTCTAAATATCAAAGGCGGGTGCTAAGACTGCTACCGCACATGACCTACCTTATTTTTGGATCAAAGCTACACGATCTAGCAAGAAGAAGGAGGAGGAGTGATGAACATCGACGAACACCGAAAGCCTAAAAAAACAGATCCATGAAAAGGAAAAGGGGAGACTTACTAATGCTAGTTGACAGTGGAGGAGTGCCTTGGCGTTTCTGGACTGTTCAGGGCGATGCAGCGTCCGGAGTTGATGAAGGGGACGGAGGTCGACGGTGGCGGAGCTCGTAAGGGCTGGTGCGTCACGAGGAAGAAGAAGACGAGAAGGAGAAGAGAGGAGAATGCGGAAGGGGTGGTCTGACCCTATTTATAAGGAAAAGAGTAACATGCAGGCACGAAAAACTAGGAGGCCAAATGATGATTATCCAGGTAATTAAACGCCTCGAGTTTCGGAAGGTCATTAAGGTTAAAAGATCCGTTAAAAGATGATGTCGTGGCGAGTTTTCGAAATTTTCGGAGATGACATCATGGCGGGTTACAATGTTTTACTAGCAGAGGAAGAAGGATTTTTTTTCTAAGTGTTGAAGATTGACCTGAACAAGTTCAAATCAACCTGGGGCCTAATATTGGGGATATGACTATCAGGTATGACCCGCCCAGGAGGGGCTAGGTCAACCACAATGACGGTTCATCCTAGAAGCCCAAGAGAGTATACCAGACGAGGTTCATAGATAGGCTGGTAAGAGGCCCAAGCCCAGAGACGGCTTAAGGCCCGTAAGTGTAAACCGCCATGTATGAGTAGACTTGTAATATAAGGCATGTAAGATACGTCAGCGAGCCAGACATGTTGTATGAGCCGGCCGGGACTCTGTGAGCCGCAGGGCGTCAACCCGTGTATATAAGGGGACGACCCGGCAACGGCTTAGGACAAGAAACATCAAATCGAGAGCCAGGCCAAGCGTGTTTGCTCCCTGGTAATTGAAACCCTAGCAATACCACCTCAACTAGAGTAGGCCTTTACCTTCACCGCAAGGGGCCGAACCAGTATAAACTCTCTGTGTCCCTTGTCTCGTTTAACCCCTTTAAGCTAACCTCATCGCAATGGTTCCACAACTAAGTCCTTCCATGAGGACATCTACCGTGACACTTCCACGACATGCGGCTTTCGACTACAGACTGGACCAACTCTCTTTTTTCTCTCATTGCAACGCCGGAGACCATCGCTAGGTGTCAAGGTTCCAAAAAATCCGATGATGACCCGACTAGTCCTTGGCATGAATCACCCAGGTAAGCTGTGTGGCCCAAAGTTTATGCATTTGTCGCATGCTCCAAAGCAATAAAGCCACACGAAGCTTGAAGGTTGGACTAAGGGCATCTCCCATGCCATGCCTTTAAATGGCCGCAAACGTCTGGGCCGGTGCGTCCAGATCAGTTTTGCCATCCAACGCGGTGCCACAAACGTCTATTGGTCTCGTCCGCGTCCAAATCCCTGCAAACTAGATGCAAAGTTAGAAGAGGTTTGCGGGAGTATGGACCTCCACCACGTAGGACTATGACAACCCGACCCTCCCAACGCCCCAACCAGAGCAAATGCATTTTGCACTACGTCCCTCCCACTGGCTCTATATCTGATCCCTCACAGGCCAATGTCACCGCTCTACCACCCTGGCCGCCCGTCCAGGACTTGCTGGACCTCCGCCATTCCACCCGGGCACTAGACCCGCTTTGCCGATGCTGTCGCGCGCCCCTCATCGTGCCTCCACCATCCAGGTACCCACCGCCCCTGCGGCTACCATCCATGGCAGACAACACGTCTGATAAGTATTTTTGCAAATGGCATTGCCAAGTTGTTGACAATTTTTCTTGCTTTGGAGGGAGCACAATGGATTTGGAAGATGAGTACTCTACAATAACTTCATGGAGTTGTCCTCACTCGACGAGGAGGACGAATATGAATATGAAACGACAATAATACGGGCGGTCCTATCAGATGTGGAGCGTACGGAGGAGCATGTCTTGAATTTCAAGGGATCGATCAAGGGATATCCGTGTTGAACCTGAAGAGGGCACGTGGGCATTTGATGTTGGTGGGCGACTTCTTTGCCCCGGATGCCCTATTCGTTGATAATTTTCGCCGGCACTTTCGGATGCGGAGAAATGTTTTTGATATGATGGTATCCAGGCCTATGATGACTACTTGACCTTGAAGAAGAATGCCATCAGAAAAAATGGATTCTCCGGTTAACAGAATTGCATGTTTGCATTGAGGATGCTTGTCTGTAACACTATCGCGGATTCATAGAACGAGCACCTCTGAATGTTTGAAAGCACATGCGAAGTTGCCATGGTGAGGTTTGCTCCTGTGGAGGTTAAGGTGTTCGGGGGACAACACTTGAGAGAACCAACTATTGCAGACACCGAAAGACTCATGGCGATGCCGGAAACAAGAGGGTGACCAGGTAATGCTCGGATCCCTTGATCGAATGCACTTGAGATGGAAAACTGCCCATATGCTCTACAAGGACAATATTAGTGCTATGTTAAGAAGCTCACCATCATTCTTAAAGCGGTTGCATCACAGGACCTATGGATTTAGCACGCTTTCTTGGCATGCCTGAGTCTGACAATGACATCAACATGATGCATATGACTTCATTGTTTGTTAGGTTGACTGAAGGGTGGGCTTTCCGTGTAACTATACTGTCAATGGCAATGACTACAACATGAGTTACTATCTGATTTATGGTATCTATCCTCAATAGACGACCTTCGTCAAGACCATCTTTGAGTCGGTTGGTGAGAAAATAACTCACTTTGCCCAAAGACAAAAGGGGCTAGAAAAGGATATGGAGAAAGCACTCCAACCCGTTTTCCAGCTCTTCGAGAAGCTAAAAAATATGGGATCCTGAGATCTCATGTGAGGTGATGACAACTTGTGTCATCACGCACAACATTACTGCGGAGGATGACAATGAAGGAGCCGACGGAGATATGGATTTTGAGAACGTGAGTGACCCCATCCAACTTCTAGCTCAGAGTTTGTCCCATTGCATCAACAGATTTGACATGGAGCAACTTAAGAATAATCTGATTGAGCATCTATGTTAAAGAGGATTCAAGTTTGACTATTTTATGTAGAAACTTATTAATGTTTGAATTGTACTCCCTCCATATCATAATATACTTCATTTAGCAGTATTTTAAATTTAAACTATACTTTATTTTGAAGTATTGCGGACTTAAAAAGAAAAAGAACATATAGTACCGAGTCCGGGACGGTGTTGTTGACGTCTTGTGTTCAAGAAAGCGGACTTCAAACTAGCCGCTTACCACGACACGTGGCAGGACGAGAGAAAACGCAACGGACACGGGGGACGGATCACTCCCGGTTCCGGGTCCGCCTTCCTCTCCAATCCAGCTTTCGCCTCACGGCCTACAAAGAACCGGCCCCCGTCCTCCGTCTTCCCCTTTCCTACCTCCCCTCGCCGCGCCGCGCCAATCAAACCCTCGCCGCAAGTAAGAAATCGAGGGGCGAAATCCAAAACCCCGCCAGCCAGCCGCCCACCCACCCGGACCCGCGGCCATGGTGGTCTACACGCAGGAGCACGTCTACCGGCACCCGTGGGACCGCGTGACGGCGGCGGCGTGGCGCAAGTTCACGGACCCGGCCTCCCGCACGGCGCTCTCCCACGTCGCCGACGTGCACACCCTGCAGCGCCGCGTCGACACGGACGCCGGCCGCCTCCACGCCGCGCGCTCCATCACCGTCCGCTCCCCGCCGCTCCCCTTCATCCTGCGCCGCCTCCTCCCGGCCGCCGCCGCCTCCCCCTCGGGCGCCGCCATCTGCCACTGCGTCGAGACCTCGGTCGTCGACGCCCCGCGCCGCGCCATGGACGTCGTCGTCCGCAACGTCAGCCTCCGCGGGATCATCGAGGTCGAGGAGCGATCCACCTTCCGCCCCCACCCGGACCGCCCCGACGACTGGACGCAGTTCAGGCAGGAGACCACGATCCGGTGCCGCCCGCTCGCCAAGCTCGCCGCCGTCGCCGAGAAGGTCGAGACCCGCTGCGCCGAGAGGTTCCTGCAGAACAGCGCCAAGGGGAGGGAGGTCGTCGAGCGGATCTGCCGCTACCTCGAGGCCGAGGCCGCCGGTGCCGCGCCTTCCGCCGTCTGATCCGGCCTGGTTTGTGCCCCCTCTCTTGGTCGTTCTGGATCTGATCGAATCGAAGGTTTCGCTGGATCTGTGCTGCGGCTGAAGACCCAGGCCTCGCATCGAGGCCTTTTTTTGTTTGTTTTTTTAATTTCATTTTGTTTTTGTATATGAGCTGAATCCTGAATGGAATAAAGCTTGTGAGCATAGACTTCATTGCTGTGTTGTATGTGGAGAAATTTTAACCCTCTTTTGCGCATATTCTTGATGAGCTACATTCTGATCTGCAACTCTGAAACCGCTGCATCTTATTGCGCTAATTTGACAAATTGGGTTAAATGTTAACCCTGCTGTTGTCATGGGCTATCTGTGAAGGGGCTATTCTATTCTGTGACATGTTGGTTATTGAATATGGAAGATGAGTAACTATGCGATTTAACATAGATGTGTTTGTTTAGCTGATTAGTAGAAATCTATCTATGGCGCAATTGTGCTTATACCTTTGACTAATCTAGAACTTGTAGTATGCTAATGTCCCTAACAGCAAATAAGCCTGCAGCTCCTTGGATGCCTAGAAAGATTACGGCAGTGGTTGATTCATCTTCTGTTCTTGGCCCAATATAACTTGACTTGGATAGACCATGGACAGATTTCATGTCTGTTTTCATGGTTGGTAAGTAGTTATGTTGAATTAGTTTAGTTGATCTCCTTGAGTTCTCGCAATTAAGAATTAAGATAGCTTGGAGTTCTTTTAAATGCAGCCTGCCTTGAACAAAAAAATGTTGAGGCTGCTTACTAGCTTCTGTGAGAATGATCTTTGTGCTGCGGTTTTATTATGACGTGTTTCTTTACTCCTGAAAAAACCAATGTATTCTGTCCGCTGAATGCTTATAATTGGGCATTAGAGTGACCTGAATTTAGTTGCATAGTTTCCTGGAGGGATGAAAATATAATGTGTTGTGAGATGTTTGGATCTCAACAATAATAAGGATTACATTTAGCCATCCTTTTATACTCGTACATGTCTATATCCTTCCCAACTAGATGCAGCTTCTACTTTCTTGTGATGATCAATTGTTAGTTCCATTTGATCGGTTTCAATGATAGTTCAAATGATTTAATTCAACATCTTTGTTAGGGGCAATGTGGGTATGGGCAACCACTTAGCTCAGAAAACACCTAAACCAGGAATGCTCGGTATGCATTTTTGTCGGCGGAAAATTGTGCATTGAGCCAATCTAGTAGATTTGACTCTATTTTGGCCTGCCTATGAATTTGTTGCTTGGTTTTTAAACCTCATATTTAGCTTTCTTTGCTTGATTTGACTCCAACATTTATCTGTGCAGACAACATTCGCACATACGAACGCTTGATCTGAATTATGAACTGTGATGCCAACAGTTGCTAAGATCATTAGTTATTATGTATACCACTGGGTTTACCCACAGCAGCCTCATGTTTTAGTAAAAGATGATGTGATTTACTGCTGGTCACATATATCCTCGCTGGCGTAAATTCAGTGTCTTGCCTGACTGTCTGCATGGTAATAGTTCTCCTCTGTTTTATTGTGCTCCAATTTTGCCGAGACAGATCATCATGTTTCCGTACTGTGTTTTGAAATCTGTGGATTTAGTATGTTGCTGTCGCTCAGGAGAAATGCAGCTGCATATCTGTTTTATTTCTGATTTATAAAGATTTTGATATAGCTTCGTTCAGTTGAGCCATTCCTTTGTGCTTTCGATATAATCGGTTACGCCCCCAGAACCAACCTGACAGAAACATGTATGTATGCGACAGTTTTCATGGATATTTACCTGACTATTAGTAAGCCATAGATACTTAATTGATGAAATCGAACAAAGCATAACTTGTACATCTACTGAAATGCATCCGAAGTTCCTAGCAGTTAAAAAGCTCTTATTCCAAAAGGGATAATTTGGCAAGCGCGTTGTGTTTTTCTTGCCTCCTCTGATTCTTCCATACAAACTCAAGTGAAACATCACCGACCTCTTTTATTTCTCTGAGCTTTATACATTCTGGGCAATTCAAATTTATTACATAGGTTTGTATGCAGAAATTAAACAAGATTCAAACTCCATGCAGAGAGGTGAACCACAACCAGAATCACCGCCAAAATCAGAACAAGAAAGCATATGGCCTGGCCGGGGCACTTCCATCAGAACATCCAAATGTTGTGTGCACCAGTCCTTCAGATTCTCCAGTACTCAAACTCGGTCTCCTCGGCACCACTAAAGAAGCGAGAATGATAGTCCTCCGAGTCACAAGGCTCCACATTGAAAAACCAACAGTCAGACTCTTCACCATTGCTGCGATACCACCAATAACTATCCTGATGAGAATGACATCTACTAACAGGGCTGCCAGGCTCGAAATACTTGGAAGAATCATCGATGGAGTCATCATGGATGCCAGACCGAGGACACACCCAGTCATCAGTTGGCGCATATGGAGATACCTTCTTCATCTTGACACGGGCACACTTTGCTCGCATGCTGCTGTCCATGATTATGTTGCCGCAATAGCGTATGTCAAGGGACTCGTGGTGAGGGCAGCCGCCAAGGATGGCTGTCAACCCTTGGTTGTCGAGGCCACTGAGGAAAATCTTCAGGGACCGTAGCTCATGCATCCTTGCAATTGCCAAGGCTTCGCGGTTGTCGACAGGGTATAGATCCCGTCCCCAATTATACCATGAATATCCTCTATCATTGAAATGTTTGAAGTGCTTCAGCCGCGGCAACAACCTCAAAGACCCATGTGTCATATCTCTCACATTCACAAAGCTCGAACTCCTCCAATAGAGGGAATTTCTTTATTGCATCTGTCAATCCTTTGCTGGTTACATCACAACACTTGGTAAGATGAAGGCTCTTCAGTAAGGGTGCCCTGCAAGGGTAACACATGATCTTAGTGGCTTGTAACATGTGTTCTCTACCTGCTCAAAATCTCTCCTTTTGGTTATTCACGAAAGGAAGAAGCGAAACATTCAGACGATAAAAGAGAACATCTCATCACTGTTCCAGAATTTCATTTGTTTAAAGTTCGTTCTTAAGGAGTACTACAATCCTTGAGACACACCTTTCTTGTATGCAAGAGAGTTATATGTTGCAAATGTTTCTCATAATCACTACTGTAATTGCGATAAGATTAGCAATGTTCAATCTTTTTCTAGTTCTTATTTGAGGGGAAGCTGAATCCAATCTGTATACCAATTATTCCGATCTACATCAATTTACTTTGTTCAGCAGTTATGCCCCTAATTCTAACCCGCTACATCCATAAAACCGGAGAAACGTTTTTGTCATTAGACAATGTCAAAAGCACAGTTCAAGTTTTTTTTTTGTTCCTTCTATTTGGCCGTGAGGAAAAACTTACTGTATAGACACCAGGCAATGCAACTATATGTATACCACTATATAGCGTACAAATAACTTTGGATGACAGCCATTGGATGAAACCGATACAATGGTGTAGACATGGCAAATCCCAGTGCTGCTGACTGTTGGATCTTTTCTTTACTACACCAAATTCTGCCACATGTAGTATCTATAAGATTCTATACATGGTTGGGCTTAGCCCTATGAACATTTTGCACAAAACTTAAAACACAATTATACTTTGTTCTACACTCTTCCATCCTTAGACTTTAACTTCTTTTTGTATCGAGTAAATAGCATAAAACTACTACTTTATAGGCTAGGGTTCCAAAAAATTACCGATTTTTTTCCGCTGATAACTACCAAGTCAGGGGACGGCTGTTTTAAAAAACTCTAATTGTCCAGTGCTTTATTATTGATCATGATTATGACAATTGGGGCCCGCATGTAAGGAAACTGATTGTTTGACTGTTTGTTTGACCGTTAAATGATATCTAGGGCCCATATGTCAGTGTCCCTGCAAACTTAAAAAAGCAATCAGGTCCTCCAAACAAATTGAAAAAAGCCATCGGGTCCCTCCCGTGCTCAAGATCCACAGGAGCGCACCCGCCGCTGTGCTCGACGGGGAGCTCCCTCCCGTCGCGACGGAGCTCCCTTCCAGCGCCGCTGCAGCCGTCGTGCATCCTCTCCCTCTAGTGAGCTCCCGCCCGTGCGTCCTCTCCCTCTCCCTCTTTCCAGGGCACGACGGCCATGGAGTCCGAAGGCGGCGGCCGGAGTCCCAGCCCCCTGGCCATGGCGCGTGGTTGGCGGCGGCCCGTGCTTCTGGGTGCCGGCTGCTCCTCGTGTGGCGCTCCTTCCCTGGCTTGGCGTGTGGCGTGGCCGGCCTCCACGCAGAGACGGTCTCCATGGCCGCGCAGAAGCAGGCAGCGTGGGCAGCAGCGAGGGCCGGCAGCCATGGCCGCGCGAAGAAGGTGGCCATGGCCACGCGAAGGAGGTGGAGCTGGCCTTTATTTTTTCACTGGTGGATGAGAAGAGCTGCACCAGGAGCCGACCTTTGTTTTTTCTGGTCGCCATGGAGGTCAAGGAGCGGCGGCGTGGGCAGCAGGGTGGCCGGCGGCCATGACTTGAGTTGGCGCAGGCGGGGCTGCGGGGAGGGAGGAGAAGAAGGAAGGAGAAGAGCAGGAGGAAGAGACACTGACGTGTGGGCCCCACACGTCAGGTAACGGACAAACTAAACGGTCAAACTGACAGTGAGTTTAGGTGCAGGTCCGACCTGTCAATAGATAAGCACTCGACGATTTGGTCTTCTGAAACAGCCAACCACCCATTTGGTAGTTATTTGAGAAAAACTAAAAACCGGTAGTTTTTTAGAACCCTAACCTGTAAAGTAGTAGTTTTATGCTATTTACTCTTTTGTGTCGAAACTATCATTCATTTTTACTTGGTGTATTTTTCTCTGTATGTAAGGCTACAGATATACCTTCATAAATCATATTTATCTTTGCGGATAATTTATTAAAAATAGCAATGGCTTACTTAAAAAGACGCCTAGACAAAACGTGTTCGACATATTTTACCTGAGTTTTGCATCTTGTACTTCATGCACGTGCCCAATTTTTTTATTTTTCTACATTATACTTCCTCCGTCCCAAAATAAGGGTTCCTGAGTAAGCTGATGATTGGTTGTAATTGGATTATCCAAGCTTGCACGTACAACTTACTAGTAGCAGTAATTTCAGAATACATTTTGTACCAAATCAAGGAAGAACGGACAACGAAATAACCAGATTCCCAAGAAGTACAGGTGCGAGTTTGGGAATCACGAACGGGAAGGAATCTCACCGGTCGGCCAGGAAGAGGAGGAGGTCGTTGTCGAGGTCCTGCTGGCCGAAGAATTCCCGGCACTGTCCGGCGCTGAACCAAATGGAGAGCTGCGTCACCTTGTTGAGGCTGACCGTCTCCCGGAAGCGCCGGGAGCGGCCGCACATGTCGACGCGGCGCCACAGCTCGGGCTCGCACACGGCGTCGTGCCAGGAGCGGCACACCCTGGCCGCGCTGCCGAACATGAGCTCCACGTGGTCCAGCTTGTGGAGGACGTAGAGCATCACGTCCAGGGGCAGCTCCGCCCAGTTCCTCATCTTTGATCGTCGCCTACGTCGGCTGCCCAGTCTCCGCCTCCCGCGCCCCGGAGGCGCCGTCAGCGGCGGCGGAGGCGGTAGCAGTGGCATCGTGATGTGGATGGGGCTGTGGCGTTAACCTTGCGAAGATTATTGATCGGTTGCAGCGGTAGTACGTACTGTACTAGGTAGCCAGGTCTCGGGGCGCTTCTCACGGGCATCTCTGTTTTTTTATTACTTAAATTAAATATAGTTTTGCTAAAGCGATCTAAATATTGCACATATAAGTCATATGCCATTGATTTTACACAGAGATTCATGCAAACATTTTTTATTGAAGTCCTTTGAGAAATTAAAGAAGATGGTCGTGCTTTTGATATGGTCCAAATCACCAAAGATTATATTATATTCATATATGCATGTCTACATCTTGCTCGACTCGATGAGCCATTGTTGATTTCAGTGATACTTACCCCGTGATCATGGGCAACAATTGATCCTAGCTCAGAAAACACCCAAACAAGGAAGGGGAGGGCGAGAGGGGTATGCATTTTATTGGTTTTAGTTCATCCAGTGATACTTACCCCGTGATCATGGGCAACAATTGATCCTAGCTCAGAAAACACCCAAACAAGGAAGGGGAGGGCGAGAGGGGTATGCATTTTATTGGTTTCAGTTCATCTGCCTGTGAATTTGTTGTTGCGTTTTAAATCTTCTAGCACGTGCCATTCCACATTCGACTTTATTCTCTCGATGTGGTAGGAGCTTGTACCCTACCAGGCCTGGGCCGTAGGTTGTAGGGGAAGGAGGGGGAAGGGCGAGGGCTGGTGCGCGGCGGCCGGCGGCATGGCGTCGTCCTTGCGACGGGAGCAGCGGCGGCGAAAGCAGGAGGCGGCTAGGGTTTAGGTCTCCCGGCTCCCTAAGAGAAGCCGAGCAAATATTGATTGCTTCTTACTTGATTAGATTGATACATCTCCTCTTCTTATATAGAGAGGTTTACTTGATTCCTAAGCAAACGATCCTAATATGATAAGATAATTGGGCTAAGCCTCTAAGCCGGTCATAACACTCCTCCCCGCCTGCACAACTAGCTCGTCCTCGAGCTGTAAGGTGTGGAAGCGCTTGCTGAACTCCTCGAGGTGATTAACCAGTGTCAAACACCTTCGCGACAGCTGGGGCGGCAAGGTCGGCGGCACGGCGTCCTCCGGAATGTAGTCTACAACCTCCAGGTAGAAGAGTCACAGACAGGCGTGGCCGGGCGTGTAGGGCTCGTGGCAGTTGAAGCAGAACCCTTGGCGACGACGCTCGAGTAGCTCGGCCGAGGTGAGCCGGCGGAACGGGCGCACCGCGGTCGCGGCGAGGGGTGTCGCGGAAGCCTGAGCAGGCTGACCCTGAGCCGGATCTGGCCAGGGTAGCGACCCAGTGGCCCAGGATGGTGACTCCTGCTGGACGGCCACCGCGCGGCGCTCGAACGCGCGGGCGTAGTACATGGCCGTCTGGATATCCTGGGGTCCCGAAGCTCCACGTCCACGCGGATGTGATCTGGAAGTCCACCGACAAAGAGGTCGGCCCGTTGCTGCGCCGTCATGCCCGATGCGTGGCATGCCAGGGCCTGGAAACGGTCGACGAAGTCCTGAACCGTGGAGGTGAAGGGAAGGCGGCCTAGCTCCGCCAGGCGGCTCCCGCGGATCGGGGGCCCAAAACGAAGGAGGCAGAGCTCGCGGAAGCGCTCCCAAGGGGGCATGCTGCCCTCGTCCTGCTCGAGGGCGTAGTACCAGGTCTGTGTCGCGCCACGGATGTGGTAAGAGGTGAGCCAGGTGCACTCCGAGGCGAGGGTGCGCTGCCCGCGAAAGAACTGGTCGTACTGGTTGAGCCAGTTGAGGGGGTCCTCCGTGCCGTCATAGGTGGCGAAGTCGATCTTGGAGAACGGCGGTGCTGTCTGGATCGGAGCGCCGTGTCGAGCTGGCTCGGAGGTGCGGAGTAGCGAGGCGGGTGGCGCCTGGTCGGAGTACTCCGCGTAAGGACCCGCGGAGCTGGATGGTCCGCCAAACTACGGAAACAGGGTCGGCTACTCCGGAGCCGTGGTGTAGACCAGCGATGGCGAAGACCCAGCCGCCCAAGCTGGTAGTGCCGACGGGGAGGCCGGAAACCGGACCTGATGTATCGGAAGGCCGACCGGCAAGGACACCCCTGAGCTGGGCAGAGGTGGCGCCGGTGGTTGCAGCGTCGGCTGTGGAGGGTGGGAGGGTGCGTCGGTTGCCGCGGGGGAAGGCGGCTGCAGATGCCAGAGGGGAGCCGCAGCTGGCGGCGGCAAATGCCACAGAGGAGCTGCGGCCGGAGTGGTCACACCGGGGTGCCCCGCCTGGAACGGCAGCATCGGCAGCCCAGTGCAGGCCGGCGCGCCCTGGGTGTGACGCCCGGATAATTAGGCTATAATAATCACGTGTTAATGATGCCAAGCCATCAAAGTTACTGTCGTTAATCTCGCGTTAGTTCAGAACCGATCCAAATTCAAATTTGAATGAAAGGCAAACAACAAAACTTTTGAAACATTAAAACCAAAATGTTCGGTTTGTGGCAAATAATCCTTACTAAATATTTGTGAAGGAACCACACTTTTATTATGTGTTCTAATGCACTAAAACGATTTAAATATTAGCAAACCTGATTATTTAAATGCCTTTACAGATTGATAAAATATCAAACCAAATTAATTGGGGTCTAGACTTTTGTGGCGGTGGACTAAATCGAAATGTTCAAATTAGATGCAAAGTATATATTTTTACAGAACCTAAAATAATAGGAAACAAAAATAAAACAGAAAAGAAAAGAGGAAAATAAAGAAAATACAAAAGAGAAAACAGAAAACAAAAATAAGAGCAAACCCCCCCGGGCCGTGGCCCAACTGGGCCAACACCCCCAGGCCCGGCCGGCCGGCCCACCCCGCTACCCCCCTCCTTATCCACTCCCTCCCCCAGACCCTAACCGAC